>NW_026947714.1:0-301000 GCF_034190915.1 Cavia porcellus | reverse complement strand
AAAAGCACCGCGGGTTGGTCAGCTTGTGGAGGTCAGGGACCATGCAGTAGCAATGTAGGAGAGGTTTCTGAAAAACATCTCGGGGTGGTGCGCATTGTATGGGTGTGTAAAATTACCTTCACTAGTAGGAGTGAGAAAAACATCATGGGATGGTGTGAATCGGAGGGTCTGAATTAGGATAGGCAGTGAGTGGCAAAGTAGGATGGAGAAAAGCACTGCGAGTTGGTCAGCATGTGGAGGTCATGGAACATGCAGTGGCAATGTAGGATAGGTTTCTGAAAAACATCGCGGTGTGGTGCGCATTTCAAGGGTGTGTAAAATTCCATTCTCTCGTAGGAGTGAGAAAAACATCATGGGGTGGTGTGAATCGGAGTGGCTGAACTAGGTTAGGCAGTGAGTTGCAATGTAGAATGGAGAAAAGCACCGCGGATTGGTCAGCATGGGGAGGTCAGGGAACATGCCGTGGCAATGTAGGATAGGTTTCTGAAAAACATCGCGGGGTGGTGCGCATTTTATGGGTGTGTAACATTACATTCACTAGTAGGAGTGAGAAAAACATCGTGTGTTGGTGCGCATTGTATCGGTGTGTATCATTACATTCACTAGTAGGAGTGAGAAAAACATCACGGGGTGGTGTGAATCGGAGGAACTGAATTAGGATAGGCAGTGAGTGGCAATATAGGATGAAGAAAAGCACCGTGGGGTGGTCAGCATGGGGAGGTCAGGGAACATGCAGTGGCAATGTAGGATAGGTTTCTGAAAAACATCGTGGGGTGGTGTGCATTGTATGGGTGTGTAACATTACATTCACTAGTAGGAGTGAGAAAAACATCACGGGGTGGTATGTATCGGAGGGTCTGAATTAGGATAGGCAGTGAGTGGCAATGTTGGATGGAGAAAAGCACCGCGGGATGGTCACCATGTGGAGGTCAGGGAACATGCAGTGGCAATGCAGGATATGTTTCTGAAAAACATCGCGGGGTGGTGCGCATTCTATGGGTGTGTAACATTACATTCACTAGTAAGAGTGAGAAAAACATCGTGGGGTGGTGCGCATTGTATGGGTGTGTAACATTACACTCACTAGTAGGAGTGATAAAAACATCACGGGGTGGTGTGAATCGGAGGGACTGAAATAGGATAAGCAGTGAGTGGCAATGTAGGATGGAGAAAAGCACCACGGGGTGGTCAGCATTGGGAGGACAGGGAACATGCAGTGGCAATGTAGGATAGGTTTCTCAAAAACATCGCGGGGTGGTGCGCATTGTATGGGTGTGTAACATTACATTCACTAGTAGGAGTGAGAAAAACATCACGGGTGGTGTGAATCAGAGGGTATGAATTAGGATAGGCAGTGAGTGGCAATGTAGGTTGGTGAAAAGCACCACGGGTGGTAAGCATGGGGAGGTCAGGGAACATGTAATGGCAAAGTAGGATAGGTTTCTGAAAAACATCGCGGGGTGGTGCGCATTGTATGGGTGTGTAACATTACACTCACTAGTAGGAGAGAGAAAAACATCACGGGGTGGTGTGAATCGGAGGGTCTGAATTAGGATAGGCAGTGAGTGGCAATGTTGGATGGAGAAAAGCACCGCGGGGTGGTCAGCATGGGGAGGTCAGGGAACATGCAGTGGCAATGTAGGATAGGTTTCTGAAAAACATCGCGGGGTGGTGCGCATTGTATGGCTGTGTAACATTACATTCACTAGTAGGAGTGAGAAAAACATCACGGGGTGGTGCGCATTGTATGGGTGTGTACCATTAAATTCCCTAGTAGGAGTGAGAAAAACATCACGGGGTGGTGTGAATCAGAGGGATTGAATTAGGATAGGTAGTGAGTGTCAATATAGGATGGAGAAAAGCACGAAGTGGTGGTCAGCATGGGGAGGACAGGGAACATGCAGTGGCAATGTAGGATAGGTTTCTCAAAAACATCGCGGGGTGGTGTACATTGTATGGGTGTGTAACATTACATTAACTAGTAGGAGTGAGAAAAACATCACGGGTGGTGTGAATCGGAGGGTCTGAATTAGGATAGGCAGTGAGTGGCAATGTAGGGTGGAGAAAAGCACCGCAGGGTGGTCAGCATGGGGAGGTCAGGGAACATGCAGTGGCAATGTAGGATAGGTTTCTGAAAAACATCGCGGGGTGGTGTGCATTGTATGGGTGTGTAACATTACATTCACTAGTAGGAGTGAGAAAAACATCACGGGGTGGTGTGAATCGGAGGGTCTAAATTAGGATAGGCTGTGAGTGGCAATGCAGGATGGAGAAAAGCACTGCAGGGTGGTCAGCATGGCGAGGTCAGGGAACATGCAGTGGCAATGTAGGATAGGTTTCTGAAAAACATCGCAGAGTGGTGCGCATTGTATGGGTGTGTAACATTACATTCACTAGTAGGAGTGAGAAATAATCACGGGGTGGATAAAACGGAGGGGCTGAATTAGGATAGGCAGTGAGTGGCAATGTAGGATGGAGAAAAGCACCGCGGGGTGGTCAGCATGAGGAGGTCAGGGAACATGCAGTTGCAATGTAGGATAGGTTTCTGAAAAACATCGCGCGGTGGTGCGCATTGTATGGGTGTGTAACATTACATTCACTAGTAGGAGTGAGAAAAACATCGTGGGGTGGTGCGCATTGTATGGGTGTGTAACATTACAGTCACTAGTAGGAGTGAGAAAAACATCACGGGGTGGTGTGAATCGGAGGGATTGAAATAGGATAGGCAGTGAGTGGCAATGTAGGATGGAGAAAAGCACCGTGGGTTGGTCAGCATGGGGAGGACAGGGAACATGCAGTGGCAATGTAGGAGAGGTTTCTGAAAAACATCCCAGGGTGGTACGCATTGTATGGGTGTGTAACATTACATTCACTAGTAGGAGTGAGAAAAACATCACGGGGTGGTGTGAATCGGAGGGACTGAAATAGGATAGGCAGTGAGTGGCAATGTAGGATGGAGAAAAGCACCACGGGGTGGTCAGCATGGGGAGGTCAGGAAACATTCAGTGGCAATATAGGATAGGTTTCTGAAAAACATCGCCGAGTGGTGATCATTGTATGGGTGTGTAACATTACATTCACTAGTAGGAGTGAGAAAAACATCACGGGCTGGTGTGAATCGGAGGGTCTGAATTAGGATAGGCAGTGGGTGGCAATGTACGATGGACAAACGCACCAAGGGGTGGTCAGCATGGGGAGGTCAGGGAACTTGTAGTTGCAATGTAGGATAGGTTTCTGAAAAACATCCCGGGGTGGTGCGCATTATATGGGTGTGTAATATTACATTCACTAGTTGGAGTCAGAAAAACATCATGGGGTGGTGTGAACCGGAGGGTCTGTATTAGGATAGGCAGTGAGTGCCAATGTAGGATGGAGAAAAGCACCGCGGGGTGGTCAGCATGGGGAGGTCAGGGAACATGTAGTGGCAATGTAGGATAGGTTTCTGAAAAACATCGCCAAGTGGTTCGCATTGTATGGGTGTGTAACATTACATTCACTAGTAGGAGTGAGAAAAACATCACAGGGTGGTGGGAATCGGAGGGTCTGAATTAGGATAGGCAGTGAGTGGCAAAGTAGGATGGAGAAAAGCACCGCGGGGTGGTCAGCATGGGGAGGTCAGGGAACATGCAGTGGCAATGTAGGATAGCTTTCTGAAAAACATCTCGGCGTGGTGCGCATTGTATGGGTGTGTAACATTACATTCACTATTAGGAGTGAAAAAAACATCGTGGGGTGGTGCGCATTGTATGGGTGTGTAACATTACATTCACTAGTAGGAGTGAGAAAAACATCACGGGGTGGGTGAATCGGAGGGTCTGAATTAGGATAGGCAGTGAGTGGCAATGTTGGATGGAGAAAAGCACCGCGGGTTGGTCAGCATGGGGAGGTCAGGGAACATGCAGTGGCAATGTAGGATAGGTTTCTGAAAAACATCGCGGGGTGGTGCGCATTGTATGGGTGTGTAACATTACATTCACTATTAGGAGTGAGAAAAACATCACGGGGTGGTGTGAATCTGAGGGTCTAAATTAGGATAGGCAGTGATTGGCAATGTAGGATGGAGAAAAGCACCGCCGGGTGGTCAGCATGGAGAGGTCAGGGAACATGCAGTGGCAAAGTAGGATAGGTTTCTGAAAAACATCGCCGAGCGGTGCGCATTGCATGTGCGTGTAACATTACATTCACTAGTAGGAGTGAGAAAAACATCACGGGGTGGTGTGAATCGGAGGGTCTGAATTAGGATAGGCAGTGCGTGGCAATGTAGGATGGAGAAAAGCACCGCGCGAAGGTCAGCATGTGGAGGTCAGGGAACATGCAGTGGCAATGTAGGATATGTTTCTGAAAAACATCGCGGGGTGGTGCGCATTGTATGGGTGTGTAACATTACATTCACTAGTAAGAGTTAGAAAAACATCGTGGGGTGGTGCGCATTGTATGGGTGTGTAACATTACACTCACTAGTAGGAGTGATAAAAACATCACAGGGTGGTGTGAATAGGAGGGACTGAAATAGGATAAGCAGTGAGTGGCAATGTAGGATGGAGAATAGCACCACGGGGTGGTCAGCATAGGGAGGACAGGGAACATGCAGTGGCAATGTAGGATAGGTTTCTGAAAAACATCGCGGGGTGGTGCGCATTGTATGGGTGTGTAACAGTACATTCACTAGTAGGAGTGAGAAAAACATCACGGGGTTGTGTGAATCAGAGGGTCTGAAATAGGATAGGTAGTGAGTGGCAATGTAGGATGGAGAAAAGCACCTCGGGGTGGTCAGCATGGGGAGGTCAGGGAACATGCAGTGGCAATGTAGGATAGGTTTCTGAAAAACATCGCCTAGTGGTGCGCATTGTATGTGTGTGTAACATTACATTCACCTGTAGGAGTGAGAAAAACATCACGGGGTGGTGTGAATCGGAGGGTCTGAATTAGGATAGGCAGTGAATGGCAATGTTGGATGGAAAAAAGCACCGCGGGGTGGTCAGCATGGGGAGGTCAGGGAACATGCAGTGGCAATGTAGGGTACGTTTCTGAAAAACATCGCGGGGTGGTGCGCATTGTATGGGTGTGTAACATTACATTCACTAGTAGGAGTGAGAAAAACATCGTGGGGTGGTGCGCATTGTATGGGTGTGTAACATTAAATTCACTAGTAGGAGTGACAAAAACATCACGGGGTGGTGTGAATCGGAGGGACTGAAATGGGATAGGCAGTGAGTGGCAATGTAGGATGCAGAAAAGCAGCACGGGGTGGTCAGCATGGGGAGGTCAGAAAACATGCAGTGGCAACGTAGGATAGGTTTCTGAAAAACATCGCGGAGTGTTGTGCATTGTATGGGTGTGTAACATTACATTCACTAGTAGGAGTGAGAAAAACATCACGGGGTGGGTGAATCAGAGGGTCTGAATTATGATAGGCAGTGAGTGGCAATGTAGGATGGAGAAAAGCACCGCGGGGTGGTCAGCATGGGGAGGTCAGGGAACATGCAGTGGCAATGTAGGATAGGTTTCTGAAAAACATCGCGGGATGGTGCGCATTGTATGGGTGTGTAACATTACATTCACTAGTAGGAGTGAGAAAAACATCGTGGAGTGGTGTGCATTGTATGGGTGTGTAACATTACATAAACTAGTAGGGGTGAGAAAAACATCACGGGGTGGTGTGAATCGGAGGGTCTGAATTAGGATAGGCTGTGAATGGCAATGTTGGATGGAAAAAAGCACCGCGGGGTGGTCAGCATGGGGAGGTCAGGGAACATGCAGTGGCAACGTAGGACACGTTTCTGAAAAACATCGCGGGGTGGTGCGCATTGTATGGGTGTGTAACATTACACTCAGTAGTAGGAGTGAGAAAAACATCACGGGTGGTGGGAATCTGAGGTTCTAAATTAGGATAGGCAGTGATTGGCAATTTTGGATGGAGAAAAGCACCGTCGGGTGGTCAGCATGGGGAGGTTAGGGAACATGCATTGGCAATGCAGGATAGGTTTCAGAAAAACATCGCCGAGCGGTGCGCATTGCATGTTTGTGTAACATTACATTCACTAGTAGGAGTGAGAAAAACATCATGGGGTGGTGTGAATCTGAGGGTCTGAATTAGGATAGGCAGTGAGTGGCAATGTAGGATGGAGAAAAGCACCGTGGGATGGTCAGCATGTGGAGGTCAGGGAACATGCAGTGGCAATGTAGGATATGTTTCTGAAAAACATCGCGGGGTGGTGCGCATTGTATGGGTGTGTAACATTACATTCACTAGTAGGAGTGAGAAAAACATCGTGGGGTTGTGCGCATTGTATGGGTGTGTAAAATTACATTCACTAGTAGGAGTGAGAAAAATATCACGGGGTGGTGTGAATAGGAGGGTCTGAATTAGTATAGGCAGTGAGGGGCAATGTAGGATGGATAAAAGGACCGCGGGTTGGTCAGCATGGGTAGGTCAGGGAACATGCAGTGGCAATGTAGGACAGGTTTCTGAAAAACATCGCGGGGTGGTGCCCATTGTATGGGTGTGTAACATTACATTCACTAGTAGGAGTGAGAAAAACATCGCAGGGTTATGCGCATTGTATGGGTGTGTAACATTACATTCACTAGTAGAAGTGAGAAAAACATTATGGGGTTGTGTGAATCGGAGGGTCTGAATTAGAATAGGCAGTGAATGGCAATGTTGGATGGAGAAAAGCACAGCGGGGTGGTCAGCATTCGGAGGTCAGGGAACATGCAGTGGCAATGTAGGATAGGTTTCTGAAAAACATCGCGGGGTGGTGCGCATTGTATGGGTGTGTAACATTACACTCACTAGTAGGAGTGATAAAAACATCACGGGGTGGTGTGAATAGGAGGGACTGAAATAGGATAAGCAGTGAGTGGCAATGTAGGATGGAGAAAAGCACCACGGGGTGGTCAGCATGGGGAGGACAGGGAACATGCAGTGGCAATGTAGGATAGGTTTCTGAAAAACATCGCGGGTTGGTGCGCATTGTATGGGTGTGTAACAGTACATTCACTTGTAGGAGTGAGTAAAACATCACGGGCTGGTGTGAATCGGAGGGTCTGAAATAGGATAGCCAGTGAGTTGCAATGTAGGATGGAGAAAAGCACCGCAGGGAGGTCAGCATGGGGAGGTCAGTGAACATGCAGTGGCAATGTAGGATAGGTTTCTGAAAAACATCGCCGAGTGGTGCGCATTGTATGGGTGTCTAACATTACATTCACTAGTAGGAGTGAGAAAAACATCACGGGGTGAGTGAATCGGCGGGTCTGAATTAGGATAGGCAGTGAGTGGCAATGTAGGATGGAGAAAAGCACCGCGGGGTGGTCAGCATGGGGAGGTCAGGGAACATGCAGTGGCAATGTAGGGTACGTTTCTGAAAAACATCGCGGGGTGGTGCGCATTGTATGGGTGTGTAACATTACATTCACTAGTAGGAGTGAGAAAAACATCGTGGGGTGGTGCGCATTGTATGGGTGTGTAACATTAAATTCACTAGTTGGAGTGACAAAAACATCACGGGGTGGTGTGAATCGGAGGGACTGAAATGGGATAGGCAGTGAGTGGCAATGTAGGATGCAGAAAAGCAGCACGGGGTGGTCAGCATGGGGAGGTCAGGGAACATGCAGTGGCAATGTAGGATAGGTTTCTGAAAAACATCGCGGAGTGTTGCGCATTGTATGGGTGTGTAACATTACATTCACTAGTAGGAGTGAGAAAAACATCACGGGGTGGGTGAATCAGAGGGTCTGAATTAGGATAGGCAGTGAGTGGCAATGTAGGATGGAGAAAAGGACCTCGGGGTGGTCAGCATGGGGAGGTCAGGGAACATGCAGTGGCAATGTAGGATAGGTTTCTGAAAAACATCGCGGGATGGTGCGCATTGGATGGGTGTGTAACATTACATTCACTAGTAGGAGTGAGAAAAACATCACGGGGTGGGTGAATCAGAGGGTCTGAATTAGGATAGGCAGTGAGTGGCAATGTAGGATGGAGAAAAGGACCTCGGGGTGGTCAGCATGGGGAGGTCAGGGAACATGCAGTGGCAATGTAGGATAGGTTTCTGAAAAACATCGCGGGATGGTGCGCATTGGAAGGGTGTGTAACATTACATTCACTAGTAGGAGTGAGAAAAACATCGTGGAGTGGTGCGCATTGTATGGGTGTGTAACATTGCATTCACTAGTAGGGGTGAGAAAAACATCACGGGGTGGTGTGAATCGGACGGTCTGAATTAGGATAGGCTGTGAATGGCAATGTTGGATGGAAAAAAGCACCGCGGGGTGGTCAGCATTGGGAGGTCAGGGAACATGCAGTGGCAACTTAGGATACGTTTCTGAAAAACATCGCGGGGTGGTGCGCATTGTATGGGTGTGTAACATTACATTCACTAGTAGGAGTGAGAAACACTTCACGGGGTGGTGTGAATCTGAGGGTCTGAATTAGGATAGGCAGTGAGTGGCAATGTAGGATGGAGAAAAGCACCGCGGGATGGTCAGCATGTGGAGGTCAGGGAACATGCAGTGGCAATGTAGGATATGTTTCTGAAAAACATCGCGGGATGGTGCGCATTGTATGGGTGTGTAACATCACATTCACTAGTAGGAGTGAGAAAAACATCGTGGAGTGGTGTGCATTGTATGGGTGTGTAACTTTACATTCACTAGTATGAGTGAGAAAAACATCGTGGGGTGGTGCGCATTGTATGGGTGTGTAAAATTACATTCACTAGTAGGAGTGAGAAAAACATCGTGGTGTGGTGCGCATTGTATGGGTGTGTAACATTACATTCACTAGTAGGAGTGAGAAAAACATCACGGTGTGGTGGGAATCGGAGGGACTGAATTAGGATAGGCAGTGAGTGGCAATATAGGATGGAGAAAAGCACCGCTGGGTGGTCAGCATGGGGAGGTCAGGGAACATGCAGTGGCAATTTAGGATATGTTTCTGAAAAACATGGCGGGGTGGTGCGCATTGTATGGGTGTGTAACATTACATTCTCTAGTAGGAGTGAGAAAAACATCACGCGGTGGTGCGCATTGTATGGGTGTGTAACATTACATTCACTAATAGGAGAGAGAAAAACCTCACGGGGTCGTGTGAATCGGAGGGACTGAATTAGGATAGGCAGTGAGTAGCAATGTAGGATGGAGAAAAGCATCACGGGGTGGTCAGCATGGAGAGGTCAGGCAACATGCAGTGGCAATGTAGGATAGGTTTCTGAAAAACATCGCGGGGTAGTGTGCATTGTATGGGTGTGTAACATTACATTCACAAGTAGGAGTGAGTAAAATATCACAGGGTGGTGTGAATCGGATGGTCTGAATTAGGATAGGCAGTGAGTGGCAATGTAGGATGGAGAAAAGCATCACGGGGTGGTCAGCATGGGGAGGACAGGAAACATGCAGTGGCAATGTAGGATAAGTTTCTGAAAAACAACGCGGGGTGGTGCGCATTGTATGGGTGTGGAACATTACATTTACTAGTAGGAGTGAGAAAAACATCACGGGTTGGTGCGCATTGTATGGGTGTGTAACAATACGTTCTCTAGTAGGAGTGAGAAAAACATCACGGGGTGGTGTGAATCGGAGGGTCTGAATTAGGATAGGCAGTGAGTGGCAATGTAGGATGGAGAAAAGCATCACGGGGTGGTCAGCATGGAGAGGTCAGGGAACATGCAGTGGCAATGTAGGATAGGTTTCTGAGAAACATCGCGGGCTGGTGCGCATTGTATGGGTGTGTAACATTACATTCACTAGTAAGAGTGAGAAAAACATCACGGGTTTGTTTGAATCGGAGGGTCTTAATTAGCATAGGCAGTGAGTGGCAATGTAGGATGGAGAAAAGGACTGCGGGTTATTTAGCATGGGGAGGTCAGGGAACATGCAGTGGCAATGTAGGATAGGTTTCTGAAAAACATCGCGGGGTGGTGCACATTGTATGAGTTTGTAACATTACATTCACTAGTAGAAGTGAGAAAAACATGACGGGGTGCTGTGAATCGGACGGTCTGAATTAGGATAGGCAGTGAGGGGCAATGTAGGATGGAGAAAAGCACCGCGGGGTGGTCAGCATGGGGAGGTCAGGGAACATGCAGTGGCCATGTAGGATGGGTTTCTGAAAATCATCGCGGGGTTTTGCGCATTGTATGGGTGTGTTGAACAGAGCCGCGGGAGACAGGAGACCAAACTCGAGCAGGATCAGCTCTCAAACTTTATTGCGTACAGCGAACCGGACCTAACAATGTCCGCCACCCTCAGTGTTGGTTCCTCTTCCGCCCGTTGGGGGCAGGAACAGCCTCTTATAAGGGGAAGCAGTATCCAATCACAGAGAAGCGCTTCTAACAAGCTGATAGGTTAGCGTCACGGGTAACTGGGCAGACATGACAATTTGGCGGGCTTGTTCAGGCCGGGAAGAACCCGGAAGCAGGAAATGGGCGCCATCATAGGCGGCTTCCCACATCTCCCCCTTTTTTATTTATTAAAATAGGATGGTCTGTGGGTCCCTCCAAGATGTCTATGACCTTGTTGTTGTTAGACACCTAGGAGTGGGCCTACCTTGTAGGCCGAGGCATGAGAGAATGTAGAGGTCTATACCCTGCTGTGTATCACCCTGTTTTGTGCATATCCTTGCGCCAGGACCATGCTCAAGGTGAGTGGTTCATTTTTTCGCAGGGCCAGGCTTTTGTGAACCGAACCTGGATGCACATAGACATTCATTCCTGCCTTCCCCCCAACCTTTGGGGCGGATGGCACTGCAGTACCCTTGGTCTCGCATCTCAATGCCAATAATTTGACTCCGGGAGGGACCCCTGGCCTTATAGGCCATGTATATCTGAGTGGAGCCTGTCTTATGTTGACCGGGAGGGCTTTTCCCGTCTTACCCGTCATTGGCTTGCCCACTCAGCTCTTATAGCTGATGTTCTGCAATGTGAAGGAGATATGCGGCGGCCTGCTGGCCTGATGGGCCACCTGCTGCCATTTGCATGGCTGCCATAGCTGTGATCTTAACCTGCTGCTGAGTTTGTATGAGGCGATCTAACAAGCATTTAATAACCACAAGCCCCACTAGGATGGCCACGGCAATCAGGATCCAAGTAGTCAGGTTGGGCCAGGAGAACCAGGAGGTGACGCGTTCCCACAAACTGGCTATAACACTGCCTAAAGTCGATAAATCGAACCTGACTGGACCTAGTTGGATACCGTCCATATTGTCAAGTTCCTGACCGACTATGAGGGACAAATTGTGAAACTTAGGTAGGTAGGTGTCTTGCAGCCAAGCTGTCATATTTTTAACAGTGTTGGTCAAATTTGTGCGAACAGGGGTGATTAATAGGAACCCACAGAATAGAAAAAACTCCAAACCAGATATTTTAGTTTGTAGATGGTCTCGGGCGCTGAGCGTCGGTCCCAGAAGGGTCGAGTTGACTTGTGTCCGCGGGCTTATCCTCCTGTGCTTTATCAGGAACTGGTGGGGAGTTTACTGCTCGCGTCAATCTTTCCGGGACCCACAGCGGTTCGCAGCCTGGTTCCTGTGGGAAGACACAAACCGCACCTCGGGTCCAGCTAACCACTGGATCCGGGCCCATCCGTTGTCCTGTAAGGACATCTTTCCATCTCACCAGCCCTTTGTCGGCCGGGGACGGGTTATTGTGCTCCATGACAGGGGAATGATTATTGTGATTAAGGTTTAAAAAGTTTATGGTAAAGAGTGCCAATGATATTCTTCCTTTGGGCGTTAGGCCATGGCCTATTCCCTCCTTTTGTTTTTGTAAGACACCCTTGAGTGTCCGATGGGATCGCTCAATGATGCCTTGTCCTTGGGGGTTGTAAGGAATGCCATGTTTAAGAGTGACCTCCATTTGTTAACAAAATGTCATAAAAATTTTGCTGGTATAGGCAGGACCATTGTCTGTTTTTAGTATATTGGGCTTTCCCCAAGCAGCCCAGGCTGCCAGGCAATGATTAATAGCGTGGGTGGCCCTTTCTCTGGGTTCTGCCGAGGCAAACATAACCTGGGAGGCGGTATCTACCGAAACATGAACATATTTAAGTTTTCCGAATTCTGGGATGTGTGTAACATCCATTTGCCAAATATGATTTGGGCGAAGTCCTCTTGGTTTAATGCCAATAGATTGTTGGGGTGAAGAGATCACACAAGCTTGGCAATACCGTCGTGCTTGTGCTCTTGTGATGTTGAAGCACGCCATGAGGGTGCGGGCATTAACATGGAACTGAGAATGGAATTTTTGGGCTGCTTCCAGAGGGTTGGGAAAGGTTAAGACCCATATCGGGCGCGTGGCCAAGTCTGCCAAGGCATTGCCCTCCGCCAAGGGCCCAGGTAAATTAGTATGGGCTCTGATATGTGAGATGAACACTTTTGAGGTTCTATTCCATAACTGATGTTGAATACCTAGGAATATGGAGGCTACCGTTGAAGAGGCTTTAATGGGACCCGCCGTCTCCAGAACTTGGAGAGCATTTACCACATACGGAAGGAACGTCCTCCTCCTCCCTCAGAAGGGGGCGCAGGAGGTAATCCGGGAAGTAGCTCTCCCTCTAACCAGGGCAGTGCCATAGGTTGTGGGCGCCCTCTGGCGGCCACGGGTGGAGGTGGCAGCCCAGGGAGCAACTCCTCTTCCGGCCACGGCGGTGCAGTAGGGCCTGGCGCCCTGAAGGGGGCGACCATGTGTCGCGAGCTTCGGAGCCCTTGTGTTTCTCTGGAGGCCCAAAGTCAGGTGTGACTTCGGGCTCCTCCGAGCACTCGGATCAAGTTTGTCAAGATCCTGTCGGGCTGAGCAAAGCCCAGGGGTTCGTTCGTCCGTCAGACAAGCCCTAATCAGTTCCCACAGGGGTAAAACCATGGGATCCAAGCGTCCCTCTTCTCGGGCGCATCTAAGATCCCCTCCTAACTTCTCCCATGACGGGAGGGTTAGAGAGCCCATGGGCTAAAACCAGGGGGCAATTTCATTAACATGATCCAGAAATCTGGAAAGGGTGACCCGGTTTATGTAGATGCCTCGGGTCCGCAGCAGGACTCTTAGGGAGTCAGCGAGGGGTTTGCGAGCAGCGTTGCCCACAATGGCGAAGCGAAAGCGAAACAAATGCAAGGGAAAAAAAAGACCGGCGTCCACCCGTGTGGCGCTCAAAATCTGTTAGGTGCGTCCACCCAACCCAGGCGATCCAGTACTCACCTGTCCCGGGAACCGCTGTATCTCACGTAGCTGATCAGGGTGAAGAGAAGAGGCGCTCGGGGCCTTTCGTTGTTATTGGGCCAGGTCCTCCGTCGTACCGCAGGCGACAGCAATCGCACCGACCGGCCGAAGAGGCACGTCGCTGAGTCTTTTATCTTTGATTACCCGTACGGGCCACCAGTTGACCGGAGCCGCGGGAGACAGGAGACCAAATTCGAGCAGGATCAGCTCTCAAACTTTATTGCGTACAGCGAACCGGACCTAACAAGGTCCGCCACACCCAGTGTTGGTTCCTCTTCCGTCCGTTGGGGGCAGGAACAGCCTCTTATAAGGGGAAGCAGTATCCAATCACAGAGAAGCGCGTCTAACAAGCTGATAGGCTAGCGTCACGGGTAACTGGGCAGACATGACAATTTGGCGGGCTTGTTCAGGCCGGGAAGAACCCGGAAGTAGGAAATGGGCGCCATCATAGGCGGCTTCCCACATTGTGTAACATTACATTCACTAGTAGGAGTGAGAAAAACATCACGGGATGGGTGAATCAGAAGGTCTGAAATAGGATAGGCAGTGAGTGGCAATGTAGGATGGAGAAAAGCACCGCGGGGTGGTCAGCATGGGGAGGTCAGGGAACATGCAGTGGCAATGTAGGATAGGTTTCTAAAAAACATCGCGGGGTGGTGCGCATTGTATGGGTGTGTAACATTATATTCACTAGTAGGAGTGAGAAAAACATCACGGGGTGGTGTGAATCTGAGGGTCTGATTTAGGATAGGCAGTGAGTAGCAATGTAGGATGGAGAAAAGCACCGCGGGGTGGTCAGCATGGGCAGGTCAGGGAACATGCAGTGGCAATGCAGGATAGGTTTCGGAAAAACATCGCGGGGTGGTGCGCATTATATGGGTGTTTAAGGTTACATTAACTAGTAGGGGTGAGAAAAACATCACGGGGTGGTGCGCATTGTATGGGTGTGTAACATTACATTCACTAATAGGAGAGAGAAAAACATCACGGGGTGGTGTGAATCGGAGGGTCTGAATTAGGATAGGCAGTGAGTGGCAATGTAGGATGGAGAAAAGCACCACGTGGTGGTCAGCATGGGGACGTCATGGAACATGCAGTGGCAATGTAGGATAGGTTTCTGAAAAACATCGCGCGCTGGTGCGCATTGTATGGGTGTGTAACATTACATTCACTAGTAGGAGTGAGAAAAACATCACGGTGTGGTTTGAATCGGAGGTTCTGAATTAGCATAGGCAGTGAGTGGCAATGTAGGATGGAGAAAAGGACCGCGGGGTATTTAGCATGGGGAGGTCAGGGAACATGCAGTGGCAATGTAGGATAGGTTTCTGAAAAACATCACGGGGTGTTGCGCATTGTATGAGTGTGTAACATTACATTCACTAGTAGGAGTGAGAAAAACATGACGGGGTGGTGTGAATCGGAGGGTCTGAATTAGGATAGGCAGTGAGTGGCAACGTAGGATGGAGAAAAGAACCGCGGGGTGGTCAGCATGGGGAGGTCAGGGAACATGCAGTGGCCATGTAGGATGGGTTTCTGAAAATCATCGCGGGGTTTTGCGCATTGTATGGATGTGTAACATTACATTCACTAGTAGGAGTGAGAAAAACATCACGGGATGGGTGAATCGGAAGGTCTGAATTAAGATAGGCAGTGAGTGGCAATGTAGGATGGAGAAAAGCACTGCGGCGTGGTCAGCATGGGGAGGTCAGGGAACAGGCAGTGGCAATGTAGGACAGGTTTCTGAAAAACATCGCGGGGTGGTGCGCATTGTATGGGTGTGTAACATTACATTCACTGGTAGGAGTGAGAAAAACATCATGGGGTGGTGTGAATCGGAGGGTCTGAATTAAGATAGTCAGTGAGTGGCAATGTAGGATGGAGAAAAGCCCCGCGAGTTGGTCAGCATGGGGAGGTCAGGGAACATGCAGTGGCAATTTAGGATAGGTTTCTGAAAAACATCGCGTGGTGGTGCGCATTGTATGACTGTGTAACATTACATTCACTAGTAGGAGTGAGAAAAACATCATGGGGTGGTGTGAATCGGAGGGTCTGAATTAGGATAGGCAGTGAGTGGCAATGTAGGATGGAGAAAAGCACCGCAGGGTGGTCAGCATGGGCAGGTCAGGGAACATGCAGTGGCAATATAGGATAGGTTTCTGAAAAACATCGCGGGCTGGTGCGCATTGTATGGGTGTGTAACATTACATTCACTAGTAGGAGTGATAAAAACATCACGGGGTGGTGTGAATCAGAGGGTCTGAATTAGGATAGGCAGTGAGTGGCAATGTAGGATGGAGAAAACCACCGCGGGTTGGTCAGCATGGGGAGGACAGGAAACATGCAGTGGCAATGTAGGATAAGTTTCTGAAAAACAACGCGGGGTGGTGCGCATTGTATGGGTGTGGAACATTACATTTACTAGTAGGAGTGAGAAAAACATCACGGGGTGGTGCGCATTGTATGTGTGTGTAACAATACGTTCTCTAGTAGGAATGAGAAAAACATCACGGGGTGGTGTGAATCGGAGGGTCTGAATTAGGATAGGCAGTGAGTGGCAATGTAGGATGGAGAAAAGCATCACCGGGTGGTCAGCATGGAGAGGTCAGGGAACATGCAGTGGCAATGTAGGATAGGATTCTGAAAAACATCGCGGGGTAGTGCGCATTGTATGGGTGTGTAACATTACATTCACAAGTAGGAGTGAGAAAAATATAACAGGGTGGTGTGAATCGGAGGGTCTGAATTAGGATAGGCAGTGAGTGGCATTGTAGGATGAAGAAAAGCACCACGTGGTAGTCAGCATGGGGAGGTCATGGAACATGCAGTGGCAATGTAGGATAGGTTTCTGAAAAACATCGCGGGTCGGTGCGCATTGTATGGGTGTGTAACATTACATTCACTAGTAGGAGTGAGAAAAACATCACGGGGTGGTTTGAATCGGAGGGTCTGAATTAGCATAGGCAGTGAGTGGCAATGTAGGATGGAGAAAAGGACCGCGGGGTATTTAGCATGGGGAGGTAAGGGAACATGCAGTGGCAATGTAGGATAGGTTTCTGAAAATCATCGCGGGGTGGTGCGCATTGTATGAGTGTGTAACATTATATTCACTAGTAGGACTGAGAAAAACATCACGGGGTGGTGTGAATCGGAAGGTCTGAATTAGGATAGGCAGTGAGTGGCAATGTAGGATTGAGAAAAGCACTGCGGCGTGGTCAGCATGGGGAGGTCAGGGAACATGCAGTGGCAATGTAGGATAGGTTTCTGAAAAACATCGCGGGGTGGTGCGCATTGTATGTGTGTGTACCATTACATTCACTAGTAGGAGTGAGATAAACATCATGGAGTGGTGTGAATCGGAGGGTCTGAATTAGGATAGGCAGTGAGTGGCAATGTAGGATGGAGAAAAGCCCCGCGGGGTGGTCAGCATGGGGAAGTCAGGGAACATGCAGTGGCAATGTAGGATAGGTTTCTGAAAAACATCACGTGTTGGTGCGCATTTTATGACTGTGTAACATTACATTCACTAGTAGGAATAAGAAAAACATCATGGGGTGGTGTGAATCAGAGGGTGTGAATTAGCATAGGCAGTGAGTGGCCATGTAGGATGGAGAAAAGCACTGCGGGCTGGTCAGCATGGGCAGGTTAGGGAACATGCAGTGGCAATGTAGCATAGGTTTCCGAAAAACATCGCGGGGTGTTGCGCATTATATGGGTGTTTAACATTACATTCACTAGTAGGGGTGAGAAAAACATCACGGGGTGGTGCGCATTGTATGGGTGTGTAACATTACATTCACTAATAGGAGTGAGAAAAACACCACGGGGTTGTGTGAATAGGAGTGTCTGAATTAGAATAGGCAGTGAGTGGCAATGTATCACGGGGTGATCATCATGGGGAGGTCATGGAACATGCAGTGGCAATGTAGGATAGGTTTCTGAAAAACATCGCGGGCTGGTGCGCATGGTATGGGTGTGTAACATTACATTCACTAGTAGGAGTGAGAAAAACATCACGGGGTGGTTTGAATCGGAGGTTCTGAATTAGCATAGGCAGTGAAGGGCAATGTAGGATGGAGAAAAGGACCGCGGGGTATTTAGCATGGGGAGGACAGGGAACATGCAGTGGCAATGTAGGATAGGTTTCTGAAAAACATCGCGTTGTGGTGCGCATTGTATGAGTGTGTAACATTACATTCACTAGTAGGAGTGAGAAAAACATGACGGGGTGGTGTGAATCGGAGGGTCTGAATTAGGATAGGCAGTGAGTGGCAATGTTGGATGGAGAAAAGCACCGCGGGGTGGTCAGCATGGGGAGGTCAGGGAACACGCAGTGGCCATGTAGGATGGGTTTCTGAAAATCATCGCGGGGTTTTGTGCATTGTATGGGTGTGTAACATTACATTCACTAATAGGAGAGAGAAAAACATCCCGGGTTGGTGTGAATCGGAGGGTCTGAATTAGGATAAGCAGTGAGTGGCAATGTAGGATGGAGAAAAGCATCACGGGGTGGTCAGCATGGGGAGGTCAGGGAACATGCAGTGGCAATGTAGGATACGTTTCTGAAAAACATTGCGGGGTGGTGCGCATTGTATGGGAGTGTAACATTACATTCACGAGTAGGAGTGAGAAAACATCAGGGGGTGGTGTGAATCGGAGGGTCTGAATTAGGATAGGCCGTGAGTGGCAATGTAGGATGCTGAAAAGCACCGCCGTGTGGTCAGTATGTGGAGGTCAGGGAACATGCAGTGGCAATGTAGGATAGGTTTCTGAAAAACATCGCCGGCTGGTGCGCATTGTATGGGTGTGTAACATTACATTCACTAGTAGGAGTGAGAAAAACATCACGGGGTGGTTTGAATCAGAGGGTCTGAATTAGCATAGGCAGTGAGTGGCAATGTAGGATGGAGAAAAGGACCGCGGGGTATTTAGCATGGGGAGGTCAGGGAACATGCAGTGGCAATGTAGGATAGGTTTCTGAAAAACATCGCGGGGTGGTGCGCATTGTATGGGTGTGTAACATTACATTCACAAATTGGAGTCAGAAAAACATGACGGGGTATTTTGAATCGAGGGTCTGAATTAGGATAGGCAGTGAGTGGCAATGTAGGATGGAGAAAAGAACCGCGGGGTGGTCAGCATGGGGAGGTCAGGGAACATGCAGTGGCCATGTAGGATGGGTTTCTGAAAATCATCGCGGGGTTTTGCGCATTGTATGGGTGTGTAACATTACATTCACTAGAAGGAGTGAGAAAAACATCACAGGATGGGTGAATCGGAAGGTCTGAATTAGGATAGGCAGTGAGTGGCAATGTAGGATGGAGAAAAGCACTGCGGCGTGGTCAGCATGGGGAGGTCAGGGAACATGCAGTGGCAATGTAGGATAGGTTTCTGTAAAACATCACGGGGTGGTGCGCATTGTATGGGTGTGTAACATTACATTCACTGGTAGGAGTGAGAAAAACAACATGGGGTGGTGTGAATTGGAGGGTCTGAATTAGGATAGTCAGTGAGTGGCAATGTAGGATGGAGAAAAGCAACGCGAGGTGGTCAGCATGGGGAGGTCAGGGAACATGCAGTGGCAATGTAGGATAGGTTTCTGAAAAACATCGCGTGGTGGTGCGCATTGTATGACTGTGTAACATTACATTCACTAGTAGGAGTGAGAAAAACATCATGGGGTGGTGTGAATCGGAGGGTCTGAATTAGGATAGGCAGTGAGTGGCAATGTAGGATGGAGAAAAGCACCGCGGGGTGGTCAGCATGGGCAGGTCAGGGAACATGCAGTGGCAATATAGGATAGGTTTCTGAAAAACATCGCGGGCTGGTGCGCATTGTATGGGTGTGTAACATTACATTCACTAGTAGGAGTGAGAAAAACATCACAGGGTGGTGTGAATCGGAGGGTCTGATTTAGGATAGGCAGTGAGTGGCAATGTAGGATGGAGAAAACCACCGCGGGTTGGTCAGCATGGGGAGGACAGGGAACATGCAGTGGCAATGTAGGATAGGTTTCTGAAAAACAACGCGGGGTGGTGCGCATTGTATGGGTGTGTAACATTACATTCACTAGTAGGAGTGAGAAAAACATCACGGGGAGGTGCGCATTGTATGGGTGTGTAACATTACGTTCTCTACTAGGAGTGAGATAAACATCACGGGGTGGTGTGAATCGGAGGGTCTGAATTAGGATAGGCATTGAGTGGCAATGTAGGATGGAGAAAAGCATCACGGGGTGGTCAGCATGGAGAGGTCAGTGAACATGCAGTGGCAATGTAGGATAGGTTTCTAAAAAACATCGCGGGGTAGTGCGCATTGTATGGGTGTGTAACATTACATTCACAAGTAGGAGTGAGAAAAATATAACAGGGTGGTGTGAATCGGAGGGTCTGAATTAGGATAGGCAGTGAGTGGCAATGTAGGATGAAGAAAAGC
Source organism: Cavia porcellus (assembly GCF_034190915.1). NCBI lineage: Eukaryota > Metazoa > Chordata > Mammalia > Rodentia > Caviidae > Cavia > Cavia porcellus. Next base: position 281,366 of record NW_026947714.1, on the reverse strand, counting down.
ACCACATGGTGGTCAGCATGCGGAGGTCATGGAACATGCAGTGGCAATGTAGTATAGGTTTCTGAAAAACAACGCGGGGTGGTGCGCATTGTATGGGTGTGTAACATTACATTCACTAGTAGGAGTGAGAAAAACATCACGGGGTGGTTTGAATCGGAGGGTCTGAATTAGCATAGGCAGTGAGTGGCAATGTAGGATGGAGAAAAGGACCGCGGGGTATTTAGCATGGGGAGGTCAGGGAACATGCAGGGGCAATGTAGGATAGGTTTCTGAAAAACATCGCGGGGTGGTGCGCATTGTATGAGTGTGTAACATTACATTCACTAGTAGGAGTGAGAAAAACATCACGGGGTGGTGTGAATCGGAGGGTCTGAATTAGGATAGGCAGTGAGTGGCAATGTAGGATTGAGAAAAGCACTGCGGTGTGGTCATCATCGGGAGGTCAGGGAACATGCAGTGGCAATGTAGGATAGGTTTCTGAAAAACATCGCGGGGAGGTGCGCATTGTATGGGTGTGTAACATTACATTCACTGGTAGGAGTGAGAAAAACATCATGGGGTGGTGTGAATCGGAGGGTCTGAATTAAGATAGTCAGTGAGTGGCAATGTAGGATGGAGAAAAGCCCCGCGAGTTGGTCAGCATGGGGAGGTCAGGGAACATGCAGTGGCAATGTAGGATAGGTTTCTGAAAAACATCGCGTTGTGGTGCGCATTGTATGACTGTGTAACATTACATTCACTAGTAGGAGTGAGAAAAACATCATGGGGTGGTGTGAATCGGAGGGTCTGAATTAGGATAGGCAGTGAGTGGCAATGTAGGATGGAGAAAAGCACCGCAGGGTGGTAAGCATGGGCTGGTCAGGGAACATGCAGTGGCAATATAGGATAGGTTTCTGAAAAACATCGCGGGCTGGTGCGCATTGTATGGGTGTGTAACATTACATTCACTAGTAGGAGTGATAAAAACATCACGGGGTGGTGTGAATCAGAGGGTCTGAATTAGGATAGGCAGTGAGTGGCAATGTAAGATGGAGAAAACCACCGCGGGTTGGTCAGCATGGGGAGGACAGGAAACATGCAGTGGCAATGTAGGATAAGTTTCTGAAAAACAACGCGGGGTGGTGCACATTGTATGGGTGTGTAACAATACGTTCTCTAGTAGGAGTGAGAAAAACATCACGGGGTGGTGTGAATCGGAGGGTCTGAATTAGGATAGGCAGTGAGTGGCAATGTAGGATGGAGAAAAGCATCACGGGGTGGTCAGCATGGAGAGGTCAGGGAACATGCAGTGGCAATGTAGGATAGGTTTCTGAAAAACATCGCGGGGTAGTGCGCATTGTATGGGTTTGTAACATTACATTCACAAGTAGGAGTATGAAAAATATAACAGGGTGGTGTGAATCGGAGGGTCTGAATTAGGATAGGCAGTGAGTGGCAATGTAGGATGAAGAAAAGCACCACGTGATGGTCAGCATGGGGAGGTCATGGAACATGCAGTGGCAATGTAGGATAGGTTTCTGAAAAACATCGCGGGTCGGTGCGCATTGTATGGGTGTGTAACATTACATTCACTAGTAGGAGTGAGAAAAACATCACGGGGTGGTTTGAATCGGAGGGTCTGAATTAGCATAGGCAGTGAGTGGCAATGTAGGATGGAGAAAAGGACCGCGGGGTATTTAGCATGGGGAGGTCAGGGAACATGCAGTGGCAATGTAGGATAGGTTTCTGAAAATCATCGCGGGGTAGTGCGCATTGTATGAGTGTGTAACATTATATTCACTAGTAGGAGTGAGAAAAACATCACGGGCTGGTGTGAATCGGAAGGTCTGAATTAGGATAGGCAGTGAGTGGCAATGTAGGATTGAGAAAAGCACTGCGGCGTGGTCAGCATGGGGAGGTCAGGGAACATGCAGTGGCAATGTAGGATAGGTTTCTGAAAAACATCGCGGGTCGGTGCGCATTGTATGGGTGTGTAACATTACATTCACTAGTAGGAGTGAGATAAACATCATGGGGTGGTGTGAATCGGAGGGTCTGAATTAGGATAGGCAGTGAGTAGCAATGTAGGATGGAGAAAAGCCCCGCGGGGTGGTCAGCATGGGGAGGTCAGGGAACATTCAGTGGCAATGTAGGATAGGTTTCTGAAAAACATCACGTGTTGGTGCGCATTTTATGACTGTGTAACATTACATTCACTAGTAGGAGTGAGAAAAACATCATGGGGTGGTGTGAATCAGAGGGCGTGAATTAGCATAGGCAGTGAGTGGCCATGTAGGATGGAGAAAAGCACTGCGGGCTGGTCAGCATGGGCAGGTTAGGGAACATGCAGTGGCAATGTAGGATAGGTTTCCGAAAAACATCGCGGGTTGTTGCGCATTATATGGGTGTTTAACATTACATTCACTAGTAGGGGTGAGAAAAACATCACGGGGTGGTGCGCATTGTATGGGTGTGTAACATTACATTCACTAATAGGAGTGAGAAAAACATCACGGGGTTGTGTGAATAGGAGTGTCTGAATTAGAATAGGCAGTGAGTGGCAATGTATCACGGGGTGGTCATCATGGGGAGGTCATGGAACATGCAGTGGCAATGTAGGATAGGTTTCTGAAAAACATCGCGGGCTGGTGCGCATGGCATGGGTGTGTAACATTACATTCACTAGTAGGAGTGAGAAAAACATCACGGGGTGGTTTGAATCGGAGGTTCTGAATTAGCATAGGCAGTGAGGGGCAATGTAGGATGGAGAAAAGGACCTCGGGGTATTTAGCATGGGGAGGACAGGGAACATGCAGTGGCAATGTAGGATAGGTTTCTGAAAAACATCGCGTTGTGGTGCGCATTGTATGAGTGTGTAACATTACATTCACTTATAGGAGTGAGAAAAACATGACGGGGTGGTGTGAATCGGAGGGTCTGAATTAGGATAGGCAGTGAGTGGCAATGTTGGATGGAGAAAAGCACCGCGGGGTGGTCAGCATGGGGAGGTCAGGGAACATGCAGTGGCCATGTAGGATGGGTTTCTGAAAATCATCGCGGGGTTTTGTGCATTGTATGGGTGTGTAACATTACATTCACTAATAGGAGAGAGAAAAACATCCCGGGTTGGTGTGAATCGGAGGGTCTGAATTAGGATAAGCAGTGAGTGGCAATGTAGGATGGAGAAAAGCATCACGGGGTGGTCAGCATGGGGAGGTCAGTGAACATGCAGTGGCAATGTAGGATAGGTTTCTGAAAAACATTGCGGGGTGGTGCGCATTGTATGGGAGTGTAACATTACATTCACGAGTAGGAGTGAGAAAACATCAGGGGGTGGTGTGAATCGGAGGGTCTGAATTAGGATAGGCCGTGAGTGGCAATGTAGGATGCTGAAAAGCCCCGCCGGGTGGTCAGTATGTGGAGGTCAGGGAACATGCAGTGGCAATGTAGGATAGGTTTCTGAAAAACATCGCGGGCTGGTGCGCATTGTATGGGTGTGTAACATTACATTCACTAGTAGGAGTGAGAAAAACATCACGGGGTGGTTTGAATCAGAGGGTCTGAATTAGCATAGGCAGTGAGTGGCAATGTAGGATGGAGAAAAGGACCGCGGGGTATTTAGCATGGGGAGGTCAGGGAACATGCAGTGGCAATGTAGGATAGGTTTCTGAAAAACATCGCGGGGTGGTGCGCATTGTATGAGTTTGTAACATTACATTCACTAGTAGCAGTGAGAAAAACATGACGGGGTATTTTGAATCGAGGGTCTGAATTAGGATAGGCAGTGAGTGGCAATGTAGGATGGAGAAAAGTAGCGCGGCATGGTCAGCATGGGGAGGTCAGGGAACATGCAGTGGCAATGTAGGATAGGTTTCTGAAAAACATCGCGTGGTGGTGCGCATTGTATGACTGTGTAACATTACATTCACTAGTAGGAGTGAGAAAAACATCATGGGGTGGTGTGAATCGGAGGGTCTGAATTAGGATAGGCAGTGAGTGGCAATGTAGGATGGAGAAAAGCACCGCGGGGTGGTCAGCATGGGCAGGTCAGGGAACATGCAGTGGCAATATAGGATAGGTTTCTGAAAAACATCGCGGGCTGGTGCGCATTGTATGAGTGTGTAACATTACATTCACTAGTAGGAGTGAGAAAAATATCACGGGGTGGTGTGAATCGGAGGGTCTGAATTAGGATAGGCAGTGAGTGGCAATGTAGGATGGAGAAAACCACCGCGGGTTCGTCAGCATGGGGAGGACAGGGAACATGCAGTGGCAATGTAGGATAGGTTTCTGAAAAACAACGCGGGGTGGTGCGCATTGTATGGGTGTGTAACATTACATTCACTAGTAGGAGTGAGAAAAACATCACGGGGTGGTGCGCATTGTATGGGTGTGTAACATTACGTTCTCTACTAGTAGTGAGATAAACATCACGGGGTGGTGTGAATCGGAGGGTCTGAATTAGGATAGGCATTGAGTGGCAATGTAGGATGGAGAAAAGCATCACGGGGTGGTCAGCATGGAGAGATCAGGGAACATGCAGTGGCAATGTAGGATAGGTTTCTAAAAAACATCGCGGGGTAGTGCGCATTGTATGGGTGTGTAACATTACATTCACAATTAGGAGTGAGAAAAATATAACAGGGTGGTGTGAATGGGAGGGTCTGAATTAGGATAGGCAGTGAGTGGCAATGTAGGATGAAGAAAAGCACCACGTGGTGGTCAGCATGCGGAGGTCATGGAATATGCAGTGGCAATGTAGTATAGGTTTCTGAAAAACATCGCGGGCTGGTGCGCATTGTATAGGTGTGTAACATTACATTCACTTGTAGGAGTGAGAAAAACATCACGGGGTGGTGTGAATCGGAGGGTCTGAATTAGGATAGGCAGTGAGTGGCAATGTAGGTTGGAGAAAAACACCGCGGGGTGGTCAGCATGGGGAGGTCAGGGAATATGATGTGGCCATGTGGGATGGGTTTCTGAAAATCATTGCGGGGTTTTGCGCATTGTATGGGTGTGTAACATTACATTCACTAGTAGGAGTGAGAAAAACATCACGGGATGGGTGAATCGGAAGGTCTGAATTAGGATAGGCAGTGAGTGGCAATGTAGGATGGAGAAAAGCCCCGCGGGGTGGTCAGCATGGGGAGGTCAGGGAACATGCAGTGGCAATGTAGGATAGGTTTCTGAAAAACATCGCGGGCTGGTGCGCATTGTATGGGTGTGTAACATTACATTCTCTCGTAGGAGTGAGAAAAACATCACGGGGTGGTGTGAATAGGAGGGTCTGAATTAGTATAGGCAGTGAGAGGCAATGTAGGATGGAGAAAAGGACCGCGCGGTGGTCAGCATGGGGAGGTCAGGGAACATGCAGTGGCAATGTAGGATAGGTTTCCGAAAAACATCGCGGGGTGGTGCGCATTGTATGGGTGTGTAACATTACATTCACTAGTAGGAGTGAGAAAAACATCACAGGGTGGTGTGAATCGGAGGGTCTGAATTAGGATAGGCAGTGAGTGGCAATGTAGGATGGAGAAAACCACCGCGGGTTGGTCAACATGGGGAGGACAGGGAACATGCAGTGGCAATGTAGGATAGGTTTCTGAAAAACAACGCGGGGTGGTGCGCATTGTATGGGTGTGTAACATTACATTCACTAGTAGGAGTGAGAAAAACATCACGGGGTGGTGCGCATTGTATGGGTGTTTAACATTACGTTCTCTACTAGGAGTGAGATAAACATCACAGGGTGGTGTGAATCGGAGGGTCTGAATTAGGATAGGCATTGAGTGGCAATGTAGGATGGAGAAAAGCATCACGGGGTGGTCAGCATGGTGAGGTCAGGGAACATGCAGTGGCAATGTAGGATAAGTTTCTAAAAAACATCGCGGGGTATTGCGCATTGTATGGGTGTGTAACATTACATTCACAAGTAGGAGTGAGAAAAATATAACAGGGTGGTGTGAATCGGAGGGTCTGAATTAGGATAGGCAGTGAGTGGCAATGTAGGATGAAGAAAAGCACCACGTGGTGGTCAGCATGCGGAGGTCATGGAATATTCAGTGGCAATGTAGTATAGGTTTCTGAAAAACATCGCGGGCTGGTGCGCATTGTATAGGTGTGTAACATCACATTCACTAGTAGGAGTGAGAAAAACATCACGGGGTGGTTTGAATCGGAGGGTCTGAATTAGCATAGGCAGTGAGTGGCAATGTAGGATGGAGAAAAGGACCGCGGGGTATTTAGCATGGGGAGGTCAGGGAACATGCAGTGGCAATGTAGGATAGGTTTCTGAAAAACATCGCGGGGTGGTGCGCATTTTATGAGTGTGTAACATTACATTCACTAGTAGGAGTGAGAAAAACATCACGGGGTGGTGTGAATCGGAGGGTCTGAATTAGGATAGGCAGTGAGTGGCAATGTAGGTTGTTGAAAAACACCGCGGGGTGGTCAGCATGGGGAGGTCAGGGAATATGCAGTGGCCATGTGGGATGGGTTTCTGAAAATCATTGCGGGGTTTTGCGCATTGTATGGTTGTGTAACATTAAATTCACTAGTAGGAGTGAGAAAAACATCACGGGATGGGTGAATCGGAAGGTCTGAATTAGGATAGGCAGTGAGTGGCAATGTAGGATGGAGAAAAGCCCCGCGGGGTGGTCAGCATGGGGAGGTCAGGGAACATGCAGTGGCAATGCAGGATAGGTTTCGGAAAAACATCGCGGGGTGGTGCGCATTATATGGGTGTTTAAGGTTACATTCACTAGTAGGGGTGAGAAAAACATCACGGGATGGTGCGCATTGTATGGGTGTGTAACATTACATTCACTAATAGGAGAGAGAAAAACATCACGGGGTGGTGTGAATCGGAGGGTCTGAATTAGGATAGGCAGTGAGTGGCAATGTAGGATGGAGAAGAGCATCACGGGATGGTCAGCATGGAGAGGTCAGGGAACATGCAGTGGCAATGTAGGATAGGTTTCTGAAAAACATCGCGGGGTAGTGCGCATTGTATGGGTGTGTAACATTACATTCACAAGTAGGAGTGAGAAAAATATAACAGGGTGGTGTGAATCGAAGGGTCTGAATTAGGATAGGCAGTGAGTGGCAATGTAGGATGGAGAAAAGCACCACGTGATGGTCAGCATGGGGACGTCATGGAACATGCAGTGGCAATGTAGGATAGGTTTCTGAAAAACATCGCGGGCTGGTGCGCATTGTATGGGTGTGTAACATTACATTCACTAGTAGGAGTGAGAAAAACATCACGGGGTGGTTTGAATCGGAGGTTCTGAATTAGCCTAGGCAGTGAGTGGCAATGTAGGATGGAGAAAAGGACCGCGGGGTATTTAGCATGGGGAGGTCCGGGAACATGCAGTGGCAATGTAGGATAGGTTTCTGAAAAACATCACGGGGTGTTGCACATTGTATGAGTGTGTAACATTACATTCACTAGTAGGAGTGAGAAAAACATGACGGGGTGGTGTGAATCGGAGGGTCTGAATTAGAATAGGCAGTGAGTGGCAACGTAGGATGGAGAAAAGAAGCGCGGGGTGGTCAGCATGGGGAGGTCAGGGAACATGCAGTGGCCATGTAGGATGGGTTTCTGAAAATCATCGCGGGGTTTTGCGCATTGTATGGGTGTGTAACATTACATTCACTAGTAGGAGTGAGAAAAACATCACGGGATGGGTGAATCGGAAGGTCTGAATTAAGATAGGCAGTGAGTGGCAATGTAGAATGGAGAAAAGCACTGCGGCGTGGTCATCATCGGGAGGTCAGGGAACATGCAGTGACAATGTAGGATAGGTTTCTGAAAAACATCGCGGGGAGGTGCGCATTGTATGGGTGTGTAACATTACATTCACTGGTAGGAGTGAGAAAAACATCATGGGGTGGTGTGAATCGGAGGGTCTGAATTAAGATAGTCAGTGAGTGGCAATGTAGGATGGAGAAAAGCCCCGCGAGTTGGTCAGCATGGGGAGGTCAGGGAACATGCAGTGGCAATGTAGGATAGGTTTCTGAAAAACATCGCGTGGTGGTGCGCATTGTATGACTGTGTAACATTACATTCACTAGTCTGAGTGAGAAAAACATCATGGGGTGTTGTGAATCGGAGGGTCTGAATTAGGATAGGCAGTGAGTGGCAATGTAGGATGGAGAAAAGCACCGCAGGGTGGTCAGCATGGGCAGGTCAGGGAACATGCAGTGGCAATATAGGATAGGTTTCTGAAAAACATCGCGGGCTGGTGCGCATTGTATGGGTGTGTAACATTACATTCACTAGTAGGAGTGATAAAAACATCACGGGGTGGTGTGAATCAGAGGGTCTGAATTAGGATAGGCAGTGAGTGGCAATGTAGGATGGAGAAAACCACCGCGGGTTGGTCAGCATGGGGAGGACAGGAAACATGCAGTGGCAATGTAGGATAAGTTTCTGAAAAACAACGCGGGGTGGTGCGCATTGTATGGGTGTGGAACATTACATTTACTAGTAGGAGTGAGAAAAACATCACGGGGTGGTGCGCATTGTATGGGTGCGTAACAATACGTTCTCTAGTAGGAGTGAGAAAAACATCACGGGGTGGTGTGAATCGGAGGGTCTGAATTAGGATAGGCAGTGAGTGGCAATGTATAATGGAGAAAAGCATCACGGGGTGGTCAGCATGGAGAGGTCAGGGAACATGCAGTGGCAATGTAGGATAGGTTTCTGAAAAACATCGCGCGGTAGTGCGCATTGTATGGGTGTGTAACATTACATTCACAAGTAGGAGTGAGAAAAATATAACAGGGTGGTGTGAATCGGAGGGTCTGAATTAGGATAGGCAGTGAGTGGCAATGTAGGATGAAGAAAAGCACCACGTGATGGTAAGCATGGGGAGGTCATGGAACATGCAGTGGCAATGTAGGATAGGTTTCTGAAAAACATCGCGGGTCGGTGCGCATTGTATGGGTGTGTAACATTACATTCACTAGTAGGAGTGAGAAAAACATCACGGGGTGGTTTGAATCGGAGGGTCTGAATTAGCATAGGCAGTGAGTGGCAATGTAGGATGGAGAAAAGGACCGCGGGGTATTTAGCATGAGGAGGTCAGGGAACATGCAGTGGCAATGTAGGATAGGTTTCTGAAAATCATCTCGGGGTGGTGCGCATTGTATGAGTGTGTAACATTATATTCACTAGTAGGAGTGAGAAAAACATCACGGGCTGGTGTGAATCGGAAGGTCTGAATTAGGATAGGCAGTGAGTGGCAATGTAGGATTGAGAAAAGCACTGCGGCGTGGTCAGCATGGGGAGGTCAGGGAACATGCAGTGGCAATGTAGGATAGGTTTCTGAAAAACATCGCGGGGTGGTGCGCATTGTATGGGTGTGTACCATTACATTCACTAGTAGGAGTGAGATAAACATCATGGGGTGGTGTGAATCGGAGGGTCTGAATTAGGATAGGCAGTGAGTAGCAATGTAGGATGGAGAAAAGCCCCGCGGGGTGGTCAGCATGGGGAGGTCAGGGAACATTCAGTGGCAATGTAGGATAGGTTTCTGAAAAACATCACGTGTTGGTGCGCATTTTATGACTGTTTAACATTACATTCACTAGTAGGAGTGAGAAAAACATCATGGGGTGGTGTGAATCAGAGGGTGTGAATTAGCATAGGCAGTGAGTAGCCATGTAGGATGGAGAAAAGCACTGCGGGCTGGTCAGCATGGGCAGGTTAGGGAACATGCAGTGGCAATGTAGGATAGGTGTCCGAAAAACATCGCGGGGTGTTGCGCATTATATGGGTGTTTAACATTACATTCACTAGTAGGGGTGAGAAAAACATCACGGGGTGGTGCGCATTGTATGGGAGTGTAACATTACATTCACTAATAGGAGTGAGAAAAACATCACGGGGTTGTGTGAATAGGAGTGTCTGAATTAGAATAGGCAGTGCATGGCAATGTATCACGGGGTGGTCATCATGGGGAGGTCAAGGAACATGCAGTGGCAATGTAGGATAGGTTTCTGAAAAACATCGCGGGCTGGTGCGCATGGTATGGGTGTGTAACATTACATTCACTAGTAGGAGTGAGAAAAACATCACGGGGTGGTTTGAATCGGAGGTTCTGAATTAGCATAGGCAGTGAGGGGCAATGTAGGATGGAGAAAAGGACCGCGGGGTATTTAGCATGGGGAGGACAGGGAACATGCAGTGGCAATGTAGGATAGGTTTCTGAAAAACATCGCGTTGTGGTGCGCATTGTATGAGTGTGTAACATTACATTCACTAGTAGGAGTGAGAAAAACATCACGGGGTTGATTGAATCAGAGGGTCTGAATTAGCATAGGCAGTGAGTGGCAATGTAGGATGGAGAAAAGGACCGCGGGGTATTTAGCATGGGGAGGTCAGGGAACATGCAGTGGCAATGTAGGATAGGTTTCTGAAAAACATCGCGGGGTGGTGCGCATTGTATGAGTTTGTAACATTACATTCACTAGTAGCAGTGAGAAAAACATGACGGGGTATTTTGAATCGAGGGTCTGAATTAGGATAGGCAGTGAGTGGCAATGTAGAATGGAGAAAAGAACCGCGGGGTGGTCAGCATGGGAAGGTCAGGGAACATGCAGTGGCCATGTAGGATGGGTTTCTGAAAATCATCGCGGGGTTTTGCGCATTGTATGGGTGTGTAACATTACATTCACTAGAAGGAGTGAGAAAAACATCACAGGATGGGTGAATCGGAAGGTCTGAATTAGGATAGGCAGTGAGTGGCAATGTAGGATGGAGAAAAGCACTGCGGCGTGGTCAGCATGGGGAGGTCAGGGAACATGCAGTGGCAATGTAGGATAGGTTTCTGAAAAACATCGCGGGGTGGTGCGCATTGTATGGGTGTGTAACATTACATTCACTGGTAGGAGTGAGAAAAACAACATGGGGTGGTGTGAATTGGAGGGTCTGAATTAGGATAGTCAGTGAGTGGCAATGTAGGATGGAGAAAAGCCCCGCGAGGTGGTCAGCATGGGGAGGTCAGGGAACATGCAGTGGCAATGTAGGATAGGTTTCTGAAAAACATCGCGTGGTGGTGCGCATTGTATGACTGTGTAACATTACATTCACTAGTAGGAGTGAGAAAAACATCATGGGGTGGTGTGAATCGGAGGGTCTGAATTAGGATAGGCATTGAGTGGCAATGTAGGATGGAGAAAAGCATCACGGGGTGGTCAGCATGGAGAGGTCAGGGAACATGCAGTGGCAATGTAGGATAGGTTTCTAAAAAACATCGCGGGGTAGTGCGCATTGTATGGGTGTGTAACATTACATTCACAATTAGGAGTGAGAAAAATATAACAGGGTGGTGTGAATCGGAGGGTCTGAATTAGGATAGGCAGTGAGTGGCAATGTAGGATGAAGAAAAGCACCACGTGGTGGTCAGCATGCCGAGGTCATGGAATATGCAGTGGCAATGTAGTATAGGTTTCTGAAAAACATCGCGGGCTGGTGCGCATTGTATAGGTGTGTAACATTACATTCACTTCTAGGAGTGAGAAAAACATCACGGGGTGGTGTGAATCGGAGGGTCTGAATTAGGATAGGCAGTGAGTGGCAAAGTACGATGGAGAAGAGCATCACGGGATGGTCAGCATGGAGAGATCAGGGAACATGCAGTGGCAATGTAGGATAGGTTTCTGAAAAACATCGCGGGGTAGTGCGCATTGTATGGGTGTGTAACATTACATTCTCAAGTAGGAGTGAGAAAAATATAACAGGGTGGTGTGAATCGGAGGGTCTGAATATGGATAGGCAGTGAGTGGCAATGTAGGATGGAGAAAAGCACCACGTGGTGCTCAACATGGGGACGTCATGGAACATGCAGTGGCAATGTCGGATAGGTTTCTGAAAAACATCGCGGGCTGGTGCGCATTGTATGGGTGTGTAACATTACATTCACTAGTAGGAGTGAGAAAAACATCACGGGGTGGTTTGAATCGGAGGTTCTGAATTAGCATAGGCAGTGAGTGGCAATGTAGGATGGAGAAAAGGACCGCGGGGTATTTAGCATGGGGAGGTCAGGGAACATGCAGTGGCAATGTAGGATAGGTTTCTGAAAAACATCACGGGGTAGTGCGCATTGTATGAGTGTGTAACATTACATTCACTAGTAGGAGTGAGAAAAACATGACGGGGTGGTGTGAATCGGAGGGTCTGAATTAGGATAGGCAGTGAGTGGCAATGTAGGATGGAGAAAAGAACCGCGGGGTGTTCAGCATGGGGATGTCAGGGAACATGCAGTTGCCATGTAGGATGGGTTTCTGAAAATCATCGCGGGGTTTTGTGCATTGTATGGGTGTGTAACATTACATTCACTAGAAGGAGTGAGAAAAACATCACGGGATGGGTGAATCGGAAGGTCTGAATTAGGATAGGCAGTGAGTGGCAATGTAGGATGGAGAAAAGCACTGCGGCGTGGTCAGCATGGGAGGTCAGGGAACATGCAGTGGCAATGTAGGATAGGTTTCTGAAAAACATCGCGGGGTGGTGCGCATTTTATGGGTGTGTAACATTACATTCACTGGTAGGAGTGAGAAAAACATCATGGGGTGGTGTGAATCGGAGGGTCTGAATTAGGATAGTCAGTGAGTCGCAATGTAGGATGGAGAAAAGCCCAGCGAGGTGGAAAGCATGGGCAGGTCAGGGAACATGCAGTGGCAATATAGAATAGGTTTATGAAAAACATCGCGGGCTGGTGCGCATTGTATGGGTGTGTAACATTACATTCACTAGTAGGAGTGAGAAAAACATCACGGGGTGGTGTGAATCGGAGGGTCTGAATTAGGATAGGCAGTGAGTGGCAATGTAGGATGGAGAAAACCACCGCGGGTTGGTCAGCATGGGGAGGACAGGGAACATGCAGTGGCAATGTAGGATAGGTTTCTGAAAAACAACGCGGGGTGGTGCGCATTGTATGGGTGTGTAACATTACATTCACTAGTATGAGTGAGAAAAACATCACGGGGTGGTGCACATTGTATGGGTGTGTAACATTACGTTCTCTAGTAGGAGTGAGAAAAACATCACGGGGTGGTGTGAATCTGAGGATCTGAATTAGATAGGCAGTGAGTGGCAATGTAGGATGGAGAAAAGCACCGCGGGGTGGTCAGCATGGGGAGGTCAGGGTACATGCAGTGGCAATGTAGGATAGGTTTCTGAAAAATATCGCGGGGTGGTGTGCATTGTATGGGTGTATAACATTACATTCACTAGTAGGAGTGACAAAAACATCACGGGGTGGTGTGAATCTGAGGGTCTGAATTAGGATAGGCAGTGAGTGGCAATGTAGGATGGAGAAAAGCACCGCGGGGTGGTCAGCATGGACAGGTCAGGGAACATGCATTGGCAATGCATGATAGGTTTAGGAAAAACATCGCGGGGTGGTGCGCATTATATGGGTTTTTAAGATTACATTCACTAGTAGGGGTGAGAAAAACATCACGGGGTGGTGCGCATTGTATGGGTGTGTAACATTACATTCACTAATAGGAGAGAGAAAAACATCCCGGGTTGGTGTGAATCGGAGGGTCTGAATTAGGATAAGCAGTGAGTGGCAATGTAGGATGGAGAAAAGCATCACGGGGTGGTCAGCATGGAGAGGTCAGGGAACATGCAGTGGCAATGTAGGATAGGTTTCTGTAAAACATCGCGGGGTAGTGCGCATTGTATGGGTGTGTAACATTACTTTCACAAGTAGGAGTGAGAAAAATATAACAGGGTGGAGTGAATCGGAGTGTCTGAATTAGGATAGGCAGTGCGTGGCAATGTAGGATGAAGAAAAGCACCACGTGGTGGTCAGCATGGGGAGGTCATGGAACATGCAGTGGCAATGTAGGATAGGTTGCTGAAAAACATCGCGGGCTGGTGCGATTTGTATGGGTGTGTAACATTACATTCACTAGTAGGAGTGAGAAAAACATCACGGGGTGGTTTGAATCGGAGGGTCTGAATTAGCATAGGCAGTGAGTGGCAATGTAGGATGGAGAAAAGGACCGCGGGGTATTTAGCATGGGGAGGTCAGGGAACATGCAGTGGCAATGTAGGATAGTTTTCTGAAAAACATTGCGGGGTGTTGCGATTGTATGCGTGTGTAACATTATATTCACTAGTAGGAGTGAGAAAAACATCATGGGATGGGTGAATCGGAAGGTCTGAATTAGGATAGGCAGTGAGTGGCAATGTAGGATGGAGAAAAGCACTGCGGCGTGGTCAGCATGGGGAGGTCAGGGAACATGCAGTGGCAATTTAGGATAGGTTTCTGAAAAACATCGCGGGGTGGTGCGCATTGTATGGGTGTGTACCATAACATTCACTAATAGGAGTGAGATAAACATCATGGGGTGGTGTGAATCGGAGGGTCTTAATTAGGATAGGCAGTGAGTGGCAATGTAGGATGGAGAAAAGCCCCGCGGGGTGGTCAGCATGGGGAGGTCAGGGAACATGCAGTGGCAATGTAGGATAGGTTTCTGAAAAACATCACGTGGTGGTGCGCATTTTATGACTGTGTAACATTTCATTCACTAGTAGGAGTGAGAAAAACATCATGGGGTGGTGTGAATCAGAGGGTCGGAATTAGCATAGGCAGTGAGTGGCCATGTAGGATGGAGAAAAGCACTGCGGGCTGGTCAGCATGGGCAGGTTAGGGAACATGCAGTGGCAATGTAGGATAGGTTTCCGAAAAACATCGCGGGGTGTTGCGCATTATATGGGTGTTTAACATTACATTCACTAGTAGGGGTGAGAAAAACATCACGGGGTGGTGTGAATAGGAGTGTCTGAATTAGGGTAGGCAGTGAGTGGCAATGTATCACGGTGGGGTCAGCATGGGGAGGTCAGGGAACATGCAGTGGCAATGTAGGATAGGTTTCTGAAAAACATCGCGGGGTAGTGCGCATTGTATGGGTGTGTAACATTACATTCACTAGTAGGTGTGAGAAAAGCATCACGGGAAGGGTGAATCGGAAGGTCTGAATTAGGATAGGTATTTAGTGGCAATGTAGGATGGAGAAAAGCACCGCGGCGTGGTTAGCATGGGGAGGTCAGGGAACATGCAGTGGCAATGTAGGATAGGTTTCTGAAAAACATCGCGGGGTGGTGCACATTGTATGGGTGTGTAACATTACATTCACTAGTAGGAGTGAGAAAAACATCACGGGGTGTTGTGGATCGGAGGTTCTGAATTAGGATAGGCATTGAGTGGCAATGTAAGATGAAGAAAAGCCCCGCGGGGAGGTCAGCATGGGGAGGTCAGGGAACATGCAGTGGCAATGTAGGATAAGTTTCTGAAACACATCGCGGAGTGGTGCGCATTGTATGCGTGTGTAACATTACATTCACTACTATTAGTGAGAAAAACATCACAGGGTGGTGCGCGTTGTATGGGTGTGTAACATTACATTCACTAGTAGGAGTGAGAAAAACATCACGAGGTGGTGTGAATCCTAGTTTCTTAATTAGGATAGGCAGTGAGTGGCAATGTAGGGTGGAGAAAATCCCCGCGGGGTGGTCAGCATGGGGAGTTCAGGAAACATGCCTTGGCAAAGTAGGATTGGTTTCTGAAAAACTTCGCGGGGTGGTGTGCATCGTATGGGTGTGTAACATTACATTTACTAGTAGGAGTGAGAAAAACATCACGGGGTGGTGTGAATCGGAGGGTCTAAATTAGGATAGGCAGTGATTGGCAATGTAGCATGGAGAAAAGCACCGCGGGGTGGTCAGCATGGGGAGGTCAGGGAACATGCAGTTGCAATGTAGGATAGCTTTCTGAAAAACATCACGGGGTGGTGCACATTGTATGGGTGTGTAACATTACAATCACTTGTTCAAGTCAGAAAAACATCACGGGGTGGTGTGAATCGGAGGGTCTGAATTAGGATAGGCAGTGAGTGGCAATGTAGGATGGAGAAAAGCACCGTGGGGTGGTCAGCATGGGGAGGTCAGGGTACATGCTGTGGCAATGTAGGATAGGTTTCTGAAAAACATCGCGGGATGGTGTGCATTGTATGGGTGTATAACATTACATTCACTAGTAGGAGTGACAAAAACATCACGGGGTGGTGTGAATCTGAGTGTCTGAATTAGGATAGGCAGTGAGTGGCAATGTAGGATGGAGAAAAGCACCGCGGGCTGGTCAGCATGGACAGGTCAGGAAACATGCATTGGCAATGCAGGATAGGTTTAGGAAAAACATCGCGGGGTGGTGCGCATTATATGGGTTTTTAAGATTACATTCACTAGTAGGGGTGAGAAAAACATCACGGGGTGGTGCGCATTGTATGGGTGTGTAACATTACATTCACTAATAGGAGAGAGAAAAACATCCCGGGTTGGTGTGAATCGGAGAGTCTGAATCAGGATAAGCAGTGAGTGGCAATGTAGGATGGAGAAAAGCATCACGGGGTGGTCAGCATGGAGAGGTCAGGGAACATGCAGTGGCAATGTAGGATAGGTTTCTGTAAAACATCGCGGGGTAGTGCGCATTGTATGGGTGTGTAACATTACATTCACAAGTAGGAGTGAGAATAATATAACAGGGTGGTGTGAATCGGAGGGTCTGAATTAGGATAGGCAGTGAGTGGCAATGTATGATGAAGAAAAGCACCACGTGGTGGTCAGCACGGGGAGGTCATGGAACATGCAGTGGCAATGTAGGATAGGTTTCTGAAAAACATCGCGGGCTGGTGCGCATTGTATGGGTGTGTAACATTACATTCACTAGTAGGAGTGAGAAAAACATCACGGGGTGGTTTGAATCGGAGGGTCTGTATTAGCATTGGCAGTGAGTGGCAATGTAGGATGGAGAAAAGGACCGCGGGGTATTTAGCATGGGGAGGTCAGGGAAAATGCAGTGGCAATGTAGGATAGGTTTCTGAAAAACATCGCGGGGTGGTGCGCATTGTATGAGTGTGTAACATTACATTCACTAGTAGGAGTTAGAAAAACATCACGGGGTGGTGTGAATCGGAGGGTCTGAATTAGGATAGGCAGTGAGTGGCAATGTAGGTTGGAGAAAATCACCGCGGGTTGGTCAGCATGGGGAGGTCAGGGAACATGCATTGGCCATGTTGGATGGGTTTCTGAAAATCATTGCAGGGTTTTGCGCATTGTATGGGTGTGTAACATTACATTCACTAGTAGGAGTGAGAAAAACATCATGGGATGGGTGAATCGGAAGGTCTGAATTAGGATAGGCAGTGAGTGGCAATGTAGGATGGAGAAAAGCACTGCGGCGTGGTCAGCATGGGGAGGTCAGGGAACATGCAGTGGCAATTTAGGATAGGTTTCTGAAAAACATCGCGGGGTGGTGCGCATTGTATGGGTGTGTACCATAACATTCACTAGTAGGAGTGAGATAAACATCATGGGGTGGTGTGAATCGGAGGGTCTGAATTAGGATAGGCAGTGAGTGGCAATGTAGGATGGAGAAAAGCCCCGCGGGGTGGTCAGCATGGGGAGGTCAGGGAACATGCAGTGGCAATGTAGGATAGGTTTCTGAAAAACATCACGTAGTGGTGAGCATTTTATGACTGTGTAACATTACATTCACTAGTAGGAGTGAGAAAAACATCATGGGGTGGTGTGAATCAGAGGGTCTGAATTAGCATAGGCAGTGAGTGGCCATGTAGGATGGAGAAAAGCACTGCGGGCTGGTCAGCATGGGCAGGTTAGGGAACATGCAGTGGCAATGTAGGATAGGTTTCCGAAAAACATCGCGGGGTGTTGCGCATTATATGGGTATTTAACATTACATTCACTAGTAGGGGTGAGAAAAACATCACGGGGTGGTGTGAATAGGAGTGTCTGAATTAGGGTAGGCATTGAGTGGCAATGTATCACGGGGTGGTCAGCATGGGGAGGTCAGGGAACATGCAGTGGCAATGTAGGATAGGTTTCTGAAAAACATCGCGGGGTAGTGCGCATTGTATGGGTGTGTAACATTACATTCACTAGTAGGTGTGAGAAAAGCATCACGGGAAGGGTGAATCAGAAGGTCTGAATTAGGATAGGTATTTAGTGGCAATGTAGGATGGAGAAAAGCACCGCGGCGTGGTTAGCATGGGGAGGTCAGGGAACATGCAGTTGCAATGTAGGATAGGTTTCTGAAAAACATCGCGGGGTGGTGCACATTGTATGGGTGTGTAACATTACATTCACTAGGAGGAGTGAGAAAAACATCACGGGGTGTTGTGAATCGGAGGTTCTGAATTAGGATAGGCATTGAGTGGAAATGTAACATGGAGAAAAGCACCGAGGGGTGGTCAACCTGGGGAGGTCAGGGAACATGCAGTGGCAATGTAGGATAGGTTTCTGAAACACATCGCGGGGTGGTGCGCATTGTATGCATGTGTAACATTACATTCACTAGTAGGAGTGGTAAAAACATCACCGGGTGGTGCGCCTTGTATGGGTGTGTAACATTACATTCACTAGTAGGAGTGAGAAAATCATCGCGAGGTGTGTGAATCCGAGGGTCTTAATTAGGATAGGCAGTGAGTGGCAATGTAGGATGGAGAAAATCACCGCGGTGTGCTCAGCATGGGGAGGTCAGGGAACATGCAGTGGCAATGTAGGATAAGTTTCTGAAACACATCGCGGGGTGGTGCGCATTGTAATCGTGTGTAACAGTACATTCACTACTATTAGTGAGAAAAACATCACGGGGTGGTGCGCGTTGTATGGGTGTGTAACATTACATTCACTAGTAGGAGTGAGAAAAACATCACGAGGTGGTGTGAATCCTAGGTTCTTAATTAGGATAGGCAGTGAGTGGCAATGTAGGGTGGAGAAAATCCCCGCGGGGTGGTCAGCATGGGGAGTTCAGGGAACATGCCGTGGCAAAGTAGGATTGGTTTCTGAAAAACTTCGCGGGGTGGTGTGCATTGTATGGGTGTGTAACATTACATTTACTAGTAGGAGTGAGAAAAACATCACGGGGTGGTGTGAATCGGAGGGTCTAAATTAGGATAGGCAGTGATTAGCAATGTAGCATGGAGAAAAGCACCGCGGGGTGGTCAGCATGGGGAGGTCAGGGAACGTGCAGTTGCAATGTAGGATAGCTTTCTGAAAAACATCACGGGGTGGTGCACATTGTATGGGTGTGTAATATTACAATCACTAGTTCAAGTCAGAAAAACATCACAGGGTGGTGTGAATCGGAGGGTCTGAATTAGGATAGGCAGTGAGTGGCAATGAAGGATGGAGAAAAGCACCGCGGGGTGGTCAGCATGGGGAGGTCAGGGAACATACAGTGGCAATGTAGGATAGGTTTCTGAACAACATCGCGGGGTGGTGCGTATTCTATGGGTGTGTAACATTACATTCACTAGTAGGAGTGAGAAAAACATCACGGGGTGGTGTGCATTGTATGGGTGTGTAACATTACATTCACTAGTAGGAGTGAGAAAAACATCACGGGGTGGTGCGCCTTGTATGGGTGTGTAACATTACATTCACTAGTAGGAGTGAGAAAAACATCACGGGGTGGTGTGAATCTGAGGGTCTGAATTAGGATAGGCAGTGAGTGGCAATGTAGGATGGAGAAAAGCATCACGGGGTGGTCAGCATGGAGATGTCAGGGAACATGCAGTGGCAATGTAGGATAGGTTTCTGAAAAACATCGCGGGGTAGTGCGCATTGTATGGGTGTGTAACATTACATTCACAAGTAGGAGTGAGAAAAATATCACAGGGTGTTGTGAATCGGAGAGTCTGAATTAGGATAGGCAGTGAAGGGCAATGTAGGATGGAGAAAAGCACCACGTGGTGGTCAGCATGGGGAGGTCAGGGAACATGCAGTGGCAATGTAGAATAGGTTTCTGAAAAACATGGAGGGGTGGTGCGCATTGTATGGGTGTGTAACATTACATTCACTACTAGGAGTGAGAAAAACATCACGGGGTGGTGTGAATCGGAGGGTCTGAATTAGCATAGGCATTGAGTGGCAATGTAGGATGGAGAAAACCACCGCGGTTTGGTCAGCATGGGGAGGACAGGGAACATGCAGTGGCAATGTAGGATAGGGTTCTGAAAAACAATACGCGGGGTGGTGCGCATTGTATGGGTGTGTAACATTTCATTCACTAGTATGAGTGAGAAAAACATCACGGGGTGGTGCACATTGTATGGGTGTGTAACATTACGTTCTCTAGTAGGCGTGAGAAAAACATCACGGGGTGGTGTGAATCTGAGGATCTGAATTAGATAGGCAGTGAGTGGCAATGTAGGATGGAGAAAAGCACCGCGGGGTGGTCAGCATGGGGAGGTCAGGGTACATGCAGTGGCAATGTAGGATAGGTTTAGGAAAAACATCGCGGGGTGGTGCGCATTATATGGGTTTTTAAGATTACATTCATTAGTAGGGGTGAGAAAAACATCATGGGGTGGTGTGCATTGTATGGGTGTGTAACATTACATTCACTAATAGGAGAGAGAAAAACATCCCGGGTTGGTGTGAATCGGAGGGTCTGAATTAGGATAAGCAGTGAGTGGCAATGTAGGATGGAGAAAAGCATCACGGGGTGGTCAGCATGGAGAGGTCAGGGAACATGCAATGGCCATGTAGGATGGGTTTCTGAAAATCATCGCGGGGTTTTGCGCATTGTATGGGTGTGTAACATTACATTCACTAGTAGGAGTGAGAAAAACATCACGGGATGGGTGAATCGGAAGGTCTGAATTAGGATAGGAAGTGAGTGGCAATGCAGGATGGAGAAAGGCCCCGCGGGGTGGTCAGCATGGGGAGGTCTGGGAACACGCAGTGGCAATGTAGGATAGGTTTCTGAAAAACATCGCGTGGTGGTGCGCATTGTATGAGTGTGTAACATTACATTCACTAGTAGGAGTGAGAAAAACATTATGGGGTGGTGTGAATCGGAGGGTCTGAATTAGGATAGGCGGTGAGTGGCAATGTAGGATGGAGAAAAGCAACCTGGGGTGGTCTGCATGGGCAGGTCAGGGAATATGCAGTGGCAATGTAGGATAGGTTTCTGAAAAACATCACGGGGTGTTGCGCATTATATGGGTGTTTAACATTACATTCACTAGTAGGGGTGAGAAAAACATCACGGTGTGGTGCGCATTGTATGGGTGTGTAACATTACATTCACTAGTAGGAGTGAGAAAAACATCACAAGGTGGTTTGAATCGGAGGGTCTGAATTAGCATAGGCAGTGAGTGGCAATGTAGGATGGAGAAAAGCACTGCGGGCTGGTCAGCATGGGCAGGTTAGGGAACATGCAGTGGCAATGTAGGATAGGTTTCCGAAAAACATCGCGGGGTGTTGCGCATTATATGGGTGTTTAACATTACATTCACTAGTAGGGGTGAGAAAAACATCACGGGGTGGTGTGAATAGGAGTGTCTGAATTAGGGTAGGCAGTGAGTGGCAATGTATCACGGGGTGGTCAGCATGGGGAGGTCAGGGAACATGCAGTGGCAATGTAGGATAGGTTTCTGAAAAACATCGCGGGGTAGTGCGCATTGTATGGGTGTGTAACATTACATTCACTAGTAGGTGTGAGAAAAGCATCACGGGAAGGGTGAATCGGAAGGTCTGAATTAGGATAGGTATTTAGTGGCAATGTAGGATGGAGAAAAGCACCGCGGCGTGGTTAGCATGGGGAGGTCAGGGAACATGCAGTGGCAATGTAGGATAGGTTTCTGAAAAACATCGCGGGTGGTGCACATTGTATGGGTGTGTAACATTACATTCACTAGTAGGAGTGAGAAAAACATCACGGGGTGTTGTGGATCGGAGATTCTGAATTAGGATAGGCATTGAGTGGCAATGTAAGATGAAGAAAAGCCCCGCGGGGAGGTCAGCATGGGGAGGTCAGGGAACATGCAGTGGCAATGTAGGATAAGTTTCTGAAACACATCGCGGAGTGGTGCGCATTGTATGCGTGTGTAACATTACATTCACTACTATTAGTGAGAAAAACATCACAGGGTGGTGCGCGTTGTATGGGTGTGTAACATTACATTCACTAGTAGGAGTGAGAAAAACATCACGAGGTGGTGTGAATCCTAGTTTCTTAATTAGGATAGGCAGTGAGTGGCAATGTAGGGTGGAGAAAATCCCGGCGGGGTGGTCAGCATGGGGAGTTCAGGAAACATGCCTTGGCAAAGTAGGATTGGTTTCTGAAAAACTTCGCGGGGTGGTGTGCATCGTATGGGTGTGTAACATTACATTTACTAGTAGGAGTGAGAAAAACATCACGGGGTGGTGTGAATCGGAGGGTCTAAATTAGGATAGGCAGTGATTGGCAATGTAGCATGGAGAAAAGCACCGCGGGGTGGTCAGCATGGGGAGGTCAGGGAACATGCAGTTGCAATGTAGGATAGCTTTCTGAAAAACATCACGGGGTGGTGCACATTGTATGGGTGTGTAACATTACAATCACTAGTTCAAGTCAGAAAAACATCACGGGGTGGTGTGAATCGGAGGGTCTGAATCAGGATAAGCAGTGAGTGGCAATGTAGGATGGAGAAAAGCATCACGGGGTGGTCAGCATGGAGAGGTCAGGGAACATGCAGTGGCAATGTAGGATAGGTTTCTGTAAAACATCGCGGGGTAGTGTGCATTGTATGGGTGTGTAACATTACATTCACAAGTAGGAGTGAGAATAATATAACAGGGTGGTGTGAATCGGAGGGTCTGAATTAGGATAGGCAGTGAGTGGCAATGTATGATGAAGAAAAGCACCACGTGGTGGTCAGCATGGGGAGGTCATGGAACATGCAGTGGCAATGTAGGATAGGTTTCTGAAAAACATCGCGGGCTGGTGCGCATTGTATGGGTGTGTAACATTACATTCACTAGTAGGAGTGAGAAAAACATCACGGGGTGGTTTGAATCGGAGGGTCTGTATTAGCATTGGCAGTGAGTGGCAATGTAGGATGGAGAAAAGGACCGTGGGGTATTTAGCATGGGGAGGTCAGGGAAAATGCAGTGGCAATGTAGGATAGGTTTCTGAAAAACATCGCGGGGTGGTGCGCATTGTATGAGTGTGTAACATTACATTCACTAGTAGGAGTGAGAAAAACATCACGGGGTGGTGTGAATCGGAGGGTCTGAATTAGGATAGGCAGTGAGTGGCAATGTAGGTTGGAGAAAATCACCGCGGGTTGGTCAGCATGGGGAGGTCAGGGAACATGCATTGGCCATGTTGGATGGGTTTCTGAAAATCATTGCAGGGTTTTGCGCATTGTATGGGTGTGTAACATTACATTCACTAGTAGGAGTGAGAAAAACATCATGGGATGGGTGAATCGGAAGGTCTGAATTAGGATAGGCAGTGAGTGGCAATGTAGGATGGAGAAAAGCACTGCGGCGTGGTCAGCATGGGGAGGTCAGGGAACATGCAGTGGCAATTTAGGATAGGTTTCTGAAAAACATCGCGGGGTGGTGCGCATTGTATGGGTGTGTACCATAACATTCACTAGTAGGAGTGAGATAAACATCATGGGGTGGTGTGAATCGGAGGGTCTGAATTAGGATAGGCAGTGAGTGGCAATGTAGGATGGAGAAAAGCCCCGCGGGGTGGTCAGCATGGGGAGGTCAGGGAACATGCAGTGGCAATGTAGGATAGGTTTCTGAAAAACATCACGTAGCGGTGCGCATTTTATGACTGTGTAACATTACATTCACTAGTAGGAGTGAGAAAAACATCATGGGGTGGTGTGAATCAGAGGGTCTGAATTAGCATAGGCAGTGAGTGGCCATGTAGGATGGAGAAAAGCACTGCGGGCTGGTCAGCATGGGCAGGTTAGGGAACATGCAGTGGCAATGTAGGATAGGTTTCCGAAAAACATCGCGGGGTGTTGCGCATTATATGGGTATTTAACATTACATTCACTAGTAGGGGTGAGAAAAACATCACGGGGTGGTGTGAATAGGAGTGTCTGAATTAGGGTAGGCAGTGAGTGGCAATGTATCACGGGGTGGTCAGCATGGGGAGGTCAGGGAACATGCAGTGGCAATGTAGGATAGGTTTCTGAAAAACATCGCGGGGTGGTGCACATTGTATGGGTGTGTAACATTACATTCACTAGGAGGAGTGAGAAAAACATCACGGGGTGTTGTGAATCGGAGGTTCTGAATTAGGATAGGCATTGAGTGGAAATGTAACATGGAGAAAAGCACCGAGGGGTGGTCAGCCTGGGGAGGTCAGGGAACATGCAGTGGCAATGTAGGATAGGTTTCTGAAACACATCGCGGGGTGGTGCGCATTGTATGCGTGTGTAACATTATATTCACTAGTAGGAGTGAGAAAAACATCACCGGGTGGTGCGCCTTGTATGGGTGTGTAACATTACATTCACTAGTAGGAGTGAGAATATCATCGCGAGGTGTGTGAATCCGAGGGTCTTAATTAGGATAGGCAGTGAGTGGCAATGTAGGATGGAGAAAATCACCGCGGTGTGCTCAGCATGGGGAGGTCAGGGAACATGCAGTGGCAATGTAGGATAAGTTTCTGAAACACATCGCGGGGTGGTGCGCATTGTAATCGTGTGTAACAGTACATTCACTACTATTAGTGAGAAAAACATCACGGGGTGGTGCGCGTTGTATGGGTGTGTAACATTACATTCACTAGTAGGAGTGAGAAAAACATCACGAGGTGGTGTGAATCCTAGGTTCTTAATTAGGATAGGCAGTGAGTGGCAATGTAGGGTGGAGAAAATCCCCGCGGGGTGGTCAGCATGGGGAGTTCAGGGAACATGCCGTGGCAAAGTAGGATTGGTTTCTGAAAAACTTCGCGGGGTGGTGTGCATTGTATGGGTGTGTAACATTACATTTACTAGTAGGAGTGAGAAAAACATCACGGGGTGGTGTGAATTGGAGGGTCTGAATTAGGATAGGCTGTGAGTGGCAATGTAGGATGGAGAAAAGCACCGCGGGGTGGTCAGCATGTGGAGGTCAGGGAACATGCAGTGGCAATGTTGGATAGGTTTCTGAAAAACATCGCGGGGTGGTGCACATTGTATGGGTGTGCAACATTACATTCACTAGTAGGAGTGACAAAAACATCAAGGGCTGGTGTGAATAGGAGGGTTTGAATTAGAATAGGCAGTGAGTGGCAATGTAGTATGGAGAAAAGCACCGCAGGGTGGTCAGCATGGGGAGGGCAGGGAACAGGCAGTGGCAATGCAGGATAGGTTTCTGAATAACATCGCGGGGTGGTGCGCATTGTATGGGTGTGTAACATTACATTCACTAGTAGGAGTGAGAAAAACATCATGGGGTGGTGTGAATCGGAGGGTCTGAATTAGCATAGGCAGTGAGTGGCAATGTATGATGGAGAAAAGCACCGCGGGTTGGTCAGCATGGAGAGGTCAGGGAACATGCAGTGGCCATGCAGGATGGGTTTCTGAAAATCATCGCGGGGTTTTGCGCATTGTATGGGTGTGTAACATTACATTCACTAGTAGCATTGAGAAAAACATCACGGGGTGGTGTGAATCGGAGGGTCTGAATTAGGATAGGCAGTGAGTGGCAATGTAGGATGGAGAAAAGCATCACGGGGTGGTCAGCATGTGGAGGTCAGGGAACATGCAGTGGCAATGTAGGATAGGTTTCCGAAAAACATCGCGGGGTGTTGCGCATTATATGGGTGTTTAACATTACATTCACTAGTAGGGGTGAGAAAAACATCACGGTGTGGTGCGCATTGTATGGGTGTGTAACATTACATTCACTAGTAGGAGTGAGAAAAACATCACGGGATGGGTGAATCGGAAGGTCTAAATTAGGATAGGCAGTGAGTGGCAATGTAGGATGGAGAAAGGCCCAGCGGGGTGGTCAGCATGGGGACGTCTTGGAACACGCAGTGGCAATGTAGGATAGGTTTCTGAAAAACATCGCGTGGTGGTGCGCATTGTATGAGTGTGTAACATTACATTCACTAGTAGGAGTGAGAAAAACATCATGGGGTGGTGTGAATCGGAGGGTCTGAATTAGGATAGGCGGGGAGTGGCAATGTAGGATGGAGAAAAGCAACGAGGGGTGGTCAGCATGGGCAGGTCAGGGAATATGCAGTGGCAATGTAGGATAGGTTTCCGAAAAACATAGCGGGGTGTGGCGCATTATATGTGTGTTTAACATTTCATTCACTAGTAGTGGTGAGAAAAGCATCATGGTGTGGTGAGCATTTTATGGGTGTGTAACATTACATTCACTAATAGGAGTGAGAAAAACATCACGGGGTCGTGTGAATCGTAGGGTCTGAATTAGGATAGGCAGTGAGTGGCAATGTAGGATGGAGAAAAGCATCACGGGGTGGTCAGCATGTGGAGGTCAGGGAACATGCAGTGGCAATGTAGGATAGGTTTCTGAAAAACATCGCGGGGTAGTGCGCATCGTATGGGTGTGTAACATTACATTCACTAGTAGGAGTGAGAAAAACATCACTGGGTGGTGTGAATCAGAGGGTCTGAATTAGTATAGGCAGTGAGTGGCAATGTAGGATGGAGAAAAGCACCGCGGGATGGTCAGCATGGGGAGGTCAGGGAACATGCAGTGGCAATGTAGGATAGGTTTCTGAAAAACATCGCGGGGTGGTGCGCATTATATGGGTGTGTAACATTACATTCACTAGAAGGAGTGAGAAAAACATCACGGGGTGGTGTGAATCGGAGGGTCTGAATTAGGATAGGCATTGAGTGGCAATGTAGGATGGAGAAAAGCACCGCGGGGTGGTCAGCATGGGGAGTTCAGGGAACATGCAGTGGCCATGTAGGATGGGTTTCTGAAAATCATTGCTTGATTTTGCGCATTGTATGGGTGTGTAACATTACATTCACTAGTAGGAGTGAGAAAAGCATCACGGGATAGGTGAATCGGAAGGTCTGAATTAGGATAGGCAGTGAGTGGCAATGTAGGATGGAGAAAAGCATCACGGGGTGGTCAGCATGGGGACGTCAGGGAACATGCAGTGGCAATGTAGGATAGGTTTCTGAAAAACATCGCGGGGTAGTGCGCATCGTATGGGTGTTTAACATTACATTCACTAGTAGGAGTGTGAAAAACATCACTGGGTGGTGTGAATCGGAAGGTCTGAATTAGGATAGGCAGTGAGTGGCAATGTAGGATGGAGAAAACCACCGCGGGATGGTCAGCATGGGGAGGTCAGGGAACATGCAGTGGCAATGTAGGATAGGTTTCTGAAAAACATCGCGGGGTGGTGCGCATTGTATGGGTGTGTAACATTACATTCACTAGTAGGAGTGAGAAAAACATCACGGGGTGGTTTGAATCGCAGGGTCTGAATTAGCATAGGCAGTGAGTGGCAATGTAGGATGGAGAAAAGGAACGCGGGTTTGTTAGCATGGGGAGGTCAGGGAACATGCGTTGGCAATGTAGGCTAGGTTTCTGAAAAACATCGCGGGGTGGTGCGCATTGTATGAATGTGTAACATTACATTCACTAGTAGGAGTGTGAAAAACATCACGGGGTGGTGTGAATCGGATGGTCTGAATTAGGATAGGCACTGAGTGGCAATGTAGGATGGAGAGATGCACCGCGGGGTGGTCAGCATGGGGAGGTCAGGGAACATGGAGTGGCCATGTAGGATGGGTTTCTGAAAATCATCGCGGGATTTTGCGCATTGTATGGGTGTGTAACATTACATTCACTAGTAGGAGTGAAAAAAGCATCACAGGGTGGGTGAATCGGAAGGTCTGAATTAGGATAGGTATTGAGTGGCAATTAGGATGGAGAAAAGCACCGCGGCGTCGTCAGCATGGGGAGGTCAGGGAACATGCAGTGGCAATGTAGGATAGGTTTCTGAAAAACATCGCAGTGTGGTGCACATTGTATGGGTGTGTAACATTACATTCACTAGGAGGAGTGAGAAAAACATCACGGGGTGTTGTGAATCGGAGGTTCTGAATTAGGATAGGCATTGAGTGACAATGTAACATGGAGAAAAGCACCGGTGGGTGGTCAGCATGGGGAGGTCAGGGAACATGCAGTGGCAATGTAGGATAGGTTTATGAAACACATCGCGGGGTGGTGCGCATTGTATGCGTGTGTAACATTACATTCACTAGTAGGAGTGAGAAAAACATCACCGGGTGGTGCGACTTGTATGGGTGTGTAACATTACATTCACTAGTAGGAGTGAGAAAAACATCGCGAGATGTGTGAATCCGAGGGTCTTAATTAGGATAGGCAGTGAGTGGCAATGTAGGATGGAGAAAATCACCGCGGGGTGGTCAGCATGGGGAGGTCAGGGAACATGCAGTGGCAATGTAGGATAGGTTTCTGAAAAACATCGCGTGGTGGTGCGCATTGTATGGGTGGTAACATTACATTCACTAGTAGGATTGAGAAAAACATCACGGGGTTGTGTGAATCGGAGGGTCTGAATTAGGATAGGCAGTGAGTTTCAATGTAGGATGGAGAAAAGCACCGCGGGGTGGTCAGCATGGGGAGGTCAGGGAACATGCAGTGGCAATGTTGGATAGGTTTCTGAAAAACATCGCGGGGTGGTGCACATTGTATGGGTGTGTAACATTACATTCACTAGTAGGAGTGAGAAAAAAATCACGGGGTGGTGTGAATCGGAGGGTCTGAATTAGCATAGGCAGTGAGTGGCAATGTATGATGGAGAAAAGCACCGCGCGGTGGTCAGCATGGAGAGGTCAGGGAACATGCATTGGCCATGTAGGATGGGTTTCTGAAAATCATCGCGGGGTTTTGCGCATTGTATTAGTGTGTAACATTACATTCACTAGTAGGAGTAAGAAAAACATCACGGGATGGGTGAATCGGAAGGTCTGAATTACGATAGGCAGTGAGTAGCAATGTAGGATGGAGAAAGGCCCCGCGGGGTTGTCAGCATGGGGAGGTCTGGGAACACGCAGTGGCAATGTAGGATAGGTTTCTGAAAAACATCGCGTGGTGGTGCGCATTGTATGAGTGTGTAACATTACATTCACTAGTAGGAGTGAGAAAAACATCATGGGTTGGTGTGAATCGGAGGGTCTGAATTAGGATAGGCGGTGAGTGGCAATGTAGGATGGAGAAAAGCAACGCGGGGTGGTCAGGATGGGCAGGTCAGGGAATATGCAGTGGCAATGTAGGATAGGGTTCCGAAAAATATCGCGGGGTGTTGCGCATTATATGGGTGTTTAACATTACATTCAATAGTAGGGGTGAGAAAAACATCACGGTGTGGTGCGCATTGTATGGGTGTGTAACATTACATTCACTAATAGGAGTGAGAAAAACATCACGGGGTGGTGTGAATCGGATGGTCTGAATTAGGATAGGCAGTGAGTGGCAATGTAGGATGGAGAAAAGCATCACGGGGTGGTCAGCATGGGGAGGTCAGGGAACATGCAGTGGCAATGTAGGATAGGTTTCTGAAAAACATCGCGGGGTAGTGCGCATCGTATGGGTGTTTAACATTACATTCACTAGTAGGAGTGTGAAAAACATCACTGGGTGGTGTGAATCGGAAGGTCTGAATTAGGATAGGCAGTGAGTGGCAATGTAGGATGGAGAAAACCACCGCGGGATGGTCAGCATGGGGAGGTCAGGGAACATGCGTTGGCAATGTAGGCTAGGTTTCTGAAAATATCGCGGGGTGGTGCGCATTGTATGAATGTGTAACATTACATTCACTAGAAGGAGTGAGAAAAACATCACGGGGTGGTGTGAATCGGAGGGTCTGAATTAGGATAGGCATTGAGTGGCAATGTAGGATGGAGTAAAGCACCGCGGGGTGGTCAGCATGGGGAGTTCAGGGAACATGCAGTGGCCATGTAGGATGGGTTTCTGAAAATCATCGCGGGATTTTGCGCATTGTGTGGGTGTGTAACATTACATTCACTAGTAGGAGTGAGAAAAGCATCACGGGATGGGTGAATCGGAAGGTCTGAATTATGATAGGTATTGAGTGGCAATTAGGATGAAGAAAAGCACCGTGGAGTCGTCAGCATGGGGAGGTCAGGGAACATGCAGTGGCAATGTAGGATAGGTTTCTGAAAAACATCGCGGGGTGGTGCACATTGTATGGGTGTGTAACATTACATTCACTAGGAGGAGTGAGAAAAACATCACGGGGTGTTGTGAATCGGAGGTTCTGAATTAGGATAGGAATTGAGTGGCAATGTAACATGGAGAAAAGCACCGCGGGGTGGTCAGCATGGGGAGGTCAGGGAACATGCAGTGGCAATGTAGGATAGGTTTCTGAAACACATCGCGGGGTGGTGCGCATTGTATGCGTGTGTAACATTACATTCACTAGTAGGAGTGAGAAAAACATCACCGGGTGGTGCGACTTGTATGGGTGTGTAACATTACATTCACTAGTAGGAGTGAGAAAAACATCGCGAGGTGTGTGAATCCGAGGGTCTTAATTAGGATAGGCAGTGAGTGGCAATGTAGGATGGAGAAAATCACCGCGGGGTGGTCAGCATGGGGAGGTCAGGGAACATGCAGTGGCAATGTAGGATAGGTTTCTGAAACACATCGCGTGGTGGTGCGCATTGTATGGGTGGTAACATTACATTCACTAGTAGGAGTGAGAAAAACATCACGGGGTGGTGTGAATTGGAGGGTCTGAATTAGGATAGGCAGTGAGTGGCAATGTAGGATGGAGAAAAGCACCGCGGGGTGGTCAGCATGTGGAGGTCAGGGAACATGCAGTGGCAATGTTGGATAGGTTTCTGAAAAACATCGCGGGGTGGTGCACATTGTATGGGTGTGCAACATTACATTCACTAGTAGGAGTGACAAAAACATCAAGGGCTGGTGTGAATAGGAGGGTTTGAATTAGAATAGGCAGTGAGTGGCAATGTAGTATGGAGAAAAGCACCGCAGGGTGGTCAGCATGGGGAGGGCAGGGAACATGCAGTGGCAATACAGGATAGGTTTCTGAACAACATCGCGGGGTGGTGCGCATTGTATGGGTGTGTAACATTACATTCACTTGTAGGAGTGAGAAAAACATCACGGGGTGGTGCGCCTTGTATGGGTGTGTAACATTACATTCACTAGTAGTAGTTAGAAAAACATCACGGGGTGGTGTAAATCGGAGGGTCTGAATTAGGATAGGCATTGAGTGGCAATGTAGCATGGAGTAAGCACCGCGTGGTGGTCAGCCTGGGGAGGTCAGGGAACATGCAGTGGCAATGTAGGAAAGATTTCTGAAAAACATCGCAGGGTGGTGCGCATTGTATGGGTGTGTAACATTACATTCACTAGTAGGAGTGAGAAAAACATCATGGGGTGGTGTGAATCGGAGGGTCTGAATTAGCATAGGCAGTGAGTGGCAATGTATGATGGAGAAAATCACCGCGGGGTGGTCAGCATGGAGAGGTCAGGGAACATGCAGTGGCCATGCAGGATGGGTTTCTGAAAATCATCGCGGGGTTTTGCGCATTGTATGGGTGTGTAACATTACATTCACTAGTAGCATTGAGAAAAACATCACGGGGTGGTGTGAATCGGAGGGTCTGAATTAGGATAGGCAGTGAGTGGCAATGTAGGATGGAGAAAAGCATCACGGGGTGGTCAGCATGTGGAGGTCAGGGAACATGCAGTGGCAATGTAGGATAGGTTTCCGAAAAATATCGCGGGGTGTTGCGCATTATATGGGTGTTTAACATTACATTCACTAGTAGGGGTGAGAAAAACATCACGGTGTGGTGCGCATTGTATGGGTGTGTAACATTACATTCACTAGTAGGAGTGAGAAAAACATCACGGGATGGGTGAATCGGAAGGTCTAAATTAGGATAGGCAGTGAGTGGCAATGTAGGATGGAGAAAGGCCCCGCGGGGTGGTCAGCATGGGGACGTCTTGGAACACGCAGTGGCAATGTAGGATAGGTTTCTGAAAAACATCGCGTGGTGGTGCGCATTGTATGAGTGTGTAACATTACATTCACTAGTAGGAGTGAGAAAAACATCATGGGGTGGTGTGAATCGGAGGGTCTGAATTAGGATAGGCGGGGAGTGGCAATGTAGGATGGAGAAAAGCAACGAGGTGTGGTCAGCAAGGGCAGGTCAGGGAATATGCAGTGGCAATGTAGGATAGGTTTCCGAAAAACATAGTGGGGTGTGGCGCATTATATGTGTGTTTAACATTTCATTCACTAGTAGTGGTGAGAAAAGCATCACGGTGTGGTGCGCATTTTATGGGTGTGTAACATTACATTCACTAATAGGAGTGAGAAAAACATCACGGGGTGGTGTGAATCGGAGGGTCTGAATTAGGATAGGCAGTGAGTGGCAATGTAGAATGGAGAAAAGCATCACGGGGTGGTCAGCATGTGGAGGTCAGGGAACATGCAGTGGCAATGTAGGATAGGTTTCGGAAAAACATCGCGGGGTAGTGCGCATCGTATGGGTGTGTAACATTACATTCACTAGTAGGAGTGAGAAAAACATCACTGGGTGGTGTGAATCAGAGGGTCTGAATTAGTATAGGCAGTGAGTGGCAATGTAGGATGGAGAAAAGCACCGCGGGATGGTCAGCATGGGGAGGTCAGGGAACATGCGTTGGCAATGTAGGCTAGGTTTCTGAAAAACATCGCGGGGTGGTGCGCATTGTATGAATGTGTAACATTACATTAACTAGAAGGAGTGAGAAAAACATCACGGGGTGGTGTGAATTGGAGGGTCTGAATTAGGATAGGCATTGAGTGGCAATGTAGGATGGAGAAAAGCACCGCGGGGTGGTCAGCATGGGGAGTTCAGGGAAACATGCAGTGGCCATGTAGGATGGGTTTCTGAAAATCATCGCGGGATTTTGCGCATTGTGTGGGTGTGTAACATTACATTCACTAGTAGGAGTGAGAAAAGCATCACGGGATGGGTGAATCGGAAGGTCTGAATTAGGATAGGTATTGAGTGGCAATTAGGATGGAGAAAAGCACCGCGGAGTCGTCAGCATGGGGAGGTCAGGGAACATGCAGTGGCAATGTAGGATAGGTTTCTGAAAAACATCGCGGGGTGGTGCACATTGTATGGGTGTGTAACATTACATTCACTAGGAGGAGTGAGAAAAACATCACGGGGTGTTGTGAATCGGAGGTTCTGAATTAGGATAGGAATTGAGTGGCAATGTAACATGGAGAAAAGCACCGCGGGGTGGTCAGCATGGGGAGGTCAGGGAACATGCAGTGGCAATGTAGGATAGGTTTCTGAAACACATCGCGGGGTGGTGCGCATTGTATGCGTGTGTAACATTACATTCACTAGTAGGAGTGAGAAAAACATCACCGGGTGGTGCAACTTGTATGGGTGTGTAACATTACATTCACTAGTAGGAGTGAGAAAAACATCGCGAGGTGTGTGAATCCGAGGGTCTTAATTAGGATAGGCAGTGAGTGGCAATGTAGGATGGAGAAAATCACCGCGGGGTGGTCAGCATGGGGAGGTCAGGGAACATGCAGTGGCAATGTAGGATAGGTTTCTGAAACACATCGCGTGGTGGTGCGCATTGTATGGGTGGTAACATTACATTCACTAGTAGGAGTGAGAAAAACATCACGGGGTGGTGTGAATTGGAGGGTCTGAATTAGGATAGGCAGTGAGTGGCAATGTAGGATGGAGAAAAGCACCGCGGGGTGGTCAGCATGTGGAGGTCAGGGAACATGCAGTGGCAATGTTGGATAGGTTTCTGAAAAACATCGCGGGGTGGTGCGCATTGTATGGGTGTGCAACATTACATTCACTAGTAGGAGTGACAAAAACATCAAGGGGTGGTGTGAATAGGAGGGTTGGAATTAGAATAGGCAATGAGTGGCAATGTAGTATGGAGAAAAGCACCACAGGGTGGTCAGCATGGGGAGGGCAGGGTACATGCAGTGGCAATGCAGGATAGGTTTCTGAACAACATCGCGTTGTGGTGCGCATTGTATGGGTGTGTAACATTACATTCACTTGTAGGAGTGAGAAAAACATCACGGGGTGGTGCGCCTTGTATGGGTGTGTAACATTACATTCACTAGTAGTAGTTAGAAAAACATCACGGGGTGGTGTAAATCGGAGGGTCTGAATTAGGATAGGCATTGAGTGGCAATGTAGCATGGAGTAAGCACCGCGTGGTGGTCAGCCTGGGGAGGTCAGGGAACATGCAGTGGCAATGTAGGAAAGATTTCTGAAAAACATCGCAGGGTGGTGCGCATTGTATGGGTGTGTAACATTACATTCACTAGTAGGAGTGAGAAAAACATCACGGGGTGGTGTGAATCGGAAGGTGTGAATTAGGATAGGCAGTGAGTGGTAATGTAGGATGGAGAAAAGCACCACGGGGTGGTCAGCATGGGGAGGTCAGGGAACAGGCAGTGGCAATGTAGGATAAGTTTCTGAAAAACATGGCGGGGTGGTGCGCATTGTATGGGTGTGTAACATTACATTCACTAGTAGGAGTGAGAAAAACATCACGGGGTGGTGTGAATCGGAGGGTGTGAATTAGCATAGGCAGTGACTGGCAATGTATGATGGAGAAAAGCACCGCGGGGTGGTCAGCATGGAGAGGTCAGGGAACATGCAGTGGCCATGCAGGATGGGTTTCTGAAAATCATCGCGGGGTTTTGCGCATTGTATGGGTGTGTAACATTACATTCACTAGTAGGATTGAGGAAAACATCACGGGGTGGTGTGAATCGGAGGGTCTGAATTATGATAGGCAGTGAGTGGCAATGTAGGATGGAGAAAAGCATCACGGGGTGGTCAGCATGTGGAGGTCAGGGAACATGCAGTTGCAATGTAGAATAGGTTTCCGAAAAACATCGCGGGGTTGTGCGCATTATATGGGTGTTTAACATTACATTCACTAGTAGGGGTGAGAAAAACATCACGGTGTGGTGCGCATTGTATGGGTGTGTAACATTACATTCACTAGTAGGAGTGAGAAAAACATCACGGGATGGGTGAATCGGAAGGTCTAAATTAGGATAGGCAGTGAGTGGCAATGTAGGATGGAGAAAGGCCCCGCGGGGTGGTCAGCATGGGGACGTCTGGGAACACGCAGTGGCAATGTAGGATAGGTTTCTGAAAAACATCGCGTGGTGGTGCGCATTGTATGAGTGTGTAACATTACATTCACTAGTAGGAGTGAGAAAAACATCATGGGGTGGTGTGAATCGGAGGGTCTGAATTAGGATAGGCGGTGAGTGGCAATGTAGGATGGAGAAAAGCAACGACGGGTGGTCAGCATGGGCAGGTCAGGGAATATGCAGTGGCAATGTAGGATAGGTTTCCGAAAAACATCGAGGGTGTGGCGCATTATATGTGTGTTTAACATTACATTCACTAGTAGGGGTGAGAAAAGCGTCACGGTGTGGTGCGCATTTTATGGGTGTGTAACATTACATTCACTAATAGGAGTGAGAAAAACATCACGGGGTGGTGTGAATCGGAGGGTCTGAATTAGGATAGGCAGTGAGTGGCAATGTAGGATGGAGAAACGCATCACGGGGTGGTCAGCATGTGGAGGTCAGGGAACATGCAGTGGCAATGTAGGATAGGTTTCTGAAAAACATCGCGGGGTGGTGCGCATTGTATGGGTGTGTAACATTACATTCACTAGTAGGAGTGAGAAAAACATCACTGGGTGGTGTGAATCAGAGGGTCTGAATTAGTATAGGCAGTGAGTGGCAATGTAGGATGGAGAAAAGCACCGCGGGATGGTCAGCATGGGGAGGTCAGGGAACATGCAGTGGCAATGTAGGATAGGTTTCTGAAAAACATCGCGGGGTGGTGCGCATTGTATGGGTGTGTAACATTAAATTCACTATTAGGAGTGAGAAAAACATCACGGGGTGGTTTGAATCGGAGGGTCTGAATTAGCATAGGCAGTGAGTGGCAATGTAGGATGGAGAAAAGGACCGCGGGGTTGTTAGCCTGGGGAGGTCAGGGAACATGCGTTGGCAATGTAGGCTAGGTTTCTGAAAAACATCGCGGGGTGGTGCGCATTGTATGAATGTGTAACATTACATTCACTAGTAGGAGTGAGAAAAGCATCACGGGATGGGTGAATCGGAAGGTCTGAATTAGGATAGGTATTGAGTGGCAATTAGGATGGAGAAAAGCACCGCGGCGTCGTCAGCATGGGGAGGTCAGGGAACATGCAGTGGCAATGTAGGATAGGTTTCTGAAAAACATCGCGGGGTGGTGCACATTGTATGGGTGTGTAACATTACATTCACTAGGAGGAGTGAGAAAAACATCACGGGGTGTTGTGAATCGGAGGTTCTGAATTAGGATAGGCATTGAGTGGCAATCTAGGATGGAGATAAGCACCGCGGGGTGGTCAGCATGGGGAGTTCAGGGAACATGCAGTGGCCATGTAGGATGGGTTTCTGAAAATCATCGCGGGATTTTGCACATTGTATGGGTGTGTAACATTACATTCACTAGTAGGAGTGAGAAAAGCATCACGGGATGGGTGAATCGGAAGGTCTGAATTAGGATAGGTATTGAGTGGCAATTAGGATGGAGAAAAGCACCGCGGCGTTGTCATCATGGGGAGGTCAGGGAACATGCAGTGGCAATGTAGGATAGGTTTCTGAAAAACATCGCGGGGTGGTGCACATTGTATGGGTGTGTAACATTACATTCACTAGGAGGAGTGAGAAGAACATCACGGGGTGTTGTGAATCGGAGGTTCTGAATTAGGATAGGCATTGAGTGGCAATGTAACATGGAGAAAAGCACCGCGGAGTGGTCAGCATGGGGAGGTCAGGGAACATGCAGTGGCAATGTAGGATAGGTTTCTGAAACACATCGCGGGGTTTTGCGCATTGTATGGGTGTGTAACATTACATTAACTAGTAGGAGTTAGAAAAACTTCATGGGATGGGTGAATCGGAAGGTCTGAATTAGGATAGGCAGTGAGTAGCAATGTAGGATGGAGAAAGGCCCCGCGGGGTGGTCAGCATGGGGAGGTCTGGGAACACGCAGTGGCAATGTAGGATAAGTTTCTGAAAAACATCGCGTGGTGGTGCGCATTGTATGAGTGTGTAACATTACATTCACTAGTAGGAGTGAGAAAAACATCATGGGGTGGTGTGAATCGGAGGGTCTGAATTAGGATAGGCGGTGAGTGGCAATGTAGGATGGAGAAAAGCAACGCGGGGTGGTCAGGATGGGCAGGTCAGGGAATATGCAGTGGCAATGTAGGATAGGTTTCCGAAAAACATCGCGGGGTGTTGCGCATTATATGGGTGTTTAACATTACATTCACTAGTAGGGGTGAGAAAAACATCACGGTGTGGTGCGCATTGTATGGGTGTGCAACATTACATTCACTAGTAGGAGTGACAAAAACATCAAGGGGTTGTGTGAATAGGAGGGTTTGAATTAGAATAGGCAATGAGTGGCAATGTAGTATGGAGAAAAGCACCGCAGGGTGGTCAGCATGGGGAGGGCAGGGAACATGCAGTGGCAATGCAGGATAGGTTTCTGAACAACATCGCATTGTGGTGCGCATTGTATGGGTGTGTAACATTACATTCACTTGTAGGAGTGAGAAAAACATCACGGGGTGGTGCGCCTTGTATGGGTGTGTAACATTACATTCACTAGTAGTAGTTAGAAAAACATCACGGGATGGGTGAATCGGAAGGTCTAAATTAGGATAGGCAGTGAGTGGCAATGTAGGATGGAGAAAGGCCCCGCGGGGTGGTCAGCATGGGGACGTCTGGGAACACGCAGTGGCAATGTAGGATAGGTTTCTGAAAAACATCGCGTGGTGGTGCGCATTGTATGAGTGTGTAACATTACATTCACTAGTAGGAGTGAGAAAAACATCATGGGGTGGTGTGAATCGGAGGGTCTGAATTAGGATAGGTGGTGAGTGGCAATGTAGGATGGAGAAAAGCAACGACGGGTGGTCAGCATGGGCAGGTCAGGGAATATGCAGTGGCAATGTAGGATAGGTTTCCGAAAAACATCGAGGGTGTGGCGCATTATATGTGTGTTTAACATTACATTCACTAGTAAGGGTGAGAAAAGCGTCACGGTGTGGTGCGCATTTTATGGGTGTGTAACATTACATTCACTAATAGGAGTGAGAAAAACATCACGGGGTGGTGTGAATCGGAGGGTCTGAATTAGGACAGGCAGTGAGTGGCAATGTAGGATGGAGAAAAGCATCACGGGGTGGTCAGCATGTGGAGGTCAGGGAACATGCAGTGGCAATGTAGGATAGGTTTCTGAAAAACATCGCGGGGTAGTGCGCATCGTATGGGTGTGTAACATTACATTCACTAGTAGGAGTGAGAAAAACATCACTGGGTGGTGTGAATCAGAGGGTCTGAATTAGTATAGGCAGTGAGTGGCAATGTAGGATGGAGAAAAGCACCGCGGGATGGTCAGCATGGGGAGGTCAGGGAACATGCAGTGGCAATGTAGGATAGGTTTCTGAAAAACATCGCGGGGTGGTGCGCATTGTATGGGTGTGTAACATTAAATTCACTATTAGGAGTGAGAAAAACATCACGGGGTGGTTTGAATCGGAGGGTCTGAATTAGCATAGGCAGTGAGTGGCAATGTAGGATGGAGAAAAGGACCGCGGGGTTGTTAGCCTGGGGAGGTCAGGGAACATGCGTTGGCAATGTAGGCTAGGTTTCTGAAAAACATCGCGGGGTGGTGCGCATTGTATGAATGTGTAACATTACATTCACTAGTAGGAGTGAGAAAAGCATCACGGGATGGGTGAATCGGAAGGTCTGAATTAGGATAGGTATTGAGTGGCAATTAGGATGGAGAAAAGCACCGCGGCGTCGTCAGCATGGGGAGGTCAGGGAACATGCAGTGGCAATGTAGGATAGGTTTCTGAAAAACATCGCGGGGTGGTGCACATTGTATGGGTGTGTAACATTACATTCACTAGGAGGAGTGAGAAAAACATCACGGGGTGTTGTGAATCGGAGGTTCTGAATTAGGATAGGCATTGAGTGGCAATCTAGGATGGAGAAAAGCACCGCGGGGTGGTCAGCATGGGGAGTTCAGGGAACATGCAGTGGCCATGTAGGATGGGTTTCTGAAAATCATCGCGGGATTTTGCACATTGTATGGGTGTGTAACATTACATTCACTAGTAGGAGTGAGAAAAGCATCACGGGATGGGTGAATCGGAAGGTCTGAATTAGGATAGGTATTGAGTGGCAATTAGGATGGAGAAAAGCACCGCGGCGTTGTCATCATGGGGAGGTCAGGGAACATGCAGTGGCAATGTAGGATAGGTTTCTGAAAAACATCGCGGGGTGGTGCACATTGTATGGGTGTGTAACATTACATTCACTAGGAGGAGTGAGAAGAACATCACGGGGTGTTGTGAATCGGAGGTTCTGAATTAGGATAGGCATTGAGTGGCAATGTAACATGGAGAAAAGCACCGCGGAGTGGTCAGCATGGGGAGGTCAGGGAACATGCAGTGGCAATGTAGGATAGGTTTCTGAAACACATCGCGGGGTTTTGCGCATTGTATGGGTGTGTAACATTACATTAACTAGTAGGAGTTAGAAAAACTTCATGGGATGGGTGAATCGGAAGGTCTGAATTAGGATAGGCAGTGAGTAGCAATGTAGGATGGAGAAAGGCCCCGCGGGGTGGTCAGCATGGGGAGGTCTGGGAACACGCAGTGGCAATGTAGGATAGGTTTCTGAAAAACATCGCGTGGTGGTGCGCATTGTATGAGTGTGTAACATTACATTCACTAGTAGGAGTGAGAAAAACATCATGGGGTGGTGTGAATCGGAGGGTCTGAATTAGGATAGGCGGTGAGTGGCAATGTAGGATGGAGAAAAGCAACGCGGGGTGGTCAGGATGGGCAGGTCAGGGAATATGCAGTGGCAATGTAGGATAGGTTTCCGAAAAACATCGCGGGGTGTTGCGCATTATATGGGTGTTTAACATTACATTCACTAGTAGGGGTGAGAAAAACATCACGGTGTGGTGCGCATTGTATGGGTGTGCAACATTACATTCACTAGTAGGAGTGACAAAAACATCAAGGGGTGGTGTGAATAGGAGGGTTTGAATTAGAATAGGCAATGAGTGGCAATGTAGTATGGAGAAAAGCACCGCAGGGTGGTCAGCATGGGGAGGGCAGGGAACATGCAGTGGCAATGCAGGATAGGTTTCTGAACAACATCGCATTGTGGTGCGCATTGTATGGGTGTGTAACATTACATTCACTTGTAGGAGTGAGAAAAACATCACGGGGTGGTGCGCCTTGTATGGGTGTGTAACATTACATTCACTAGTAGTAGTTAGAAAAACATCACGGGGTGGTGTAAATCGGAGGGTCTGAATTAGGATAGGCATTGAGTGGCAATGTAGCATGGAGTAAGCACCGCGTGGTGGTCAGCCTGGCGAGGTCAGGGAACATGCAGTGGCAATGTAGGAAAGATTTCTGAAAAACATCGCAGGGTGGTGCGCATTGTATGGGTGTGTAACATTACATTCACTAGTAGGAGTGAGAAAAACATCACGGGGTGGTGTGAATCGGAAGGTGTGAATTAGGATAGGCAGTGAGTAGTAATGTAGGATGGAGAAAAGCACCACGGGGTGGTCAGCATGGGGAGGTCAGGGAACAGGCAGTGGCAATTTAGGATAGGTTTCTGAAAAACATGGCGGGGTGGTGCGCATTGTATGGGTGTGTAACATAACATTCACTAGTAGGAGTGAGAAAAACATCACGGGGTGGTGTGAATCGGAGGGTCTGAATTAGCATAGGCAGTGACTGGCAATGTATGATGGAGAAAAGCACCGCGGGGTGGTCAGCATGGAGAGGTCAGGGAACATGCAGTGGCCATGCAGGATGGGTTTCTGAAAATCATCGCGAGGTTTTGCGCATTGTATGGGTGTGTAACATTACATTCACTAGTAGGATTGAGAAAAACATCACGGGGTGGTGTGCATCGGAGGGTCTGAATTAGGATAGGCAGTGAGTGGCAATGTAGGATGGAGAAAAGCATCACGGGGTGGTCAGCATGTGGAGGTCAGGGAACATGCAGTGGCAATGTAGGATAGGTTTCCGAAATACATCGCGGGGTGTTGCGCATTATATGGGTGTTTAACATTACATTCACTAGTAGGGGTGAGAAAAACATCACGGTGTGGTGCGCCTTGTATGGGTGTGTAACATTACATTCACTAGTAGGAGTGAGAAAAACATCACGGGATGGGTGAATCGGAAGGTCTAAATTAGGATAGGCAGTGAGTGGCAATGTAGGATGGAGAAAGGCCCCGCGGGGTGGTAAGCATGGGGACGTCTGGGAACACGCAGTGGCAATGTAGGATAGGTTTCTGAAAAACATCGCATGGTGGTGCGCATTGTATGAGTGTGTAACATTACATTCACTAGTAGGAGTGAGAAAAACATCATGGGGTGGTGTGAATCGGAGGGTCTGAATTAGGATAGGCGGTGAGTGGCAATGTAGGATGGAGAAAAGCAACGACGGGTGGTCAGCATGGGCAGGTCAGGGAATATGCAGTGGCAATGTAGGATAGGTTTCCGAAAAAATTCGCGGGGTGTGGCGCATTATATGTGTGTTTAACATTACATTCACTAGTAGTGGTGAGAAAAGCATCACGGTGTGGTGCGCATTTTATGGGTGTGTAACATTACATTCACTAATAGGAGTGAGAAAAACATCACGGGGTGGTGTGAATCGGAGGGTCTGAATTAGGATAGGCAGTGAGTGGCAATGTAGGATGGAGAAAAGCATCACGGGGTGGTCAGCATGTGGAGGTCAGGGAACATGCAGTGGCAATGTAGGATAGGTTTCTGAAAAACATCGCGGGGTGGTGCGCATTGTATGGGTGTGTAACATTACATTCACTATTAGGAGTGAGAAAAACATCACGGGGTGGTTTGAATCGGAGGGTCTGAATTAGCATAGGCAGTGAGTGGCAATGTAGGATGGAGAAAAGGACCGCGGGGTTGTTAGCCTGGGGAGGTCAGGGAACATGCGTTGGCAATGTAGGCTAGGTTTCTGAAAAACATCACGGTGTGGTGCGCATTGTATGGGTGTGTAACATTACATTCACTAGTAGGAGTGAGAAAAACATCACGGGATGGGTGAATCGGAAGGTCTAAATTAGGATAGGCAGTGAGTGGCAATGTAGGATGGAGAAAGGCCCCGCGGGTTGGTCAGCATGGGGACGTCTGGGAACACGCAGTGGCAATGTAGGATAGGTTTCTGAAAAACATCGCGTGGTGGTGCGCATTGTATGAGTGTGTAACATTACATTCACTAGTAGGAGTGAGAAAAACATCATGGGGTGGTGTGAATCGGAGGGTCTGAATTAGGATAGGCGGTGAGTGGCAATGTAGGATGGAGAAAAGCAACGACGGGTGGTCAGCATGGGCAGGTCAGGGAATATGCAGTGGCAATGTAGGATAGGTTTCCGAAAAACATCGAGGGTGTGGCGCATTATATGTGTGTTTAACATTACATTCACTAGTAGGGGTGAGAAAAGCGTCACGGTGTGGTGCGCATTTTATGGGTGTGTAACATTACATTCACTAATAGGAGTGAGAAAAACATCACGGGGTGGTGTGAATCGGAGGGTCTGAATTAGGATAGGCAGTGAGTGGCAATGTAGGATGGAGAAAAGCATCACGGGGTGGTCAGCATGTGGAGGTCAGGGAACATGCAGTGGCAATGTAGGATAGGTTTCTGAAAAACATCGCGGGGTAGTGCGCATCGTATGGGTGTGTAACATTACATTCACTAGTAGGAGTGAGAAAAACATCACTGGGTGGTGTGAATCAGAGGGTCTGAATTAGTATAGGCAGTGAGTGGCAATGTAGGATGGAGAAAAGCACCGCGGGATGGTCAGCATGGGGAGGTCAGGGAACATGCAGTGGCAATGTAGGATAGGTTTCTGAAAAACATCGCGGGGTGGTGCGCATTGTATGGGTGTGTAACATTAAATTCACTATTAGGAGTGAGAAAAACATCACGGGGTGGTTTGAATCGGAGGGTCTGAATTAGCATAGGCAGTGAGTGGCAATGTAGGATGGAGAAAAGGACCGCGGGGTTGTTAGCCTGGGGAGGTCAGGGAACATGCGTTGGCAATGTAGGCTAGGTTTCTGAAAAACATCGCGGGGTGGTGCGCATTGTATGAATGTGTAACATTACATTCACTAGTAGGAGTGAGAAAAGCATCACGGGATGGGTGAATCGGAAGGTCTGAATTAGGATAGGTATTGAGTGGCAATTAGGATGGAGAAAAGCACCGCGGCGTCGTCAACATGGGGAGGTCAGGGAACATGCAGTGGCAATGTAGGATAGGTTTCTGAAAAACATCGCGGGGTGGTGCACATTGTATGGGTGTGTAACATTACATTCACTAGGAGGAGTGAGAAAAACATCACGGGGTGTTGTGAATCGGAGGTTCTGAATTAGGATAGGCATTGAGTGGCAATCTAGGATGGAGAAAAGCACCGCGGGGTGGTCAGCATGGGGAGTTCAGGGAACATGCAGTGGCCATGTAGGATGGGTTTCTGAAAATCATCGCGGGATTTTGCACATTGTATGGGTGTGTAACATTACATTCACTAGTAGGAGTGAGAAAAGCATCACGGGATGGGTGAATCGGAAGGTCTGAATTAGTATAGGTATAGAGTGGCAATTAGGATGGAGAAAAGCACCGCGGTGTTGTCAGCATGGGGAGGTCAGGGAACATGCAGTGGCAATGTAGGATAGGTTTCTGAAAAACATCGCGGGGTGGTGCACATTGTATGGGTGTGTAACATTACATTCACTAGGAGGAGTGAGAAGAACATCACGGGGTGTTGTGAATCGGAGGTTCTGAATTAGGATAGGCATTGAGTGGCAATGTAACATGGAGAAAAGCACCGCGGAGTGGTCAGCATGGGGAGGTCAGGGAACATGCAGTGGCAATGTAGGATAGGTTTCTGAAACACATCGCGGGGTTTTGCGCATTGTATGGGTGTGTAACATTACATTAACTAGTAGGAGTTAGAAAAACTTCATGGGATGGGTGAATCGGAAGGTCTGAATTAGGATAGGCAGTGAGTAGCAATGTAGGATGGAGAAAGGCCCCGCGGGGTGGTCAGCATGGGGAGGTCTGGGAACACGCAGTGGCAATGTAGGATAGGTTTCTGAAAAACATCGCGTGGTGGTGCGCATTGTATGAGTGTGTAACATTACATTCACTAGTAGGAGTGAGAAAAACATCATGGGGTGGTGTGAATCGGAGGGTCTGAATTAGGATAGGCGGTGAGTGGCAATGTAGGATGGAGAAAAGCAACGCGGGGTGGTCAGGATGGGCAGGTCAGGGAATATGCAGTGGCAATGTAGGATAGGTTTCCGAAAAACATCGCGGGGTGTTGCGCATTATATGGGTGTTTAACATTACATTCACTAGTAGGGGTGAGAAAAACATCACGGTGTGGTGCGCATTGTATGGGTGTGTAACATTACATTCACTAGTAGGAGTGAGAAAAATATCACGGGATGGGTGAATCGGAAGGTCTGAATTAGGATAGGCAGTGAGTGGCAATGTAGGATGGAGAAAGGCCCCGCGGGGTGGTCAGCATGGGGAGGTCTGGGAACACGCAGTGGCAATGTAGGATAG
Source organism: Cavia porcellus (assembly GCF_034190915.1). Taxonomy (NCBI): domain Eukaryota; kingdom Metazoa; phylum Chordata; class Mammalia; order Rodentia; family Caviidae; genus Cavia; species Cavia porcellus. The sequence goes on along the minus strand of NW_026947714.1, from coordinate 236,780 downwards.
GTTTCTGAAAAACATCGCGTGGTGGTGCGCATTGTATGAGTGTGTAACATTACATTTACTAGGACGAGTGAGAAAAACATCATGGGGTGGTGTGAATCGGAGGGTCTGAATTAGAATAGGCGGTGAGTAGCAATGTTGGAAGGAGAAAAGCAACGAGGGGTGGTCAGCATGGGCAGGTCAGGGAATATGCAGTGGCAACGTAGGATAGGTTTCCGAAAAACATCGCGGGGTGTGGCGCATTATATGGGTGTTTAACATTACATTCACTAGTAGGGGTGAGAAAAGCATCACGGTGTGGTGCGCATTTTATGGGTGTGTAACATTACATTCACTAATAGGAGTGAGAAAAACATCACGGGGTGGTGTGAATCGGAGGGTCTGAATTAGGAAAGGCAGTGAGTGGCAATGTAGGATGGAGAAAAGCATCACGGGGTGGTCAGCATGTGGAGGTCAGGGAACATGCAGTGGCAATGTAGGATAGGTTTCTGAAAAACATCGCGGGGTAGTGCGCATCGTATGGGTGTGTAACATTACATTCACTAGTAGGAGTGAGAAAAACATCACTGGGTGGTGTGAATCAGAGGGTCTGAATTAGTATAGGCAGTGAGTGGCAATGTAGGATGGAGAAAAGCAACGCGATATGGTCAGCATGGGGAGGTCAGGGAACATGCAGTGGCAATGTAGGATAGGTTTCTGAAAAACATCGCGGGGTGGTGCGCATTGTATGGGTGTGTAACATTACATTCACTAGTAGGAGTGAGAAAAACATCACGGGGTGGTTTGAATCGGAGGGTCTGAATTAGCATAGGCAGTGAGGGGCAATGTAGGATGGAGAAAAGGACCGTGGGGTTGTTAGCCTGGGGAGGTCAGGGAACATGCGTTGGCAATGTAGGCTAGGTTTCTGAAAAACATCGCGGGGTGGTGCGCATTGTATGAATGTGTAACATTACATTAACTAGAAGGAGTGAGAAAAACATCACGGGGTGGTGTGAATCGGAGGGTCTGAATTAGGATAGGCATTGAGTGGCAATGTAGGATGGAGAAAAGCACCGCGGGGTGGTCAGCATGGGGAGTTCAGGGAACATGCAGTGGACATGTAGGATGGGTTTCTGAAAATCATCGCGGGATTTTGCGCATTGTATGGGTGTGTAACATTACATTCACTAGTAGGAGTGAGAAAAGCATCACGGGATGGGTGAATCGGAAGGTCTGAATTAGGATAGGTATTGAGTGGCAATTAGGATGGAGAAAAGCACCGCGGCGTCGTCAGCATGGGGAGGTCAGGGAACATGCAGTGGCAATGTAGGATAGGTTTCTGAAAAACATCGCGGGGTGGTGCACATTGTATGGGTGTGTAACATTACATTCACTAGGAGGAGTGAGAAAAACATCACGGGGTGTTGTGAATCGGAGGTTCTGAATTAGGATAGGCATTGAGTGGCAATGTAGGATGGAGAAAAGCACCGCGGGGTGGTCAGCATGGGGAGTTCAGGGAACATGCAGTGGCCATGTAGGATGGGTTTCTGAAAATCATCGCGGGATTTTGCGCATTGTATGGGTGTGTAACATTACATTCACTAGTAGGAGTGAGAAAAGCATCACGGGATGGGTGAATCGGAAGGTCTGAATTAGGATAGATATTGAGGGGCAATTAGGATGGAGAAAAGCACCGCGGCGTCGTCAGCATGGGGAGGTCAGGGAACATGCAGTGGCAATGTAGGATAGGTTTCTGAAAAACATCGCGGGGTGGTGCACATTGTATGGGTGTGTAACATTACATTCACTAGGAGGAGTGAGAAAAACATCACGGGGTGTTGTGAATAGGAGGTTCTGAATTAGGATAGGCATTGAGTGGCAATGTAACATGGAGAAAAGCACCGCGGGGTGGTCAGCATGTGGAGGTCAGGGAACATGCAGTGGCAATGTAGGATAGGTTTCTGAAACACATTGCGGGGTGGTGCGCGTTGTATGCGTGTGTAACATTACATTCACTAGTAGGAGTGAGAAAAACATCACCGGGTGGTGCGACTTGTATGGGTGTGTAACATTACATTCACTAGTAGGAGTGAGAAAAACATCACGAGGTGTGTGAATCCGAGGGTCTTAATTAGGATAGGCAGTGAGTGGCAATGTAGGATGGAGAAAATCACGGCGGGGTGGTCAGCATGGGAAGGTCAGGGAACATGCAGTGGCAATGTAGGATAGGTTTCTGAAAAACATCGCGTGGTGGTGTGCATTGTATGGGTGGTAACATTACATTCACTAGTAGGTGTGAGAAAAACATCACAGGTGGTGTGAATCGGAGGGTCTGAATTAGGATAGGCAGTGAGTGGCAATGTAGGATGGAGAAATGCACCGTGGTGTGGTCAGCATGTGGAGGTCAGGGAACATGCAGTGGCAATGTTGGATAGGTTTCTGAAAAACATCGCGGGGTGGTGCGCATTGTATGGGTGTGCAACATTACATTCACTAGTAGGAGTGACAAAAACATCACGGGGTGTTGTGAATAGGAGGGTCTGAATTAGAATAGGCAGTGATTGGCAATGTAGTATGGAGAAAAGCACCGCGGGGTGGTCAGCATGGGGAGGGCAGGGAACATGCAGTGGCAATGCAGGATAGGTTTCTGAACAACATCGCGGGGTGGTGCGCATTGTATGGGTGTGTAACATTACATTCACTAGTAGGAGTGAGAAAAACATCACCGGGTGGTGCGCCTTGTATGGGTGTGTAACATTACATTCACTAGTAGTAGTTAGAAAAACATCACGGGGTGGTGTAAATCGGAGGGTCTGAATTAGGATAGGCATTGAGTGGCAATGTAGCATGGAGTAAGCACCGCGTGGTGGTCAGCCTGGGGAGGTCAGAGAACATGCAGTGGCAATGTAGGAAAGATTTCTGAAAAACATCGCAGGGTGGTGCGCATTGTATGGGTGTGTAACATTACATTCACTAGTAGGAGTGAGAAAAACATCACGGGGTGGTGTGAATCGGAAGGTCTGAATTAGGATAGGCAGTGAGTGGTAATGTAGGATGGAGAAAAGCACCACGGGGTGGTCAGCATGGGGAGGTCAGGGAACATGCAGTGGCAATGTAGGAGAGGTTTCTCAAAAACATGGCGGGGTGGTGCGCATTGTATGGGTGTGTAACATTACATTCACTAGTAGGAGTGAGAAAAACATCACGGGGTGATGTGAATCGGAGGGTCTGAATTAGCATAGGCAGTGAGTGGCAATGTATGATGGAGAAAAGCACCGCGGGGTGGTCAGCATGGAGAGGTCAGGGAACATGGATTGGCCATGTAGGATGGGTTTCTGAAAATCATCCCGGGGTTTTGCGCATTGTATGAATGTGTAACATTACATTCACTAGAAGGAGTGAGAAAAACATCACGGGTGGTGTGTATCGGAAGGTCTGAATTAGGATAGGCATTGAGTGGCAATGTAGGATGGAGAGATGCACCGCGGGGTGGTCAGCATGGGGAGGTCAGGGAACTTGCAGTGGCCATGTAGGATCGGTTTCTGAAAATCATCGCGGGATTTTGCGCATTGTATGGGTGTGTAACATTACGTTCACTAGTAGAAGTGAAAAAAGCATCACAGGATGGGTGAATCGGAAGGTCTGAATTAGGATAGGTATTGAGTGGCAATTAGGATGGAGAAAAGCACCGCGGCGTAGTCAGCATGGGGAGGTCAGGGAACATGCAGTGGCCATGTAGGATAGGTTTCTGAAAAACATCGCAGTGTGGTGCACATTGTATGGGTGTGTAACATTACATTCACTAGGAGGAGTGAGAAAAACATCACGAGGTGTTGTGATTCGGAGGTTCTGAATTAGGATAGGCATTGAGTGGCAATGTAACATGGAGAAAAACACCGCGGGGTGGTCAGCATGGGGAGGTCAGGGAACATGCAGTGGCAATGTAGGATACGTTTCTGAAACACATCGCGGGGTGGTGCGCATTGTATGCGTGTGTAATATTACATTCACTAGTAGGAGTGAGAAAAACATCACCGGGTGGTGCGACTTGTATGCGTGTGTAACATTACATTCACTAGTACGAGTGAGAAAAACATCGCGAGGTGTGTGAATCCAAGGGTCTTAATTAGGATAGGCAGTGAGTGGCAATGTAGGATGGAGAAAATCACCGCGGGGTGGTCAGCATGGTCAGGTCAGGGAACATGCAGTGGCAATGTAGGATAGGTTTCTGAAAAACATCGCGGGGTGGTGCGCATTGTATGGGTGTGCAACATTACATTCACTAGTAGGAGTGATAAAAACATCACGGGGTGTTGTGAATAGGAGGGTCTGAATTAGAATAGGCAGTGATTGGCAATGTAGTATGGAGAAAAGCACCGCGGGGTGGTCAGCATGGGGAGGGCAGGGAACATGCAGTGGCAATGCAGGATAGGTTTCTGAACAACATCGCGGGGTGGTGCGCATTGTATGGGTGTGTAACATTACATTCACTAGTAGGAGTGAGAAAAACATCACGGGGTGGTGCGCCTTGTATGGGTGTGTAACATTACATTCACTAGTAGTAGTTAGAAAAACATCACGGGGTGGTGTAAATCGGAGGGTCTGAATTAGGATAGGCATTGAGTGGCAATGTAGCATGGAGTAAGCACCGCGTGGTGGTCAGCCTGGGGAGGTCAGAGAACATGCAGTGGCAATGTAGGAAAGATTTCTGAAAAACATCGCAGGGTGGTGCGCATTGTATGGGTGTGTAACATTACATTCACTAGTAGGAGTGAGAAAAACATCACGGGGTGGTGTGAATCGGAAGGTCTGAATTAGGATAGGCAGTGAGTGGTAATGTAGGATGGAGAAAAGCACCACGGGGTGGTCAGCATGGGGAGGTCAGGGAACATGCAGTGGCAATGTAGGATAGGTTTCTCAAAAACATGGCGGGGTGGTGCGCATTGTATGGGTGTGTAACATTACATTCACTAGTAGGAGTGAGAAAAACATCACGGGGTGATGTGAATCGGAGGGTCTGAATTAGCATAGGCAGTGAGTGGCAATGTATGATGGAGAAAAGCACCGCGGGGTGGTCAGCATGGAGAGGTCAGGGAACATGGATTGGCCATGTAGGATGGGTTTCTGAAAATCATCTCGGGGTTTTGCGCATTGTATGAATGTGTAACATTACATTCACTAGAAGGAGTGAGAAAAACATCACGGGGTGGTGTGTATCGGAGGGTCTGAATTAGGATAGGCATTGAGTGGCAATGTAGGATGGAGAGATGCACCGCGGGGTGATCAGCATGGGGAGGTCAGGGAACTTGCAGTGGCCATGTAGGATCGGTTTCTGAAAATCATCGCGGGATTTTGCGCATTGTATGGGTGTGTAACATTACGTTCACTAGTAGGAGTGAAAAAAGCATCACAGGATGGGTGAATCGGAAGGTCTGAATTAGGATAGGTATTGAGTGGCAATTAGGATGGAGAAAAGCACCGCGGCGTAGTCAGCATGGGGAGGTCAGGGAACATGCAGTGGCAATGTAGGATAGGTTTCTGAAAAACATCGCAGTGTGGTGCACATTGTATGGGTGTGTAACATTACATTCACTAGGAGGAGTGAGAAAAACATCACGAGGTGTTGTGATTCGGAGGTTCTGAATTAGGATAGGCATTGAGTGGCAATGTAACATGGAGAAAAACACCGCGGGGTGGTCAGCATGGGGAGGTCAGGGAACATGCAGTGGCAATGTAGGATAAGTTTCTGAAACACATCGCGGGGTGGTGCGCATTGTATGCGTGTGTAACATTACATTCACTAGTAGGAGTGAGAAAAACATCACCGGGTGGTGTGACTTGTATGCGTGTGTAACATTACATTCACTAGTACGAGTGAGAAAAACATCGCGAGGTGTGTGAATCCGAGGGTCTTAATTAGGATAGGCAGTGAGTGGCAATGTAGGATGGAGAAAATCACCGCGGGGTGGTCAGCATGGTCAGGTCAGGGAACATGCAGTGGCAATGTAGGATAGGTTTCTGAAAAACATCGCGTGGTGGTGCGCATTGTATGGGTGGTAACATTACATTCACTAGTAGGAGTGAGAAAAACATCACGGGGTGGTGTGAATCGGAGGGTCTGAATTAGGATAGGCAGTGAGTGGCAATGTAGGATGGAGAAAAGCAACGTGGGGTGGTCAGCATGGGGAGGTAAGGGAACATGCAGTGGCAATGTAGGATAGGTTTCTGAAAAACATCCCGGGGTGGTACGCATTGTATGGGTGTGTAACATTACATTCACTAGTAGGAGTGAGAAAAACATCACGGGGTGGTGTGAATCGGAGGGTCTGAATTAGGATAGGCAGTGAGTGGTAATGTAGGATGGATAAAAGCACCGCGGGGTGGTCAGCATGGGGAGGTCAGGGAAGATGCAGTGGCAATGTAGGCTAGGTTTCTGAAAAACATTGCGGGGTGGTGCACATTGTATGGGTGTGTAACTTTACATTCACTAGTAGGAGTGAGAAAAACATCACGGGGTGGTGTGAATCGCAGGGTCTGAATTAGGATAGGCAGTGAGTGCCAATGTAGGATGGAGAAAATCACCGCGGGGTGGTGAGCATGGGGAGGTCAGGGAACATGCAGTGGCAATGTAGGATAGGTTTCTGAAAAACATCGCGGAGTGGTGCGCATTGTATGGGTGTGTAACATTACATTCACTAGTAGGAGTGAGAAAAACATCACGGGGTGGTGCGCATTGTATCGGTGTGTAACATTACATTCACTAGTAGTAATGAGATAAACATCACGGGGTGGTGAGAATCGGAGGGTCTGAATTAGGATAGGCATTGAGTGGCAATATAGCATGGAGAAAAGCACCGCGGGGAGGTCAGCCTGGGGAGGTCAGGGAACAAGCAGTGGCAATGTAGGATAGATTTCTGAAAAACATCGCGGGGTGGTGCGCATTGTATGGGTGTGTAACATTACATTCACTAGTAGGAGTGAGAAAAACAACACGGGGTGGGTGAATCCGAGGGTCTGAATTAGGATAGGCAGTGAGTGGCTATGTAGGATGGAGAAAAGCACCGCGGGGTGGTCAGCATGGGCAGGTCAGGGAACATGCAGTGGCAATGTAGGATAGGTTTCGGAAAAACATCGTGGGGTGGTGCGCATTATATGGGTGTTTAAGATTACATTCACTAGTAGGGGTGAGAAAAACATCACGGGGTGGTGCGCATTGTATGGGTGTGTAACATTACATTCACTAATAGGAGAGAGAAAAACATCACGGCGTGGTGTGAATCTGAGAGTCTGAATTAGGATAGGCAGTGAGTGGCAATGTAGGATGGAGAAAAGCACCGCGGGGTGGTCAGCATGGAGAGGTCAGGGAACATGCAGTGGCAATGTAGGATGGGTTTCTGAAAATCATCGCGGGGTTTTGCGCATTTTAAGGGTGTGTAACATTACATTCACTAGTAGGAGTGAGAAAAACATCACGGGAGGGGTGAATCGGAAGGTCTGAATTAGGATAGGCAGTGAGTGGCAAGGTAGGATGGAGAAAGGCCCCGCGGGTGGTCAGCTTGGAGAGGTATGGGAACACGCAGTGGCAATGTAGGATAGGTTTCTGAAAAACATCGCGTGGTGGTGCGCATTGTATGAGTGTGTAACATTACATTCACTAGTAGGTGTGAGAAAAACATCAGGCGGTGGTGTGAATCCGATGGTCTTAATTAGGATAGGCAGTGAGTGGCAATGTAGGATGGAGAAAATCAACGCGGGATGGTCAGCATGGGGAGGTCAGGGAACATACACTGGTAATGTAGGATAGGTTTCTGAACAACATCTCGGGGTGGTGCGCATTGTATGGGTGTGTAACATTACATTCACTAGTAGGAGTGAGAAAAACATCACGGGGTGGTGCGCCTTGTATGGGTGTGTAACATTACATTCACTAGTAGTAGTTAGAAAAACATCACGGGGTGGTGTGAATCGGAGGGTCTGAATTAGGATAGGCATTGAGTGGCAATGTAGCATGGAGTAAGCACCGCGGGGCGTTCAGCCTGGGGAGGTCAGGGAACATGCACTGGCAATGTAGGAAAGATTTCTGAACAACATCGCAGGGTTGTGCGTATTGTATGGGTTTGTAACAATACATTCACTAGTAGGAGTGAGAAAAACATCACGGGGTGGTGTGAATCGGAAGGTCTGAATTAGGATAGGCAGTGAGTGGTAATGGAGGATGGAGAAAAGCACCGCGGGGTGGTCAGCATGGGGAGGTCAGGGAACATGCAGTGGCAATGTAGGATAGGTTTCTGAAAAACATCGCGGGGTGGTGCGCATTGTATGGGTGTGTAACATTACATTCACTAGTAGGAGTGAGAAAAGCATCACGGGATGGGTGAAACGGAAGGTCTGAATTAGGATAGGTATTGAGTGGCAATGTAGGATGGAGAAAAGTACCGCGGCATTGTCAGCATGGGGAGGTCAGGGAACATGCAGTGGCTATGTAGGATAGTTTTCTGAAAAACATCGCGGGGTGGTGCACATTGTATGTGTGTGTAATATTACTTTCACTAGTAGGAGTTAGAAAAACATCACGGGTTGGTGCGCCTTGTATGGGTGTGTAACATTACATTCACTAGTAGGTGTGAGAAAAACATCAGGCGGTGGTGTGAATCCGATGGTCTTAATTAGGATAGGCAGTGAGTGGCAATGTAGGATGGAGAAAATCAACGCGGGATGGACAGCATGGGGAGGTCAGGGAACATACACTGGCAATGTAGGATAGGTTTCTGAACAACATCTCGGGGTGGTGCGTATTGTATGGGTGTGTAACATTACATTCACTAGTAGGAGTGAGAAAAACATCACGGGGTGGTGCGCCTTGTATGGGTGTGTAACATTACATTCACTAGTAGTAGTTAGAAAAACATCACGGGGTGGTGTGAATCGGAGGGTCTGAATTAGGATAGGCATTGAGTGGCAATGTAGCATGGAGTAAGCACCGCGGGGTGTTCAGCCTGGGGAGGTCAGGGAACATGCAGTGGCAATGTAGGAAAGATTTCTGAACAACATCGCAGGGTTGTGCGTATTGTATGGGTTTGTAACAATACATTCACTAGTAGGAGTGAGAAAAACATTACGGGGTGGTGTGAATCGGAAGGTCTGAATTAGGATAGGCAGTGAGTGGTAATGGAGGATGGAGAAAAGCACCGCGGGGTGGTCAGCATGGGGAGGTCAGGGAACATGCAGTGGCAATGTAGGATAGGTTTCTGAAAAACAACGCGGGGTGGTGCGCATTGTATGGGTGTGTAACATTACATTCACTAGTAGGAGTGAGACAAACATCACGGGGTTGTGTGAATCGGAGGATCTGAATTAGGATTAGCAGTGAGTGGCAATTTAGGATGGAAAAAAGCACCGCGGGGTGCTCCGCATGGGGAGGTCAGGTAACATGCAGTGGCAATTTAGGATAGGTTTCTCAAAAACATTGCGGGGTGGTGCGATTTTATGCATGTGTAACATTACATTCATTAGTAAGAGTGAGAAAAACATCACGGGTTGTTGTGAATCGGAGGGTCTGAATTAGGATAGGCAGTGAGTGGCAATGTAGCATGGAGAAAAGCACCGCGGGGTGGTCAGCATGGGGAGGTCAGGGAACATGCAGTGGCAATGTAGGATAGGTCTCTGAAAAACATCTCGGGGTGGTGCGCATTATATGGGTGTGTAACCTCACATTCACTAGTAGGAGTGAGAAAAACATCGTGGGGAGGTGCGCATTGTATGGGTGTGCAACATTACATTCACTTGTAGGAGTGAGAAAAACATCATGGGGTGGTGTGAATCGGAGGGTCTGAATTAGGATAGGCAGTGAGAGGCAATGTAGGATGGAGAAAAGCACCGGGGGTGGTCAGCATGGGGAGGTCAGGGAACATGCAGTGGCAATGTAGGATAGGTTTCTGAACAACATCGCGGGGTGGTGCGCATTGTATGGGTGGTAACATTACATAAACTAGTAGGAGTGAGAAAAACATCACGGGGTGGTGTGAATCGGAGGGTCTGAATTAGGATAGGGAGTGAGTGGCAATGTAGGATGGAGAAAAGCACCGTGGGGTGGTCAGCATGGGGAGGTCAGGGAACATGCAGTGGCAATGTTGGATAGGTTTCTGAAAAACATCGCGGTGTGGTGCGCAATCTATGGGTGTGCAACATTACATTCACTAGTAGGAGTGAGAAAAACATCACGGGGTGGTGTGAATCGGAGGGTCTGAATTAGGATAGGCAGTGAGTGGGAATGTAGGATGGAGAAAAGCACCGCGGGGTGGTCAGCATGGGGAGATCAGGGAACATGCTGTGGCAATGTAGGATAGGTTTCTGAAAAACATCGCGGGGTGGTGCACATTGTATGGGTGTGTAACATTACATTCACTAGTAGAAGTGAGAAAAACATCACGGGGTGGTGTGAATCGGAGGGTCTGAATTAGGATAGGCAGTGAGTGGCAATGTAGGTTGGAGAAAAGCACCGTGGGATGGTCAGCATGGGGATTTCATGGAACATGCAGTGGCAATGTTGGATAGGTTTCTGAAAAACATCGCGGGATGGTGCACATTGTATCGGTGTGTAACATTACATTCACTAGTAGGAGTGAGAAAAATATCACGGGGTGGGTTAATCAGAGGGTCTGAATTAGGATAGGCAGTGAGTGGCAATGTAGGATGGAGAAAAGCACCGTGGGATGGTCAGCATGTGGAGGTCAGGGAACATGCAGTGTCAATGTAGGATATGTTTCTGAAAAACATCGCGGGGTGGTGCGCATTGTATGGGTGTGTAACATTACATTCACTAGTAGGAGTGAGAAAAACATCATGGGGTGGTGCGCATTATATGGGTGTGTAACATTACATTCACTAGTAGGAGTGAGAAAAACATCGTGGGGTGGTGCGCATTGTATGGGTGTGTAACATTACATTCACTTGTAGGAGTGAGAAAAACATCATGGGGTCGTGTGAATCGGAGGGTCTGAATTAGGATAGGCAGTGAGAGGCAATGTAGGATGGAGAAAAGAACCGCGGGGTGGTCAGCATGGGGAGGTCAGGGAACATGCAGTGGCAATGCTGGATAGGTTTCTGAAAAACATCGCAGTGTGGTGCACATTGTATGCGTGTGCAACATTACATTCACTAGTAGGAGTGACAAAAACATCACGGGGTGGTGTGAATCGGAGGGTCTGAATTAGGATAGGCAGTGAGTGGCAATGTAGTATGGAGAAAAGCACCGCGGGCTGGTCAGCATGGGGAGGTCAGGGAACATGCTGTGGCAATGTAGGATAGGTTTCTGAAAAACATCGCGGGGTGGTGCACATTATATGGGTGTGTAACATTACATTCACTAGTAGAAGTGAGAAAAACATTACGGGGTGGTGTGAATCAGAGGGTCTGAATTAGGTAGGTAATAAGTGGCAATGTAGGATGGAGAAAAGCACCGCGGTGTGGTCAGCATGGGGAGGTCAGGGGACATGCAGTGGCAATGTAGGATAGTTTTCTGAAAAACATCGCAGTGTGTTGAGAATTGTATGGGTGTGTAACATTACATTCACTAGTAGGATTGAGACAAACATCACGGGGTTGTGTGAATCGGAGGATCTGAATTAGGATTAGCAATGAGTGGCAATGTAGGATGGAGAAAAGCACCGTGGGAGGCTCCGCAGGGGGAGGTCAGGGAACATGCAGTGGCAATGTAGGATAGGTTTCTGAAAAACATTGCCGGGTGGTGCGATTGTATGCGTGTGTAACATTACATTCACTAGTAGGAGTGAGAAAAACTTCACGGGTTAGTGTGAATCGGAGGGTCTGAATTAGGATAGGCAGTGAGTGGCAATGTAGCATGGAGAAAAGCACCGCGGGGTGCTCAGCATGGGGAGGTCAGGGAACATGCAGTGGCAATGTAGGATAGGTCTCTGAAAAAAGTCTCGGGGTGGTGCGCATTATATGGGTGTGTAACATTACATTCACTAGTAGGAGTGAGAAAAACATCGTGGGGTGGTGCTCATTGTATAGGTGTGTAACATTACATTCACTAGTAGGAGTGAGAAAAACATCACGGGGTGGTGAGCATTGTAAGGGTGTGTAACATTACATTCAATAGTAGTAGTGAGAAAAACATCATGGGGTGGTGTTAATCGGAGGTTCTGAATTATGATAGGCATTGAGTGGCAATGTAAGATGGAGAAAAGCACCGCGGGGTGGTCAGCATGGGGAGGTCAGGGAACATGCAGTGGCAATGTAGGATAGGATTCTGAAACACATCGCGGGGTGGTGCGCATTGTATGTGTGTGTAACATTACATTCAGTAGTAGGAGTTAGAAAAACATCACGGGTTGGTGCGCCTTGTATGGGTGTGTAACATTACATTCACTAGTAGGAGTGAGAAAAACATCACGAGGTGGTGTGAATCCGATGGTCTTATTTAGGATAGGCAGTGAGTGGCAATGTAGGATGGAGAAAATCACCGCGGGATTGTCAGCATGTGGAGGTCAGGGAACATACACTGGCAATGTAGGATAGGTTTCTGAACAACATCGCGGGGTGGTGCGCATTGTATGGGTGTGTAACATTACATTCACTAGTAGGAGTGAGAAAAACATCACGGGGTGGTGCGCCTTGTATGAGTGTGTAACATTACATTCACTAGTAGAAGTGAGAAAAATATTACGGGGTGGTGTGAATCAGAGGGTCTGAATTAGTATAGGTAGTAAGTGTCAATGTAGGATGTAGAACAGCACTGCGGGGTGGTCAGCATGGGGAGGTCAGGGAACATGCAGTGGCAATGTAGGATAGGTCTCTGAAAAACATCTCGGGGTGGTGCGCATTATATGGGTGTGTAACCTTACATTCACTAGTAGGAGTGAGAAAAACATCGTGGGGAGGTGCGCATTGTATGGGTGTGCAACATTACATTCACTTGTAGGAGTGAGAAAAACATCATGGGGTGGTGTGAATCGGAGGGTCTGAATTAGGATAGGCAGTGAGAGGCAATGTAGGATGGAGAAAAGCACCGGGGGTGGTCAGCATGGGGAGGTCAGGGAACATGCAGTGGCAATGTAGGATAGGTTTCTGAACAACATCGCGGGGTGGTGTGCATTGTATGGGTGGTAACATTACATTCACTAGTAGGAGTGAGAAAAACATCACGGGGTGGTGTGAATCGGAGGGTCTGAATTAGGATAGGGAGTGAGTGGCAATGTAGGATGGAGAAAAGCACCGTGCGGTGGTCAGCATGGGGAGGTCAGGGAACATGCAGTGGCAATGTTGGATAGGTTTCTGAAAAACATCACGGTGTGGTGCGCAATCTATGGGTGTGTAACATTACATTCACTAGTAGGAGTGAGAAAAACATCACCGGGTGGTGTCAATCGGAGGGTCTAAATTAGGATAGGCAGTGAGTGGCAATGTGGAATGGAGAAAAGCACCGCGGGGTGGTCAGCATAGCGAGGTCAGGGAACATGCAGTGGCAATTTGGGATAGGTTTCTGAAAAACATCGCGGGGTGGTGCGCATTGTATGGGTGTGTAACATTACATTCACTAGTAGGAGTGAGAAAAACATCACGGGGTGGTGTGAATCGGAGGGTCTGAATTAGGATAGGCAGTGAGTGGCAATGTAGGATTGAGAAAGAACCGCGGGGTGGTCAGCATGGCGATGTCAGGGGACATGCAGTGCCATTGTAGGATACGTTTCTGAAAAAATATCGCGGGTCGGGGCACATTGTATGGGTGTGTAACATTACATTCACTAGTAGGAGTGAGAAAAGCATCACGGGATTGTGTGAATCGGAGGGTCTGAATTAGGATAGGCAGTGAGTGGAAATGTAGGATTGAGAAAAGCACCGCGGGGTGGTCAGCATGGGGAGGTCAGGGAACATGCAGTGGCAATGTAGGATAGTTTTCTGAAAAACATGGCGGGGTGGTGTGCATTGTATGGGTGTGTAACATTACATTCACTAGTAGGAGTGAGAAAAACATCACGGGGTGGTGCGCATTGTATGGGTGTGTAACATTAAATTCACTAGTAGGAGTGACAAAAACATCATGGGGTGGTGTGAATCGGAGGGACTGAAATAGGATAGGCAGTGAGTGGCAATATAGGATGGAGAAAAGCACCGCGGGGTGGTCAGCATGGGGAGGTCAGGGAACATGCAGTGGCAATGTAGGATAGGTTTCTGAAAAATATCGCAGGGTTGGTGCGCATTGTATGTGTGTGTAACATTACATTCACTAGTAGGAGTGAGAAAAACATCGTGGGGTGGTGCGCATTGTATGGGTGTGTAACATTACATTCACTAGTAGGAGTGAGAAAAACATCACGGGGTGGTGTGAATCGGAGGGACTGAAATAGGATAGGCAGTGAGTGGCAATATAGGATGGAGAAAAGCACCGCGGGGTGGTCAGCATGGGGAGGTCCGGGAACATGCAGTGGCAATGTAGGATAGGTTTCTGAAAAACATCGCGGGTTGGTGCGCATTGTATGGGTGTGTAACATTACATTCACTAGTAGGAGTGAGAAAAACATCACGGGGTGGTGCGCATTGTATGGGTGTGTAACATTACATTCACTAGTAGGAGTGAAAAAAACATCACGGGGTGGTGTGAATCCGAGGGTCTGAATTAGGATAGGCAGTGAGTGGCAATGTGGGATCGAGAAAAGCACCGTGGGTTGGTCAGCTTGTGGAGGTCTGGGACCATGCAGTGGCAATGTAGGATAGGTTTCTGAAAAACATCTCGGGGTGGTGCGCATTGTATGGGTGTGTAAAATTACATTCACTAGTAGGAGTGTGAAAAACATCACGGGGTGGTGTGAATCGGAGGGTCTGAATTAGGATAGGCAGTGAGTTGCAACGTAGGATGGAGAAAAGCACCGCGGTGTGGTCAGCATGGGGAGGTCAGGGAATATGTAGTGGCAATGTAGGATAGGTTTCTGAAAAACATCGCGGGGTGGTGTGCACTGTATGGGTGTGTAACATTCCATTCACTAGTAGGAGTGAGAAAAACATCACGGGGTGGTGTGAATCGGAGGGTCTGAATTAGGATAGGCCGTGAGTGGCAATGTAGGGTGGAGAAAAGCACCGCGGGGTGGTCAGCATGGGGAAGTCAGGGAACATGCAGTGGCAATGTAGGATAGGTTTCTGAAAAACATCGCGTGGTGGTGTGCCTTGTATGGGTGTGTAACATTACATTCACTAGTAGGAGTGAGAAAAACATCACGGGGTGGTGTCAATCGGAGGGTCTAAATTAGGATAGGCAGTGAGTGGCAATGTAGGATGGAGAAAAGCACCGCGGGGTGGTCAGCATGTCGAGGTCAGGGAACATGAAGTGGCAATATAGGATAAGTTTCTGAAAAACATCGCGGTGTGGTGCGCATTGTATGGGTGTGTAATATTTCATTCACTAGTAGGAGTGAGAAAAACTTCGTGGGGTGGTGCGCATTGTATGGGTGTGTAACATTACATTCACTAGTAGGAGTGAGAAAAACATCGTCCGGTGGTGCGCATTGTATGGGTGTGTAACATAACATTCACTAGTTGGAGTGAGAAAAACATCATGGGGTGGTGTGAATCGGAGGGTCTGAATTAGGATAGGCAGTGAGTGGCAATGTAAAATGGAGAAAAGCACCGCGGGGTGGTCAGCATGGCGAGGTCAGGGAACATGCAGTGGCAATGTAGGATAGGTTTCTGAAAAACATCGCGGGGTGGTGCGCATTGTATGGGTGTGTAACATTACATTCACTAGTAGTAGTGAGAAAAACATCATGGGGTGGTGTGAATCGGAGGGTCTGAATTAGGATAGGCAGTGAGTGGCAATGTAGGATGGAGAAAAGAACTGCGGGGTGGTCAGCATGGGGAGGTCAGGGAACATGTCGTGGCAATGTAGGATAGGCTTCAGAAAAACATCGCCGAGTGGTGCGCATAGTATGTTTGTGTAACATTACATTCACAAGTAGGAGTGAGAAAAATATCACGGGGTGCTGTGAATCGGAGGGTCTAAATTAGGATAGGCAGTGAGTGGCAATGTAGGATGGAGAAAGAACCGCGGGGTGGTCAGCATGGGGAGGTCAGGGAACATGCAGTGGCAATGTAGGATAGGTTTCTGAAAAAACATCGCTGGGTGGGGCGCATTGTATGGGTGTGTAACATTACATTCACTAGTAGGAGTGAGAAAAACATCACGGGATTGTGTGAATCGGAGGGTCTGAATTAGGATAGGCAGTGAGTTGCAATGTAGGATGGAGAAAAGCACCACGGGGTGGTCAGCATGTGGAGGTCAAGGAACATGCAGTGGCAATGTAGGATAGGTTTCTGAAAAACATCGCGGGGTGGTGTATATTGTATGGGTATGTAACATTACATTCACTAGTAGGAGTGAGAGAAACATCACGGGGTGGTGCGCATTGTATGGGTGTGTAACATTAAATTCACTAGTAGGAGTGAGAAAAACATCACGGGGTGGTGTGAATAGGAGGGATTGAATTAGGATAGGCAGTAAGTGGCAATATAGCATGGAGAAAAACACCACGTGGTGGTCCGCATGGGGAGGTCAGGGAACATGCAGTGGCAATGTAGGATAGGTTTCTGAAAAACATCGCGGGGTGGTGTGCATTGTATGGGTGTGTAACATTACATTCACTAGTAGGAGGGAGAAAAACATCACGGGGTGGTGTGAATCGGAGGGTATGAATTAGGATAGGCAGTGAGTGGCAATGTAGGGTGGAGAAAAGCATCGTGGGGTGGTCAGCATGGGGAGGTCAGGGAACATACAGTGGCAATGTAGGATAGGTTTCTGAAAAACATCGCGGGGTGGTGTGCATTGTATGGGTGTGTAACGTTACATTCACTAGTAGGAGTGAAAAAAACATCACGGGGTGGTGTCAATCGGAGGGTCTGAATTACAATAGGCAGTGAGTGGCAATGTAGGATGTAGAAAAGCACCGCGTTGTGGTCAGCATGTGGAGGTCAGGGAACATGCAGTGGCAATGTAGGAGAGGTTTATGAAAAACATCGCGGGGTGGTGCGCATTGTATGGGTGTGTAACATTACATTCACTAGTAGGAGTGAGAAAAACATCGTCCGGTGGTGCGCATTGTATGGGTGTGTAACATTACATTCACTAGTTGGAGTGAGAAAAACATCACGGGGTGGTGTGAATCGGAGGGACTGAATTATGATAGGCAGTGAGTGGCAATATAGGATGGAGTAAAGCACCACGTGGTGGTCAGCATGGGAAGGTCAGGGAACATGCAGTGGCAATGTAGGATAGGTTTCTGAAAAACATCGCGGGGTGGTGCGCATTGTATGGTTTTGTAACATTACATTCACTAGTAGGAGTGAGAAAAACATCACGGGGTGGTGTGAATCGGAGGGTCTGAATTAGGATAGGCAGTGAGTGGCAATGTAGGGTGGAGAAACGCACCGCGGGGTGGTCAGCATGGGGAGGTCAGGGAACATGCAGTGGCAATGTAGGATAGGTTTCTGAAAAACATCGCTTGGTGGTGTGCATTGTATGGGTGTGTAACATTGCATTCACTAGTAGGAGTGAGAAAAACATCACGGGGTGGTGTCAATCGGAGGGTCTAAATTAGGATAGGCAGTGAGTGGCAATGTAGGATGGAGAAAAGCACCGCGGGGTGGTCAGCATGGCGAGGTCAGGGAACATGCAGTGGCAATGTAGGATACTTTTCTGAAAAACATCGCGGGGTGGTGCGCATTGTATGGGTGTGTAACATTACATTCACAAGTAGGAGTGAGAAAAACATCACGGGGTGCTGTGAATCGGAGGGTCTAAATTAGGATAGGCAGTGAGTGGCAATGTAGGATGGGGAAAGAACCACGGGGTGGTCAGCATGGGGAGGTCAGGGAACATGCAGTGGCAATGTAGGATAGGTTTCTGAAAAAACATCGCGGGGTTGTGCGCATTGTATGGGTGTGTAACATTACATTCACTAGTACGAGTGAGAAAAACATCACGGGATTGTGTGAATCGGAGTGTCTGAATTAGGATAGGCAGTGAGTGGCAATGTAGGATGGAGAAAAGCACCGCGTGGTGGTCAGCATGGGGAGGTCAGGGAACATGCAGTGGCAATGTAGGATAGGTTTCTGAACAACATCGTGGAGTGGTGCGCATTGTATGGGTGTGTAACATTACATTCACTAGTAGGAGTGAGAAAAACATCACGGGGTGGGTGATTCAGAGGGTCTGAATTAGGATAGGCGGTGAGTGGCAATGTAGGATGGAGAAAAGCACCGCGGGGCGGTCAGGATGGGGAGGTCAGGGAACATGCAGTTGCAATATAGGATAGGTTTCTGAAAATCTTCGCGGGGTGGTGCGCATTGTATAGGTGTGTAACATTACATTCACTAGTTGGAGTGAGAAAAACATCACGGGGTGGTGTGAATAGGAGGGTCTGAATTAGGATAGGCAGTGAGTGGCAATGTAGGATGGAGAAAAGCACCGCGTGGTGGTCAGCATGGGGAGGTCAGGGAACAGGTAGTGGCAATGTAGGATAGGTTCCTGAAAAACATCACGGGGTTGTGCACATTTTATGGGTGTGTAACATTACATTCACTATTAGGAGTGAGAAAAACATCACGGGGTGGTGTGAATCGGAGGGTCTGAATTAGGATAGGCAGTGAGTGGCAATGTAGGATGGAGAAAGGCACCACGGGGTGGTCAACATGGGGAGGTCAGGGAACATGCAGTGGCAATGTAGGATAGGTTTCTGAAAAACATCGCGGGGTGGTGCGCATTGTATGGGTGTGTAACATTACATTCACTAGTAGGAGTGAGAAAAACATCACGGGGTGGTGTGAATCGAAGGAACTGAAATAGGATAGGCAGTGAGTGGCAATGTAGGATGGAGAAAAGCACCGCGGGGTGGTCAGCATGGGGAGGACAGGGAACATTTAGTGGCAATGTAGGATAGGTTTCTGAAAAACATCGCGGGGTGGTGCGCATTGTATGGGTGTGTAACATTACATTCACTAGTAGGAGTGAAAAAAACATCACGCGGTGGTGTGAATCGGAGGGTCTGAATTAGGATAGGCAGTGAGTGGCAATGTAGGATGGAGAAAAGCACCGCGGGGTGCTCAGCATGGGGTGGTCCGGGAACATGCAGTGGCAATGTAGGATAGGCTTCAGAAAAACATCGCCGAGTGGTGCGCATTGTATGGGTGTGTAACATTACATTCACAAGTAGGAGTGACAAAAAGATCCCGGGGTGGTGTGAATCGGAGGGATTGAATTAGATAGGCAGTGAGTGGCAATATAGGATGGAGAAAAGCACCACGTGGTGGTCAGTATGGGGAGGTCAGGGAACATGCAGTGGCAATGTAGGATAGGTTTCTCAAAAACATCGCGGGGTGGTGTGCATTGTATGTGTGTGTAACATTACATTCACTAGTCGAGTGAGGAAAACATCACGGGGTGGTGCGTATTGTATGGGTGTGTAACATTAAATTCACTAGTAGGAGTGAGAAAAAAATCAGGGGGTGTTGTGAATCGTAGGGTCTGAATTAGGATAGGCAGTGAGTGGCAAAATAGGATGGAGAAAAGCACCACGTGGTGGTCAGCATGGGGAGGTCAGGGAACATGCAGTGGCAATGTAGGATAGGTTTCTGAAAAACATCCCTGGGTGGTGTGCATTGTATGGGTGTGTAACATTACATTCACTAGTAGGAGTGAGAAAAAACATCACGGGGTGGTGTCAATCGGAGGGTCTGAATTAGGATAAGCAGTGAGTGGCAATGTCGGATGGAGAAAAGGACCGTGGGGTGGTCAGCATGGCGAGGTCAGGGAACATGCAGTGGCAATGTAGGATATGTTTCTGAAAAACATCGTGGAGTAGTACGCATTGTATGCGTGTGTAACATTACATTCACTAGTAAGAGTGAGAAAAACATCACGGGGTGGTGTGAATCGGAGGGTCTGAATTAGGATAGGCAGTGAGTGGCAACGTAGGATGGAGCAAAGTAGCACGGGGTGGTCAACATGGGGAGGTCAGGGAACATGCAGTGTCAATGTAGGATAGGTTTCTGAAAAACATCGCCGAGTGGGGCGCATTGTATGTGTATGTAACATTACATTCACTAGTAGGAGTGAGAAAAACATCACGGGGTGGTGTGAATCGGAGGGACTGAAACAGTATAGGCAGTGAGTGGCAATGTAGGATAGAGAAAAGCACCGCGGGGTGGTCAGCATGGGGAGGTCAGGGAACATGCAGTGGCAATGTAGGATATGTTTCTGAAAAACATCGCGGGGTGGTGTGCATTGTATGGGTGTGTAACATTACATTCACTAGTAGGAGTGAGAAAAACATCACGGGGTGGTGCGCATTGTATGGGTGTGTAACATTAAATTCACTAATAGAAGTGAGAAAAACATCACGGGGTGGTGTGAATCGGAGGGATTGGATTAGGATAGGCAGTAAGTGACAATATAGGATGGAGAAAAGCACCACGTGGTGGTCAGCATGGGGAGGTGAGGGAACATGCAGTGGCAATGGAGGATTTCTTTCTGAAAAACATCACGGAGTTGGTGCGCATTGTATGGGTGTGTAACATTACATTCACTAGTAGGAGTGAGAAAGACATCGTGGGGTGGTGCGCATTGTATGTGTGTGTAACATTACATTCACTAGTAGGAGTGAGAAAAACATCACGGGGTGGTGTGAATCGGAGGGACTGAAATAGTATAGGCAGTGAGTGGCAATGTAGGATAGAGAAAAGCACCACGGGGTGGTCAGCATGGGGAGGACAGGGAACATGCTGTGGCAATGTAGGATAGGTTTCTGAAAAACATCGCGGGGTGGTGCGCATTGTATGTGTGTGTAACATTACATTCACTAGTAGGAGATAGAAAAACATCACGAGGTGGTGTGATTCGGAGGGTCTGAATTAGTATAGGCAGTGAGTGGCAATGTAGGATGGAGAAAAGGACCGCTGGGTGGTCAGCATGGGGAGGTCAGGGAACATGCAGTGGCAACGTATAATAGGTTTCTGAAAAACATCGCGGGGTGGTGCGCATTGTATGGGTGTGTAACATTACATTCACTAGTAGGAGTGAGAAAAACAACACAGGACTGTGTGAATCAGAGGGTCTGAATTAGGATAGGCCGTGTGTGGCAATGTAGGATGGAGAAAAGCACCGCGGGGTGGTCAGCATGGGGAGGTCATGGAACATGCAGTGGCAATGTAGGATAGGTTTTTTAAAAACATCGCCGGGTGGTGCGCATTGTATGGGTGTGTAACATTACATTCACTAGTAGGAGTGAGAAAAACATCACGGGGTGGTGCGCATTGTATGGGGGTGTAACATTAAATTCACAAGTAGGAGTGACTAAAACATCCCGGTGTGGTGTGAATCAGAGGGATTGAATTAGATAGGCAGTGAGTGGCAATATAGGATGGAGAAAAGCACCACGTGGTGGTCAGCATGGGGAGGTCAGGGAACATGCAGTGGCAATGTAGGATAGGTTTCTGAAAAACATCGTGGGTGGTGCGCATTGTATGTGTGTGTAACATTACATTCACTAGTAGAGTGAGAAAAACATCACGGGGTGGTGTGAATCGGAGGGTCTGAATTAGGATAGGCAGTGAGTGGCAATATAGGATGGAGAAAAGCACCGCGGGGTGGTCAGCATGTGGAGGTCAGGGAACATGCAGTGGCAATGTAGGATAGGTTTCAGAAAAACATCGCGGGGTGGTGCGCATTGTATGGGTGTGTAATATTACATTCACTAGTAGGAGTGAGAAAAACATCGTGGGGTGGTGCGCATTGTATGGGTGTGTAACATTACATTCACTAGTAGGAGTGAGAAAAACGTCACAGGTTGGTGTGAATCGGAGGGACTGAAATAGGATAGGCAGTGAGTGGCAATGTAGGAAGGAGCAAAGCACCGCGGGGTGGTCAGCATGGGGAGGTCAGGGAACATGCAGTGGCAATGTTGGATATGTTTCTGAAAAACATCGCGGGTTGGTGCGCATTTTATGGCTGTGTAAAATTCCATTCTCTTGTAGGAGTGAGAAAAACATCATGGGGTGGTGTGAATCGGAGGTAATGAATTAGTTTAAGCAGTGAATGGCAATGTAGGATGGAGAAAAGCACCGACGGGTGGTCAGCATGGGGAAGTCAGGGAACATGCAGTGGCAATGTAGGATAGCTTTCTGAAAAACATCACGGGGTGGTGTGAATCGGAGGGTCTGAATTAGTATAGGCAGTGAGTGGCAATGTAGGATGGAGAAAAGGATGGCGGGGTGGTCAGCATGGGGAGGTCAGGGAACATGCAGTGGCAACGTAGGATAGGTTTCTAAAAAACATCGAGGGGTGGTTCGCATTGTGTGGGTGTGTAACATTACATTCACTAGTAGGAGTGAGAAAAGCATCACGGGATGGTGTGAATAGGAGTGTCTGAATTAGGATAGGCAGTGAGTGGCAATGTAGGATGGAGAAAGCACCGCGGGGTGGTCAGCATGAGGAAGTCAGGGAACATGCAGTGGCAATGTAGGATAGGTTTCTGAAAAACATCGCTGGGTGGTGCGCATTGTATGGGTGTGTAACATTACATTCACTAGTAGGAGTGAGAAAAACATCACGGGATTGTGTGAATAAGAGGGTCTGAATTAGGATAGGCAGTGTGGGGCAATGTAGGATGGAGAAAAGCAACGCGGGGTGGTCAGCATGGGGAGGTCAGGGAACATGCAGTGACAATGTAGGATAGGTTTCTGAAAAACATCGCGGGGTGGTGCGCATTGTATGGGTGTGTAACATTACATTCAGTAGTAGGGGAGAGAAAAACATCACGGGGTGGTGTCAATCTGAGGGTCTAAATTAGGATAGGCAGTGAGTGGCAATGTAGGATGGAGAAAAGCACCGCGGGGTGGTCAGCATGGCGAGGTCAGGGAACATGCAGTGGCAATGTAGGATAGGTTTCTGAAAAACGTCGCAGGGTGGTGCGCATTGTATGGGTGTGTAACATTACATTCACTAGTAGGAGTGAGAAAAACATCACGGGGTGGTGTGAATCGGAGGGTCTGAATTAGGATAGGCAGTGAGTGGAAATGTAGGATTGAGAAAAGCACCGCGGTGTGGTCAGCATGGGGAGGTCAGGGAACATGCAGTGGCAATGTAGTATAGTTTTCTGAAAAACATCGCGGGGTGGTGTACATTGTATGGGTGTGTAACATTATATTCACTAGTAGGAGTGAGAAAAACATCACAGGGTGGTGCGCATTGTATGGGTGTGTAACATTACATTCACTAGTAGGAGTGAGAAAAACATCACGGGGTGGTGTGAATCGGAGGGACTGAAATAGGATAGGCAGTGAGTGGCAATGTAGGATGGAGAATAGCACCGCGGGGTGGTCAGCATGGGGAGGACAGGGAACATGCAGTGGCAATGTAGGATAGGTTTCTGAAAAACATCGCGGGGTGGTGTGCATTGTATGGGTGTGTAACATTACATTCACTAGTAGGAGTGAGATAAACATCACGGAGTGGTGCGCATTGTATGGGTGTGTAACATTAAATTCTCTAGTAGGAGTGAGAAAAACATCACGGGTTGGTGTGAATCGGAGGGATTGAATTAGGATAGGCAGTAAGTGACAGTATAGGATGGAGAAAAGCACCACGTGGTGGTCAGCATGGGGAGGTCAGGGAACATGCAGTGGCAATGTAGGATAGGTTTCTGAAAAACATCGCAGGGTTGGTGCGCATTGTATATGTGTGTAACATTACATTCACTACTAGGAGTGAGAAAAACATGGTGGGGTGGTGCGCATTGTATGGGTGTGTAACATTGCATTCACTAGTAGGAGTGAGAAAAACATCACGGGGTGGTGTGAATCGGAGGGACTGAAATAGGATAGGCAGTGAGTGGCAATATAGGATGGAGAAAAGCACCACGGGGTGGTCAGCATGGGGAGGACAGGGAACATGCAGTGGCAATGTAGGATAGGTTTCTGAAAAAAATCGCGGAGTGGTGCGCATTATATGGGTGTGTAACATTACATTCACTAGTAGGAGTGAGAAAAACATCACGGGGTGGTGCGCATTGTATGGGTGTGTAACATTACATTCACTAGTAGGAGTGAGAAAAACATCACGGGGTGGTGTGAATCCGAGGGTCTGAATTAGGATAGGCAGTGAGTGGAAATGTAGGATGGAGAAAAGCACCGTGGGTTGGTCAGTTTGTGGCGGTCCGGGACCATGCAGTGGCAATGTAGGATAGGTTTCTGAAAAACATCTCGGGGTGGTGCGCATTGTATGGGTGTGTAAAATTACATTCACTATTAGGAGTGAGAAAAACATCACGGGGTGGTGTGAATCGGAGGGTCTGAATTAGGATAGGCCGTGAGTGGCAATGTAGGGTGGAGAAAAGCACCGCGGGGTGGTCAGCATGGGGAAGTCAGGGAACATGCAGTGGCAATGTAGGATAGGTTTCTGAAAAACATCGCAGGTTGGTGCGCATTGTATGGGTGTGTAACACTACATTCACTAGTAGGAGTGAAAAAAACATCACGGGGTGGTGTGAATCGGAGTGTCTGAATTACAATAGGCAGTGAGTGGCAATGTAAAATGGAGAAAAGCACCGCGGGGTGGTTAGCATGGGGAGGTCAGGGAACATGCAGTGGCAATGTAGGATATGTTTCTGAAAAACATCGCGGGGTGGTGCGCATTGTATGGGTGTGTAACATTACTTTCACTAGAAGTAGTGAGAAAAACATCATGGGGTGGTGTGAATCGGAGGGTCTGAATTAGGATAGGCAGTGAGTGGCAATGTAGGATGGAGAAAAGCACTGCGGGGTGGTCAGCATGGGGAGGTCAGGGAACATGTCGTGGCATTGTAGGATAGGCTTCAGAAAAACATCGCCGAGTGGTGCGCATTGTATGTGTGTGTAACATTACATTCACAAGTAGGTGTGAGAAAAACATCACGGGATTGTGTGAATCGGAGGGTCTGAATTAGGATAGGCAGTGAGTGGAAATGTAGGATTGAGAAAAGCACCGCGGGGTGGTCAGCATGGGGCGGTCAGGGAACATGCAGTGGCAATGTAGGATAGGTTTCTGAAAAACATCGCGGGGTAGTGCGCATTGTATGGGTGTGTAACATTACATTCACTAGTAGGAGTGAGAAAAACATCACGCAGTGGTGTCAATCTGAGGGTCTAAATTAGGATAGGCAGTGAGTGGCAATGTAGGATGGAGAAAAGCACCGCGGGGTGGTCAGCATAGCGAGGTCAGGGAACATGAAGTGGCAATTAGGGATAGGTTTCTGAAAAACATCGCGGGGTGGTGCGCATTGTATGGGTGTGTAACATTACATTCACTAGTAGGAGTGAGAAAAACATCACGGGGTGGTGTGAATCGGAGGGTCTGAATTAGGATAGGCAGTGAGTGGCAATGTAGGATTGAGAAAGAACCGCGGGGTGGTCAGCATGGCGATGTCAGGGGACATGCAGTGCCATTGTAGGATACGTTTCTGAAAAAATATCGCGGGTCGGGGCACATTGTATGGGTGTGTAACATTACATTCACTAGTAGGAGTGAGAAAAGCATCACGGGATTGTGTGAATCGGAGGGTCTGAATTAGGATAGGCAGTGAGTGGAAATGTAGGATTGAGAAAAGCACCGCGGGGTGGTCAGCATGGGGAGGTCAGGGAACATGCAGTGGCAATGTAGGATAGTTTTCTGAAAAACATCGCGGGCTGGTGTGCATTGTATGGGTGTGTAACATTACATTCACTAGTAGGAGTGAGAAAAACATCACGGGGTGGTGTGAATCGGAGGGACTGAAATAGGATAGGCAGTGAGTGGCAATATAGGATGGAGAAAAGCACCGCGGGGTGGTCAGCATGGGGAGGTCAGGGAACATGCAATGGCAATGTAGGATAGGTTTCTGAAAAAAATCGCGGGGTGGTGCGCATTGTATGGGTGTGTAACATTACATTCACTAGTAGGAGTGAGAAAAACATCACGGGGTGGTGCGCATTGTATGGGTGTGTAACATTACATTCACTAGTAGGAGTGAAAAAAACATCACGGGGTGGTGTGAATCCGAGGGTCTGAATTAGGATAGGCAGTGAGTGGCAACGTAGGATCGAGAAAAGCACCGTGGGTTGGTCAGCTTGTGGAGGTCCGAGACCATGCAGTGGCAATGTAGGATAGGTTTCTGAAAAACATCTCGGGGTGGTGCGCATTGTATGGGTGTGTAAAATTACATTCACTAGTAGGAGTGTGAAAAACATCACGGGGTGGTGTGAATCGGAGGGTCTGAATTAGGATAGGCAGTGAGTTGCAACGTAGGATGGAGAAAAGCACCGCGGTGTGGTCAGCATGGGGAGGTCAGGGAATATGTAGTGGCAATGTAGGATAGGTTTCTGAAAAACATCGCGGGGTGGTGTGCCTTGTATGGGTGTGTAACATTACATTCACTAGTAGGAGTGAGAAAAACATCACGGGGTGGTGTCAATCGGAGGGTCTAAATTAGGATAGGCAGTGAGTGGCAATGTAGGATGGAGAAAAGCACCGCGGGGTGGTCAGCATGGCGAGGTCAGGGAACATGCAGTGGCAATATAGGATAGGTTTCTGAAAAACATCGCGGTGTGGTGCGCATTGTATGGGTGTGTAATATTTCATTCACTAGTAGGAGTGAGAAAAACTTCGTGGGGTGGTGCGCATTGTATGGGTGTGTAACATTACATTCACTAGTAGGAGTGAGAAAAACATCACGGGGTGGTGTGAATCGGAGGGACGGAAATAGGATAGGCAGTGAGTGGCAATGTAGGATGGAGAAAAGCACCGCGGGGTGGTCAGCATGGGGAGCACAGGGAACATGCAGTGGCAATGTAGGATAGGTTTCTGAAAAACGTCGCAGGGTGGTGCGCATTGTATGGGTGTGTAACATTACATTCACTAGTAGGAGTGAGAAAAACGTCACAGGGTGGTGTGAATCGGAGGGACTGAAATAGGATAGGCAGTGAGTGGCAATGTAGGAAGGAGCAAAGCACCACGGGGTGGTCAACATGGGGAGGTCTGGGAACATGCAGTGGCAATGTAGGATAGGTTTCTGAAAAACATAGTGGGGTGGTGCTCATTGTATGGGTGTGTAACAGTACATTCACTAGTAGGAGTGAGCAAAATATCACGGGAGGGTGTAAATTGGAGGATGAATTAGGATAGGCAGTGAGTGGCAATGTAGGATGCAGAAAAGCACCGCGGGGTGGTCAGCATGGGGAGGTCAGGGAACATGCAGTGGCAATGTTGGATATGTTTCTGAAAAACATCGCGGGTTGGTGCGCATTTTATGGCTGTGTAAAATTCCATTCTCTTGTAGGAGTGAGAAAAACATCATGGGGTGGTGTGAATCGGAGGTAATGAATTAGTTTAAGCAGTGAATGGCAATGTAGGATGGAGAAAAGCACCGAAGGGTGGTCAGCATGGGGAAGTCAGGGAACATGCAGTGGCAATATAGGATAGCTTTCTGAAAAACATCACGGGGTGGTGTGAATCGGAGGGTCTGAATTAGTATAGGCAGTGAGTGGCAATGTAGGATGGAGAAAAGGACCGCGGGGTGGTCAGCATGGGGAGGTCAGGGAACATGCAGTGGCAACGTAGGATAGGTTTCTGAAAAACAAGGAGGGGCGGTTCGCATTGTGTGGGTGTGTAACATTACATTCACTAGTAGGAGTGAGAAAAGCATCACGGGATGGTGTGAATCGGAGTGTCTGAATTAGGATAGGCAGTGAGTGGCAATGTAGGATGGAGAAAGCACCGCGGGGTGGTCAGCATGAGGAGGTCAGGGAACATGCAGTGGCAATGTAGGATAGGTTTCTGAAAAACATCGCTGGGTGGTGCGCATTGTATGGGTGTGTAACATTACATTCACTAGTAGGAGTGAGAAAAACATCACGGGATTGTGTGAATAAGAGGGTCTGAATTAGGATAGGCAGTGTGGGGCAATGTAGGATGGAGAAAAGCAACGCGGGGTTGTCAGCATGGGGAGGTCAGGGAACATGCAGTGGCAATGTAGGATAGGTTTCTGAAAAACATCGCGGGGTGGTGCGCATTGTATGGGTGTGTAACATTACATTCAGTAGTAGGGGAGAGAAAAACATCACGGGGTGGTGTCAATCTGAGGGTCTAAATTAGGATAGGCAGTGAGTGGCAATGTAGGATGGAGAAAAGCACCGCGGGGTGGTCAGCATGGCGAGGTCAGGGAACATGCAGTGGCAATGTAGGATAGGTTTCTGAAAAACGTCGCAGGGTGGTGCCCATTGTATGGGTGTGTAACATTACATTCACTAGTAGGAGTGAGAAAAACATCACGGGGTGGTGTGAATCGGAGGGTCTGAATTAGGATAGGCAGTGAGTGGAAATGTAGGATTGAGAAAAGCACCGCGGTGTGGTCAGCATGGGGAGGTCAGGGAACATGCAGTGGCAATGTAGGATAGGTTTCTGAAAAACATCGCAGGGTTGGTGCGCATTGTATGTGTGTGTAACATTACATTCACTAGTAGGAGTGAGAAAAACATCGTGGGGTGGTGAGCATTGTATGGGTGTGTAACATTACATTCACTAGTAGGAGTGAGAAAAACATCACGGGGTGGTGTGAATCGGAGGGACTGAAATAGGATAGGCAGTGAGTGGCAATATAGGATGGAGAAAAGCACCGCGGGGTGGTCAGCATGGGGAGGACAGGGAACATGCAGTGGCAATGTAGGATAGGTTTCTGAAAAAAATCGCGGAGTGGTGCGCATTGTATGGGTGTGTAACATTACATTCACTAGTAGGAGTGAGAAAAACATCACGGGGTGGTGCGCATTGTATGGGTGTGTAACATTACATTCACTAGTAGGAGTGATAAAAACATCACGGGGTGGTGTGAATCCGAGGGTCTGAATTAGGATAGGCAGTGAGTGGCAATGTAGGATGGAGAAAAGCACCGTGGGCTGGTCAGTTTGTGGCGGTCCGGGACCATGCAGTGGCAATGTAGGATAGGTTTCTGAAAAACATCTCGGGGTGGTGAGCATTGTATGGGTGTGTAAAATTACATTCACTATTAGGAGTGAGAAAAACATCACGGGGTGGTGTGAATCGGAGGGTCTGAATTAGGATAGGCCGTGAGTGGCAATGTAGGGTGGAGAAAAGCACCGCGGGGTGGTCAGCATGGGGAAGTCAGGGAACATGCAGTGGCAATGTAGGATATTTTTCTGAAAAACATCGCGTGGTGCTGTGCAATGTATGGGTGTGTAACATTACATTCACTAGTAGGAGTGAGAAAAACATCACGGGGTGGTGTCAATCGGAGGGTCTAAATTAGGATAGGCAGTGAGTGGCAATGTAGGATGGAGAAAAGCACCGCGGGGTGGTCAGCATGGCGAGGTCAGGGAACATGCAGTGGCAATATAGGATAGGTTTTGAAAAACATCGCGGTGTGGTGCGCATTGTATGGGTGTGTAATATTTCATTCACTAGTAGGAGTGAGAAAAACTTCGTGGGGTGGTGCGCATTGTATGGGTGTGTAACATTACATTCACTAGTAGGAGTGAGAAAAACATCACGGGGTGGTGTGAATCGGAGGGACCGAAATAGGATAGGCAGTGAGTGGCAATGTAGAATGGAGAAAAGCACCGCGGGGTGGTCAGCATGGGGAGCACAGGGAACATGCAGTGGCAATGTAGGATAGGTTTCTGAAAAACATCGCGGGTTGGTGCGCATTGTATGGGTGTGTAACACTACATTCACTAGAAGGAGTGAAAAAAACATCACGGGGTGGTGTGAATCGGAGAGTCTGAATTACAATAGGCAGTGAGTGGCAATGTAAAATGGAGAAAAGCACCGCGGGGTGGTCAGCATGGGGAGGTCAGGGAACATGCAGTGGCAATGTAGGATATGTTTCTGAAAAACATCGCGGGGTGGTGCGCATTGTATGGGTGTGTAACATTACATTCACTAGAAGTAGTGAGAAAAACATCATAGGGTGGTGTGAATCGGAGGGTCTGAATTAGGATAGGCAGTGAGTGGCAATGTAGGATGGAGAAAAGCACAGGGGGGTGGTCAGCATGGGGAGGTCAGGGAACATGTCGTGGCAATGTAGGATAGGCTTCCGAAAAACATCGCCGAGTGGTGCGAATTGTATGTGTGTGTAACATTACATTCACAAGTAGGTGTGAGAAAAACATCACGGGATTGTGTGAATCGGAGGGTCTGAATTAGGATAGGCAGTGAGTGGAAATGTAGGATTGAGAAAAGCACCGCGGGGGGGTCAGCATGGGGAGGTCAGGGAACATGCAGTGGCAATGTAGGATAGGTTTCTGAAAAACATCGCGGGGTGGTGCGCATTGTATGGGTGTGTAACATTACATTCACTAGTAGGAGTGAGAAAAACATCACGGAGTGGTGTCAATCTGAGGGTCTAAATTAGGATAGGCAGTGAGTGGCAATGTAGGATGGAGAAAAGCACCGCGGGGTGGTCAGCATAGCGAGGTCAGGGAACATGAAGTGGCAATTTGGGATAGGTTTCTGAAAAACATCGCAGGGTGGTGCGCATTGTATGGGTGTGTAACATTACATTCACTAGTAGGAGTGAGAAAAACATCACGGGGTGGTGTGAATCGGAGGGTCTGAATTAGGATAGGCAGTGAGTGGCAATGTAGGATTGAGAAAGAACCGCGGGGTGGTCAGCATGGCGATGTCAGGGGACATGCAGTGCCATTGTAGGATACGTTTCTGAAAAAATATCGCGGGTCGGGGCACATTGTATGGGTGTGTAACATTACATTCACTAGTAGGAGTGAGAAAAGCATCATGGGATTGTGTGAATCGGAGGGTGTGAATTAGGATAGGCAGTGAGTGGAAATGTAGGATTGAGAAAAGCACCGCGGGGTGGTCAGCATGGGTAGGTCAGGGAACATGCAGTGGAAATGTAGGATAGTTTTCTGAAAAAAATCGCGGGGTGGTGCGCATTGTATGGGTGTGTAACATTACATTCACTAGTAGGAGTGAGAAAAACATCGCGGGGTGGTGTGCATTGTATGGGTGTGTAACATTACATTCACTAGTAGGAGTGAGAAAAACATCACGGGGTGGTGTGAATCGGAGGGACTGAAATAGGATAGGCAGTGAGTGGCAATATAGGATGGAGAAAAGCACCGCGGGGTGGTCAGCATGGGGAGGTCAGGGAACATGCAGTGGCAATGTAGGATAGGTTTCTGAAAAAAATCGCGGGGTGGTGCGCATTGTATGGGTGTGTAACATTACATTCACTAGTAGGAGTGAGAAAAACATCACGTGGTGGTGCGCATTGTATGGGTGTGTAAAATTACATTCACTAGTAGGAGTGAAAAAAACATCACGGGGTGGTGTGAATCCGAGGGTCTGAATTAGGATAGGCAGTGAGTGGCAATGTAGGATCGAGAAAAGCACCGTGGGTTGGTCAGCTTGTGGAGGTCCGGGACCATGCAGTGGCAATGTAGGATAGGTTTCTGAAAAACATCTCGGGGTGGTGCGCATTGTATGGGTGTGTAAAATTACATTCACTAGTAGGAGTGTGAAAAACATCACGGGGTGGTGTGAATCGGAGGGTCTGAATTAGGATAGGCAGTGAGTTGCAACGTAGGATGGAGAAAAGCACCGCGGTGTGGTCAGCATGGGGAGGTCAGTGAATATGTAGTTGCAATGTAGGATAGGTTTCTGAAAAACATCGCGGGGTGGTGTGCACTGTATGGGTGTGTAACATTCCATTCACTAGTAGGAGTGAGAAAAACATCACGGGGTGGTGTGAATCGGAGGGTCTGAATTAGGATAGGCCGTGAGTGGCAATGTAGGGTGGAGAAAAGCAAAGCGGGGTGGTCAGCATGGGGAAGTCAGGGAACATGCAGTGGCAATGTAGGATAGGTTTCTGAAAAACATCGCGTGGTGGTGTGCCTTGTATGGGTGTGTAACATTACATTCACTAGTAGGAGTGAGAAAAACATCACGAGGTGGTGTCAATCGGAGGGTCTAAATTAGGATAGGCAGTGAGTGGCAATGTAGGATGGAGAAAAGCACCGCGGGGTGGTCAGCATGGGGAGCACAGGGAACATGCAGTGGCAATATAGGATAGGTTTCTGAAAAACATCGCGGTGTGGTGCGCATTGTATGGGTGTGTAATATTTCATTCACTAGTAGGAGTGAGAAAAACTTCGTGGGGTGGGGCGCATTGTATGGGTGTGTAACATTACATTCACTAGTAGGAGTGAGAAAAACATCACGGGGTGGTGTGAATCGGAGGGACGGAAATAGGATAGGCAGTGAGTGGCAATGTCGGATGGAGAAAAGCACCGCGGGGTGGTCAGCATGGGGAGCACAGGGAACATGCAGTGGCAATGTAGGATAGGTTTCTGAAAAACATCGCGGGTTGGTGCGCATTGTATGGGTGTGTAACACTACATTCACTAGTAGGAGTGAAAAAAACATCACGGGGTGGTGTGAATCGGAGAGTCTGAATTACAATAGGCAGTGAGTGGCAATGTAAAATGGAGAAAAGCACCGCGGGGTGGTCAACATGGCGAGGTCAGGGAACATGCAGTGGCAATGTAGGAGAGGTTTATGAAAAACATCGCTGGGTGGTGCGCATTGTATGGGTGTGTAACATTACATTCACTAGTAGTAGTGAGAAAAACATCGTCCGGTGGTGCGCATTGTATGGGTGTGTAACATTACATTCACTAGTTGGAGTGAGAAAAACATCATGGGGTGGTGTGAATCGGAGGGTCTGAATTAGGATAGGCAGTGAGTGGCAATGTAAAATGGAGAAAAGCACCGCGGGGTGGTCAACATGGCGAGGTCAGGGAACATGCAGTGGCAATGTAGGATAGGTTTCTGAAAAACATCGCGGGGTGGTGCGCATTGTATGGGTGTGTAACATTACATTCACTAGTAGTAGTGAGAAAAACATCATGGGGTGGTGTGAATCGGAGGGTCTGAATTAGGATAGGCAGTGAGTGGCAATGTAGGATGGAGAAAAGCACTGCGGGGTGGTCAGCATGGGGAGGTCAGGGAACATGTCGTTGCAATGTAGGATAGGTTTCAGAAAAACATCGCCGAGTGGTGCGCATAGTATGTGTGTGTAACATTACATTCACAAGTAGGAGTGAGAAAAACATCACGGGGTGCTGTGAATCGGAGGGTCTAAATTAGGATAGGCAGTGAGTGGCAATGTAGGATGGAGAAAGAACCGCGGGGTGGTCAGCATGGGGAGGTCAGGGAACATGCAGTGGCAATGTTGGATAGGTTTCTGAAAAAACATCGCTGGGTGGGGCGCATTGTATGGGTGTGTAACATTACATTCACTAGTAGGAGTGAGAAAAACATCACGGGGTGGGTGAATCGGAGTGTCTGAATTAGGATAGGCAGTGAGTTGCAATGTAGGATGGAGAAAAGCACCGCGGGGTGGTCAGCATGTGGAGGTCAAGGAACATGCAGTGGCAATGTAGGATAGGTTTCTGAAAAACATCGCGGGGTGGTGTATATTGTATGGGTATGTAACATTACATTCACTAGTAGGAGTGAAAGAAACATCACGGGGTGGTGCGCATTGTATGGGTGTGTAAGATTAAATTCACTAGTAGGAGTGAGAAAAACATCACGGGGTGGTGTGAATAGGAGGGATTGAATTAGGATAGGCAGTAAGTGGCAATATAGCATGGAGAAAAACACCACGTGGTGGTCCGCATGGGGAGGTCAGGGAACATGCAGTGGCAATATATGATAGGTTTCTGAAAAACATCGCGGGGTGGTGTGCATTGTATGGGTGTGTAACATTACATTCACTAGTAGGAGGGAGAAAAACATCACGGGGTGGTGTGAATCGGAGGGTATGAATTAGGATAGGCAGTGAGTGGCAATGTAGGGTGGAGAAAAGCATCGCGGGGTGGTCAGCATGGGGAGGTCAGGGAACATACAGTGGCAATGTAGGATAGGTTTCTGAAAAACATCGCGGGGTGGTGTGCATTGTATGGGTGTGTAACATTACATTCACTAGTAGGAGTGAAAAAAACATCACGGGGTGGTGTCAATCAGAGGGTCTGAATTACAACAGGCAGTGAGTGGCAATGTAGGATGGAGAAAAGCACCGCGGGGTGGTCAGCATGGGGAGGTCAGGGAACATGCAGTGGCAATGTAGGAGAGGTTTATGAAAAACATCGCGGGGTGGTGCGCATTGTATGGGTGTGTAACATTACATTCACTAGTAGGAGTGAGAAAAACATCGTCCGGTGGTACGCATTGTATGGGTGTGTAACATTACATTCACTAGTTGGAGTGAGAAAAACATCACGGGGTTGTGTGAATCGGAGGACTGAAATAGGATAGGCAGTGAGTGGCAATGTAGGATGGAGAAAAGCACCGCGGGGTGGTCATCATGGGGAGGAAAGGGAACATGCAGTTGCAATGTAGGATAGGTTTCTGAAAAACATCGCGGGGTGGTGCGCATTGTATGGGTGTGTAACATTGTATTCACTAGAAGGAGTGAGAAAAACATCACGGGTCGGTGCGCATTGTATGGGTGTGTAACATTAAATTCACTAGTAGGAGTGAGAAAAACATCACGGGCTGGTGTGAATCGGAGGGATTGAATTATGATAGGCAGTGAGTGGCAATATAGGATGGAGTAAAGCACCACGTGGTGGTCAGCATGGGGAGGTCAGGGAACATGCAGTGGCAATGTAGGATATGTTTCTGAAAAACATCGCGGGGTGGTGCGCATTGTATTTTTTTGTAACATTACATTCACTAGTAGGAGTCAGAAAAACATCACGGGGTGGTGTGAATCGGAGGGTCTGAATTATGATAGGCAGTGAGTGGCAATGTAGGGTGGAGAAACGCACCGCGGGGTGGTCAGCATGGGGAGGTCAGGGAACATGCAATGGCAATGTAGGATAGGTTTCTGAAAAACATCGCTTGGTGGTGTGCATTGTATGGGTGTGTAACATTACATTCACTAGTAGGAGTGAGAAAAACATCACGGGGTGGTGTCAATCGGAGGGTCTAAATTAGGATAGGCAGTGAGTGGCAATGTAGGATGGAGAAAAGCACCGCGGGGTGGTCAGCATGGCGAGGTCAGGGAACATGCAGTGGCAATGTAGGATAGGTTTCTGAAAAACATCGCGGTGTGGTGCGCATTGTATGGGTGTGTAACATTACATTCACAAGTAGGAGTGAGAAAAACATCACGGGGTGCTGTGAATCGGAGGGTCTAAATTAGGATAGGCAGTGAGTGGCAATGTAGGATGGGGAAAGAACCGCGGGGTGGTCAGCATGGGGAGGTCAGGGAACATGCAGTGGCAATGTAGGATAGGTTTCTGAAAAAACGTCGCGGGGTGGGGCGCATTGTATGGGTGTGTAACATTACATTCACTAGTACGAGTGAGAAAAACATCACGGGATTGTGTGAATCGGAGTGTCTGAATTAGGATAGGCAGTGAGTGGCAATGTAGGATGGAGAAAAGCACCGCGTGGTGATCAGCATGGGGAGGTCAGGGAACATGCAGTGGCAATGTAGGATAGGTTTCTGAACAACATCGTGGAGTGGTGCGCATTGTATGGGTGTGTAACATTACATTCACTAGTAGGAGTGAGAAAAACATCACGGGGTGGGTGATTCGGAGGGTCTGAATTAGGATAGGCGGTGAGTGGCAATGTAGGATGGAGAAAAGCACCGCGGGGTGGTCAGGATGGGGAGGTCAGGGAACATGCAGTTGCAATGTAGGATAGGTTTCTGAAAAACTTCGCGGGGTGGTGCGCATTGTATAGGTTTGTAACATTACATTCCCTAGTTGGAGTGAGAAAAACATCACGGGGTGGTGTGAATAGGAGGGTCTGAATTAGGATAGGCAGTGAGTGGCAATGTAGGATGGAGAAAAGCACCGCGTGGTGGTCAGCATGGGGAGGTCAGGGAACATGTAGTGGCAATGTAGGATAGGTTTCTGTAAAACATCGCGGGGTTGTGCACATTTTATGGGTGTGTAACATTACATTCACTAGTAGGAGTGAGAAAAACATCACGGGGTGGTGTGAATTGGAGGGTCTGAATTAGGATAAGCAGTGAGTGGCAATGAAGGATGGAGAAAGGCACCACGGGGTGGTCAACATGGGGAGGTCAGGGAACATGCAGTGGCAATGTAGGATAGGTTTCTGAAAAACATCGCGGGGTGGTGCGCATTGTATGGGTGTGTAACATTACATTCACTAGTAGGAGTGAGAGAAACATCACGGGGTGGTGTGAATCGAAGGAACTGAAATAGGATAGGCAGTGAGTGGCAATGTAGGATGGAGAAAAGCACCGCTGGGTGGTCAGCATGGGGAGTACAGGGAACATTTAGTGGCAATGTAGGATAGGTTTCTGAAAAACATCGCGGGGTGGTGCGCATTGTATGGGTGTGTAACATTACATTCACTAGTAGGAGTGAGAAAAACATCACGCGGTGGTGTGAATCGGAGGGTCTGAATTAGGATAGGCAGTGAGTGGCAATGTAGGATGGAGAAAAGCACCGCGGGGTGGTCAGCATGGGGTGGTCAGGGAACATGCAGTGGCAATGTAGGATAGGCTTCAGAAAAACATCGCCGAGTGGTGCGCATTGTATGGGTGTGTAACATTACATTCACAAGTAGGAGTGACAAAAACATCCCGGGGTGGTGTGAATCGGAGGGATTGAATTAGATAGGCAGTGAGTGGCAATATAGGATGGAGAAAAGCACCACGTGGTGGTCAGTATGGGGAGGTCAGGGAACATGCAGTGGCAATGTAGGATAGGTTTCTCAAAAACATCGCGGGGTGGTGTGCATTGTATGTGTGTGTAACATTACATTCACTAGTCAAGTGAGGAAAACATCACGGGGTGGTGCGTATTGTATGGGTGTGTAACATTAAATTCACTAGTAGGAGTGAGAAAAACATCACGGGGTGTTGTGAATCGGAGGGTCTGAATTAGGATAGGCAGTGAGTGGCAAAATAGGATGGAGAAAAGCACCACGTGGTGGTCAGCATGGGGAGGTCAGGGAACATGCAGTGGCAATGTAGGATAGGTTTCTGAAAAACATCGCGAGGTGGTGTGCATTGTATGGGTGTGTAACATTACATTCACTAGTAGGAGTGAGAAAAAACATCACGGGGTGGTGTCAATCGGAGGGTCTGAATTAGGATAAGCAGTGAGTGGCAATGTCGGATGGAGAAAAGGACCGTGGGGTGGTCAGCATGGCGAGGTCAGGGAACATGCAGTGGCAATGTAGGATAGGTTTCTGAAAAACATCGTGGAGTAGTGCGCATTGTATGCGTGTGTAACATTACATTCACTAGTAGGAGTGAGAAAAACATCACGGGGTGGTGTGAATCGGAGGGTCTGAATTAGGATAGGCAGTGAGTGGCAACGTAGAATGGAGCAAAGTAGCACGGGGTGGTCAACATGGGGAGGTCAGGGAACATGCAGTGGCAATGTAGGATAGGTTTGTGAAAAACATAGTGGGGTGGTGCGCATTGTATGGGTGTGTAACAGTACATTCACTAGTAGGAGTGAGCAAAATATCACGGGACGGTGTGAACTGGAGGATGAATTAGGATAGGCAGTGAGTGGCAATGTATGATGCAGAAAAGCACCGCGGGGTGGTCAGCATGGGGAGGTCAGGGAACATGCAGTGGCAATGTTGGATATGTTTCTGAAAAACATCGTGGGTTGGTGCGCATTTTATGGCTGTGTAAAATTCCATTCTCTTGTAGGAGTGAGAAAAACATCATGGGGTGGTGTGAATCGGAGGTAATGAATTAGTTTAGGCAGTGAATGGCAGTGTAGGATGGACAAAAGCACTAAGGGGTGGTCAGCATGGGGAAGTCAGGGAACATGCAGTGGCACTGTAGGATAGCTTTCTGAAAAACATCACTGGGTGGTGTGAATCGGAGGGTCTGAATTAGTTTAGGCAGTGAGTGGCAATGTAGGATGGAGAAAAGGACCGCGGGGTGGTCAGCATGGGGAGGTCAGGGAACATGCAGTGGCAACGTATTATAGGTTTCTGAAAAACATCGAGTGGTGGTTCGCATTGTGTGGGTGTGTAACATTACATTCACTAGTAGGAGTGAGAAAAGCATCACGGGATGGTGTGAATCGGAGTGTCTGAATTAGGATAGGCAGTGAGTGGCAATGTAGGATGGAGACAGCACCGCGGGGTGGTCAGCAGGGGGAGGTCAGGGAACATGCAGTGGCAATGTAGGATAGGTTTCTGAAAAACATCGCTGGGTGGTGCGCATTGTATGGGTGTGTAACATTACATTCACTAGTAGTAGTGAGAAAAACATCACGGGATTGTGTGAATAAGAGGGTCTGAATTAGGATAGGCAGTGTGTGGCAATGTAGGACGGAGAAAAGCACCGCGAGGTGGTCAGCATGGGGAGGTCAGGGAACATGCAGTGGCAATGTAGGATAGGTTTCTGAAAAACATTGCGGGGTGGTGCGCATTGTATGGGTGTGTAACATTACATTCACTAGTAGGAGTGAGAAAAACATCACGGGGTGGTGTCAATCTGAGGGCCTAAATTAGGATAGGCAGTGAGTGGCAATGTAGGATGAAGAAAAGCACCGCGGGGTGGTCAGCATGGCGAAGTCAGGGAACATGCAGTGGCAATGTAGGATAGGTTTCTGAAAAACGTCGCGGGGTGGTGCGCATTGTATGGGTGTGTAACATTACATTCACTAGTAGGAGTGAGAAAAACATCACGGGGTGGTGTGAATCTGAGGGTCTGAATTAGGATAGGCAGTGAGTGGCAATGTAGGATTGAGAAAGAACCGCGGGGTGGTCAGCATGGCGATGTCAGGGAACATGCAGTGCCAATGTAGGATACGTTTCTGAAAAAACATCGCGGGGTGGGGCACATTGTATGGGTGTGTAACATTACATTCACTAGTAGGAGTGAGAAAAACATCACGGGATTGTGTGAATCGGAGGGTCTGAATTAGGATAGGCAGTGAGTGGAAATGTAGGATTGAGAAAATCACCACGGGGTGGTCAGCATGGGGAGGTCAGGGAACATGCAGTGGCTATGTAGGATAGGTTTCTGACAAACATCGCGGGGTGGTGTGCATTGTATGGGTGTGTAACATTACATTCACTAGTAGGAGTGAGAAAAACATCACGGGGTGGTGCGCATTGTATGGGTTTGTAACATTAAATTCACTAGTAGGAGTGAGAAAAACATCATGGGGTGGTGTGAATCGGAGGGATTGAATGAGGATAGGCAGTAAGTGACAATATAGGATGGAGAAAAGCACCACGTGGTGGTCAGCTTGGGGAGGTCAGGGAACATGCTGTGGCAATGTAGGATAGGTTTCTGAAAAACGTCGCAGGGTGGTGCGCATTGTATGGGTGTGTAACATTACATTCACTAGTAGGAGTGAAAAAAACATCGTGGGGTGTTGCGCATTGTATGGGTGTGTAACATTAAATTCACTAGTAGGAGTGAGAAAAACATCACGGGGTGGTGTGAATCGGAGGGACTGAAATAGGATAGGCAGTGAGTGGCAATGTAGGATGGAGAAAAGCACCGCGGGGTGGTCAGCATGGGGAGGACAGGGAACATGCAGTGGCAATGTAGGATAGGTTTCTGAAAAACATCGCGGGGTGGTGCGCATTGTATTGGTGTGTAACATTACATTCACTAGTAGGAATGAGAAAAACATCACGGGGTGGTGTGAATCCGAGGGTCTGAATTAGGATAGGCAGTGAGTGGCAATGGAGGATGGAGAAAAGCAACGCGGTTTGGTCAGCTTGTGGAGGTCAGGGACCATGCAGTGGCAATGTAGGATAGGTTTCTGAAAAACATCTTGGGGTGGTGCGCATTGTATGGGTGTGTAACATTACATTCACTAGTAGGAGTGAGAAAAACATCACGGGGTGGTGTAAATCGGAGGGTCTGAATTAGAATAGGCAGTGAGGGGCAATGTACGATGGAGAAAGGCATCAAGGGGTGGTCAGCATGGGGAGGTCAGGGAACATGCAGTGGCAATGTAGGATAGGTTTCTGAAAAACATCACGGGGTGGTGCGCATTGTATGGGTGTGTAACATTACATTCACAAGTAGGAGTGAGAAAGACATCACGGGGTGGGTGAATCGGAGGGTCTGAATTAGGATAGGCAGTGAGTGGCAATGTAGGATGTACAAAAGCACCGCGTGGTGTTCAGCATGGGGAGGTCAGGGAACATGCAGTGGCAATGTAGGATAGGTATCTGAAATACATCGCGTGGTGGTGCGCATTGTATGGTTGTGTAACATTATATTCACTAGTAGGAGTGAGAAAAACATCACGGGGTGGTGCGCATTGTATTGGTGTGTAATATTACATTCACTAGTAGGAGTGAGAAAAACATCACGGGTAGGTGTGAATCCGAGGGTCTGAATTAGGATAGGCAGTGAGTGGCAATGTAGGATGGAGAAAAGCACCGCGGGTTGGTCAGCTTGTGGAGGTCAGGGACCATGCAGTGGCAATGTAGGAGAGGTTTCTGAAAAACATCTCGGGGTGGTGCGCATTGTATGGGTGTGTAAAATTGCATTCACTAGTAGGAGTGAGAAAAACATCATGGGATGGTGTGAATCGGAGGGTCTGAATTAGGATAGGCAGTGAGTGGCAAAGTACAATGGAGAAAAGCACCAAGGGGTGCTCAGCAATGGGAGGTCAGGGAACATGCAGTGGCAATGTAGGATAGGTTTCTGAAAAACATCATTTGGTGGTGCGCATCGTATGGGTGTGTAACATTACATTCACTAGTAGGATTGAGAAAAACATCACGGGCTGGTGTGAATCGGAGGGTCTGAATTAGAATAGCCAGTGAGTAGCAATGTAGGATGGAGAAAAGCACCACGGGGTGGTCAGCATGGGGAGGTCAGGGAACATGCAGTGCCAATCTAGGATAGCATTCTTAAAAACATCGCGGGGTGGTGTGCTTTGTATGGGTGTGTAACATTACATTCACTAGTAGGAGTGAGAAAAACATCACGGGGTGGTGTGATTCGGATGGTCTGAATTTGGATAGGCAGTGAGTGGCAATGTAGGATGGAGAAAAGCACGGCGGGGTGGTCAGTATTGGGAGGTCAGGGAACATGCAGTGGCAATGTACGATAGGTTTCTGAAAAACATCGCAGGGTGTTGCCCATTGTATGGTTGTGTAACATTAGATTCATTAGTAGGAATGAGAAAAAGATTGTGAGGTGGTGCGCATTGTATGGGTGTATAACATTACATTCACTAGGAGGAGTGAGAAAAACATCACGGGGTGGTGTGAATCGGAGGGTCTGAATTAGGATATTCAGTGAGTTGCAATGTAGAATGGAGAAAAGCACCGCGGGGTGGTCAGCATGGGGAGGTCAGGGAACATGCCGTGGCAATGTAGGATAGGTTTCTGAAAAACATAGCGGAGAGGTGTGCATTGTATGGGTGTGTAACATTACATTCACTAGTAGGAGTGAGAAAAACATCACGGGGTGGGTGAATCGGAAGGTCTGAATTAGGATAGGCAGTGAGTTGCAATGTAGGATGGAGAAAAGCACCGCGGGGTGGTCAGCATGGGGAGGTCAGGCAACATGCAGTGGCAATGTAGGACAGGTTTCTGATAAACATCGAGGGGTGGTGCACATTGTATGGGTATGTAACATTTCATTCACTAGTAGGAGAGAGAAAAACATCACGGGGGGTGTCAATCAGAGGATCTGAATTAGGATAGGCAGTGAGTGGCAATGCAGGGTGGAGAAAAGCACCGCGGAGTGGTCAGCATCGGGAGGTCAGGGAACATGCAGTGGCAATGAAGGATAGGTATCTGAAAAACATCGCGGGGTGGTGTGCATTGTATGGGTGTGTAACATTTCATTCACTAGTAGGAGTGAGAAAAACATCACGGGGTGGTGTGATTCGGAGGGTCTGAATTAGGATAGGCAGTGAGTGGCAATGTAGGATGGAGAAAAGCACCTCGGGGCGGTCAACATGGGGAGGTCAGGGAACATGCAGTGGCAATGTAGGATAGGTTTCTGAAAAACAATGCCGAGTGGTGCGCATTGTATGTGTGTGTAACATTACATTCACTAGTAGGAATGAGAAAAACATCACGGGGTGATGTGAATCGGAGGGTCTGAATTAGGATAGGTAGTGAATGGCAATGTTGGATGGAGAAAAGCACCGCGGGGTGGTCAGCATGGGGAGGTCAGGGAACATGTAGTTGCAGTGTAGGATAGGTTTCTGAAAAACATTGCCGAGTGGTGCGCATTGCATGTGTGTGTAAGATTACATTCACTAGTAGGAGTGAGAACAACATCACGTGGTGGTGTGAATCGGAGGGTCTGAATGAGGATAGGCAGTGAGTGGCAATGTAGGATGGAGAAAAGCACTGTGGGGTGGTCCGCATGTGGAGGTCATGGAACATGCAGTGGCAATGTAGGATATATTTCTGAAAAACATCGCGGGGTGGTGCGCATTGTATGGGTGTGTAATATTACATTCACTAGTAGGAGTGAGAAAATCATCGTGGGGTGGTGTGCATTGTATGGGTGTGTAACATTACATTCACTAGTAGGAGTGATAAAAACATCACGGGGTGGTGTGAATCGGAGGGACTGAAATAGGATAGGCAGTGACTGGCAATGTAGGATGGAGAAAAGCACCACGGGGTGGTCAGCATGGGGAGAACAGGGAACATGCACTGGCAATGTAGGATAGGTTTCTGAAAAACATCGCGGGGTGGTGCGCATTGAATGGGCGTGTAACATCACATTCACTAGTAGGAGTGAGTAAAACATCACGGGTTGGTGCACATTGTATTGGTGTGTAACATTACATTCACTAGTAGGAATGAGAAAAACATCACGGGGTGGTGTGAATCCGAGGGTCTGAATTAGGATAGGCAGTGAGTGGCAATGTAGGATGGAGAAAAGCAACGCGGGTTGGTCAGCTTGTGGAGGTCAGGGACCATGCAGTTGCAATATAGGATAGGTTTCTGAAAATCTTCGCGGGGTGGTGCGCATTGTATAGGTGTGTAACATTACATTCACTAGTAGGAGTGAGAAAAACATCACGGGGTGGTGTGAATCGGAGGGTCTGAATTAGGATAGGCAGTGAGTGGCAATGTAGGATGGAGAAAAGCACCGCGGGTTGGTCAGCTTGTGGAGGTCAGGGACCATGCAGTGGCAATGTAGGAGAGGTTTCTGAAAAACATCTCGGGGTGGTGCGTATTGTATGGGTGTGTAAAATTGCATTCACTAGTAGGAGTGAGAAAAACATCATGGGATGGTGTGAATCGGAGGGTCTGAATTAGGATAGGAAGTGAGTGGCAATGTATAATGGAGAAAAGCACCAAGGGGTGCTCAGCATGGGGAGGTCAGGGAACATGCAGTGGCAATGTAGGATAGGTTTCTGAAAAACATCATTTGGTGGTGCGCATCGTATGGGTGTGTAACATTACATTCACTAGTAGGAGTGAGAAAAACATCACGGGCTGGTGTGAATCGGAGGGTCTGAATTAGAATAGCCAGTGAGTTGCAATGTAGGATGGAGAAAAGCACCGCAGGGAGGTCAGCATGGGGAGGTCAGGGAACATGCAGTGGCAATGTAGGATAGGTTTCTGAAAAACATTGCGGGCTGGTGCGAATTGTATGGGTGTGTAACATTACATTCACAAGTAGGAGTGAGACAAACATCAGGGGGTGTGTGAATCGGAGGGTCTGAATTAGGATAGGCAGTGAGTGGCAATGTAGGGTGGAGAAAAGCACCGCGGGTTGGTCAGCATGTGGATGTCAGGGAACATGCAGTGGCAATGTAGGATAGGTTTCTGAAAAACATCGCGGGGTGGTGCGCATTTTATGGGTGTGTAAAATTCCATTTTCTCGTAGGAGTGAGAAAAACATCATGGGGTGGTGTCAATCGGAGTGTCTGAACTAGGTTAGGCAGTGAGTGGCAATGTAGGATGGAGAAAAGCACCGCGAGTGGTCAGCATGGGGAGGTCAGGGAACATGCAGTGCCAATGTAGGATAGCTTTCTGAAAAACATCGCGGGGTTGTGTGCTTTGTATGAGTGTGTAACATTACATTCACTAGTAGGAGTGAGAAAAACATCACGGGGTGGTGTGATTCGGATGGTCTGAATTAGGATAGGCAGTGAGTGGCCATGTAGGATGGAGAAAAGCACGGCGGGGTGGTCAGTATTGGGAGGTCAGGGAACATGCAGTGGCAATGTAGGATAGGTTTCTGAAAAACATCGCAGGGTGTTGCGCATTGTATGGTTGTGTAACATTACACTCATTAGTAGGAATGAGAAAAAGATCGTGAGGTGGTGCGCATTGTATGGGTGTATAACATTACATTCACTAGGAGGAGTGAGAAAAACATCACGGGGTGGTGTGAATCAGAGGGTCTGAATTAGGATAGGCAGTGAATGGCAATGTTGGATGGAGAAAAGCACCGCGGGCTGGTCAGCATGGGGAGGTCAGGGAACATGCAGTGGCAATGTAGGATAGGTTTCTGAAAAACATTGCCGAGTGGTGCGCATTGCATGAGTGTGTAAG
Source organism: Cavia porcellus (assembly GCF_034190915.1). Lineage (NCBI taxonomy): Eukaryota > Metazoa > Chordata > Mammalia > Rodentia > Caviidae > Cavia > Cavia porcellus. The sequence goes on along the minus strand of NW_026947714.1, from coordinate 192,217 downwards.
ATTACATTCACTATTAGGATTGAGAACAACATCACGGGGTGGTGTGAATCGGAGGGTCTGAATGAGGATAGGCAGAGAGTGGCAATGTAGGATGGAGAAAAGCACCGTGTGGTGGTCCGCATGTGGAGGTCATGGAACATGCAGTGGCAATGTAGGATATATTTCTGAAAAACATCGCGGGGTGGTGCGCATTGTATGGGTGTGTAACATTACATTCACTAGTAGGAGTGAGAAAAACATCGTGGGGTGGTGTGCATTGTATGGGTGTGTAAAATTACATTCACTAGTAGGAGTGATAAAAACATCACGGGGTGGTGTGAATCGGAGGGACTGAAATAGGATAGGCAGTGACTGGCAATGTAGGATGGAGAAAAGCACCACGGGGTGGTCAGCATGGGGAGAACAGGGAACATGCACTGGCAATTTAGGATAGGTTTCTGAAAAACATCGCGGGGTGGTGCGCATTGTATGGGTTTTTTAACATCACATTCACTAGTAGGAGTGAGAAAAACATCACAGGTTGGTGCACATTGTATTGGTGTGTAACATTACATTCACTAGTAGGAATGAGAAAAACATCACGGGGTGGTGTGAATCGGGGGGTCTGAATTAGGATAGGCAGTGAGTGGCAATATAGGATGGAGAAAAGCACCGCGGGGTGGTCAGCATGGGGAGGTCAGGGAACATGCCGTGGCAATGTAGCATAGGTTTATGAAAAACATCGCGGAGTGGTGTGCATTGTATGGTTGTGTAACATTACATTCACTAGTAGGAGTGAGAAAAACATCACGGGGTGGTGTGAATCAGAGGGTCTGAATTAGGATAGGCAGTGAGTTGCAAGGTAGGATGGAGAAAAGGACCTCGGGGTGGTCAGCATGTGGAGGTCAGGGAACATGCCGTGGCAATGTAGGATAGGTTTCTGAAAAACATCGCAGAGTGGTGCGCATTGTATGTGTGTGTAACATTACATTCACTAGTAGGAATGAGAAAAACATCACGGGGTGGTGTGAATCGGGGGGTCTGAATTAGGATAGGCTGTGAATGGCAATGTGGGATGGAGAAAAGCACCGTGGGTTGGTCAGCATGGGGAGGACAGGGAACATGCAGTGGCAATGTAGGATAGGTTTCTGAAAAACATCGCCGAGTGGTGCGAATTGTATGGGTGTGTAACATTACATTCACTAGTAGGAGTGAGAAAAACATCGTGGGGTGGTGCGCATTGTATGGGTGTGTAACATTACATTCACTAATAGGAGTGATAAAAACATCACGGGGTGGTGTGAATTGGAGGGACTGAAATAGAATAGGCAGTGAGTGGCAATGTACGATGGAGAAACGCACCAAGGGGTGGTCAGCATGGGGAGGTCAGGGAACATGCAGTGGCAATGTAGGATAGGTTTCTGAAAAACATCACGGGGTGGTGCGCATTGTATGTGTGTGTTACATTACATTCACTAGTAGGAGTGAGAAAAACATCACGGGCTGGTGTGAATCGGAGGGTCTGAATTAGGATAGCCAGTGAGTTGCAATGTAGGATGGAGAAAAGCACCGCAGGGAGGTCAGCATGGGGAGGTCAGGGAACATGCAGTGGCAATGTAGGATAGGTTTCTGAAAAACATTGCGGGGTGGTGCGCATTGTATGGGTGTGTAACATTACATTCACTAGTAGGAGTGAGAAAAACATCACGGGGTGGGTGAATCGGAGTGTCTGAATTAGGATAGGCAGTGAGTGGCAATGTAGGATGGAGAAAAGCACCGCGTGGTGGTCAGCATGGGGAGGTCAGGGAACATGCAGTGGCAATGTAGGATAGGTTTCTGAAATACATCGCGGGGTGGTGCGCATTGTATGGTTGTGTAACATTATATTCACTAGTAGGAGTGAGAAAAACATCACGGGGTGGTGTGCATTGTATTGGTGTGTAACATTACATTCACTAGTAGGAGTGAGAAAAACTTCACAGGTAGGTGTGAATCCGAGGGTCTGAATTAGGATAGGCAGTGAGTGGCAATGTAGGATGGAGAAAAGCACCGCGGGTTGGTCAGCTTGTGGAGGTCAGGGACCATGCAGTAGCAAAGTAGGAGAGGTTTCTGAAAAACATCTCGGGGTGGTGCGCATTGTATGGGTGTGTAAAATTACCTTCACTAGTAGGAGTGAGAAAAACATCATGGGATGGTGTGAATCGGAGGGTCTGAATTAGGATAGGCAGTGAGTGGCAAAGTAGGATGGAGAAAAGCACTGCGAGTTGGTCAGCATGTGGAGGTCATGGAACATGCAGTGGCAGTGTAGGATAGGTTTCTGAAAAACATCGCGGTGTGGTGCGCATTTTAAGGGTGTGTAAAATTCCATTCTCTTGTAGGAGTGAGAAAAACATCATGGGGTGGTGTGAATCGGAGTGGCTGAACTAGGTTAGGCAGTGAGTTGCAATGTAGAATGGAGAAAATCACCGCGGGGTGGTCAGCATGGGGAGGTCAGGGAACATGCCGTGGCAATGTAGGATAGGTTTCTGAAAAACATAGCGGAGTGGTGTGCATTGTATGGGTGTGTAACATTACATTCACTAGTAGGAGTGAGAAAAACATCACGGGGTGGGTGAATCGGAAGGTCTGAATTAGGATAGGCAGGGAGTTGCAATGTAGGATGGAGAAAAGCACCGCGGGGTGGTCAGCATGGGGAGGTCAGGAAACATGCCGTGGCAATGTAGGATAGGTTTCTGAAAAACATCGCGGGGTGGTGCACATTTTATGGGTGTGTAACATTTCATTCACTAGTAGGAGTGAGAAAAACATCGTGGGTTGGTGCGCATTGTATGGGTGTGTAACATTACATTCACTAGTAGGAGTGAGAAAAACATCACGGGGTGGTGTGAATCGGAGCAACTGAATTAGGATAGGCAGTGAGTGGCAATATAGAATGGAGAAAAGCACCGTTGGGTGGTCAGCATGGGGAGGTCAGGGAACATGCAGTGGCAATGTAGGATAGGTTTCTGAAAAACATCGCGGGGTGGTGTGCATTGTATGGGTGTGTAACATTACATTCACTAGTAGGAGTGAGAAAAACATCACGGGGTGGTATGTATCGGAGGGTCTGATTTAGGATAGGCAGTGAGTGGCAACGTAGGATGGAGAAAAGCACCTCGGGGCGGTCAGCATGGGGAGGTCAGGGAACATGCAGTGGCAATGTAGGATAGGTTTCTGAAAAACAACGCCGAGTGGTGCGCATTGTATGTGTGTGTAACATTACATTCACTAGTAGGAATGAGAAAAACCTCACGGGGTGGTGTGAATCGGAGGGTCTGAATTAGGATAGGCAGTGAATGGCAATGTTGGATGGAGAAAAGCACCGCGGGGTGGTCAGCATGGGGAGAACAGGGAACATGCACTGGCAATGTAGGATAGGTTTCTGAAAAACAACGCGGGGTGGTGTGCATTGTATGGGTGTGTAACATTACATTCACTAGTAGGAGTGAGAAAAACATCACGGGCTGGTGTGAATCGGAGGGTCTGAATTAGGATAGCCAGTAAGTTGTAGTGTAGGATGGAGAAAAGCACCGCAGGGAGGTCAGCATGGGGAGGTCAGGGAACATGCAGTGGCAATATAGGATAGGTTTCTGAAAAACATTGCGGTGTGGTGCGCATTGTATGGGTGTGTAACATTACATTCAGTAGTAGGAGTGAGAAAAACATCACGGGGTGGGTGAAGCGGAGGGTCTGAATTAGGATAGGCAGTGAGTGGCAATGTAGGATGGAGAAAAGCACCGCGTGGTGGTCAGCATGTGGAGGTCAGGGAACATGCAGTGGCAATGTAGGATAGGTTTCTGAAAAACATCATGGGGTGGTGCGCATCGTATGGGAGTTTAACATTACATTCACTAGTAGCAGTGAGAAAAACATCACGGGCTGGTGTGAATCGGAGGGTCTGAATTAGAATAGCCAGTGAGTTGCAATGTAGGATGGAGAAAAGCACCGCAGGGAGGTCAGCATGGGGAGGTCAGGGAACATGCAGTGGCAATGTAGGATAGGTTTCTGAAAAACATTGCGGGCTGGTGCGCATTGTATGGGTGTGTAACATTACATTCACAAGTAGGAGTGAGAAAAACATCATGGGGTGGTGTGAATCGGAGGGTCTGAATTAGGATAGGCAGTGAGTGGCAATGTAGGATGGAGAAAAGCACCGGGAGTGGTCAGCATGCGATGTCAGGGAACATGCACTGGCAATGTAGGATAGCTTTCTGAAAACCATGGCGGGGTGGTGCGCTTTGTATGGGTGTGTAACATTACATTCACTGGTAGGAGTGAGAAAAACATCACGGAATGGTGTGAATCTGAGGGTCTGAATTAGGATAGGCAGTGAGTGGCAATGTAGAATGGAGAAAAGCACCTCGGGGTGGTCAGCATGGGGAGGTCAGGGAACATCCAGTGGCAATGTAGGATAGGTTTCTGAAAAACATCGTCGAGTAGTGCGCATTGTATGTGTGTGTAAGATTACATTCACTAGTAGGAGTGAGAAAAACATCACGGGGTTGTGTGAATCGGAGGGTCTGAATTAGGATAGGCAGTGAGTGGCAATATAGGATGGAGAAAAGCACCGCGGGGTGGTCAGCATGGGGAGGTCAGGGAACATGCAATGGCAATGTAGGATAGGTTTCTGAAAAACATCGCAGGGTGGTGCGCATTGTATGGGTGTGTAAGATTACATTCACTAGTAGGAGTGAGAAAAACATCACGGGGTGGTGTGAATCGGAGGGTCTGCATTAGGATAGGCAGTCAGTGGCAATGTAGGATGGAGAAAAGCACCGCGGGATGGTCACCATGTGGAGGTCAGGGAACATGCAGTGGCAATGCAGGATATGTTTCTGAAAAACATCGCGGGGTGGTGCGCATTGTATGGGTGTGTAACATTACATTCACTAGTAAGAGTGAGAAAAACATCGTGGGGTGGTGCGCATTGTATGGGTGTGTAACATTACACTCACTAGTAGGAGTGATAAAAACATCACGGGGTGGTGTGAATCGGAGGGACTGAAATAGGATAAGCAGTGAGTGGCAATGTAGGATGGAGAAAAGCACCACGGGGTGGTCAGCATTGGGAGGACAGGGAACATGCAGTGGCAATGTAGGATAGGTTTCTCAAAAACATCGCGGGGTGGTGCGCATTGTATGGGTGTGTAACATTACATTCACTAGTAGGAGTGAGAAAAACATCACGGGTGGTGTGAATCAGAGGGTATGAATTAGGATAGGCAGTGAGTGGCAATGTTGGTTGGAGAAAAGAACCACAGGTGGTAAGCATGGGGAGGTCAGGGAACATGTAATGGCAAAGTAGGATAGGTTTCTGAAAAACATCGCGGGGTGGTGCGCATTGTATGGGTGTGTAACATTACACTCACTAGTAGGAGAGAGAAAAACATCACGGGGTGGTGTGAATCGGAGGGTCTGAATTAGGATAGGCAGTGAGTGGCAATGTTGGATGGAGAAAAGCACCGCGGGGTGGTCAGCATGGGGAGGTCAGGGAACATGCAGTGGCAATGTAGGATAGGTTTCTGAAAAACATCGCGGGGTGGTGCGCATTGTATGGCTGTGTAACATTACATTCACTAGTAGGAGTGAGAAAAACATCACGGGGTGGTGCGCATTGTATGGGTGTGTAACATTAAATTCCCTAGTAGGAGTGAGAAAAACATCACGGGGTGGTGTGAATCAGAGGGATTGAATTAGGATAGGTAGTGAGTGGCAATATAGGATGGAGAAAAGCACGAAGTGGTGGTCAGCATGGGGAGGACAGGGAACATGCAGTGGCAATGTAGGATAGGTTTCTCAAAAACATCGCGGGGTGGTGCGCATTGTATGGGTGTGTAACATTACATTAACTAGTAGGAGTGAGAAAAACATCACGGGTGGTGTGAATCGGAGGGTCTGAATTAGGATAGGCAGTGAGTGGCAATGTAGGGTGGAGAAAAGCACCGCAGGGTGGTCAGCATGGGGAGGTCAGGGAACATGCAGTGGCAATGTAGGATAGGTTTCTGAAAAACATCGCGGGGTGGTGTGCATTGTATGGGTGTGTAACATTACATTCACTAGTAGGAGTGAGAAAAACATCACGGGGTGGTGTGAATCGGAGGGTTTAATTAGGATAGGCTGTGAGTGGCAATGTAGGATGGAGAAAAGCACTGCAGGGTGGTCAGCATGGCGAGGTCAGGGAACATGCAGTGGCAATGTAGGATAGGTTTCTGAAAAACATCGCGGAGTGGTGCGCATTGTATGGGTGTGTAACATTACATTCACTAGTAGGAGTGAGAAAAACATCACGTGGTGGATAAATCGGAGGGGCTGAATTAGGATACGCAGTGAGTGGCAATGTAGGATGGAGAAAAGCACCGCGGGGTGGTCAGCATGAGGAGGTCAGGGAACATGCAGTTGCAATGTAGGATAGGTTTCTGAAAAACATCGCGCGGTGGTGCGCATTGTATGGGTGTGTAACATTACATTCACTAGTAGGAGTGAGAAAAACATCACAGGGTGGTGTGAATCGGAGGGTCTGAATTAGCATAGGCAGTGAGTGGCAATGTAGGATGGAGAAAAGCACCGCGGGGTGGTCAGCATGTGAAGGTCAGGGAACATGCAGAGGCAATGTAGGATAGGTTTCTGAAAAACATCGCGGGGTGGTGCGCATTGTATGGGTGTGTAACATTACATTCACTAGTAGGAGTGAGAAAAACATCGTGGGGTGGTGCGCATTGTATGGGTGTGTAACATTACAGTCACTAGTAGGAGTGAGAAAAACATCACGGGGTGGTGTGAATCGGAGGGATTGAAATAGGATAGGCAGTGAGTGGCAATGTAGGATGGAGAAAAGCACCGTGGGTTGGTCAGCATGGGGAGGACAGGGAACATGCAGTGGCAATGTAGGAGAGGTTTCTGAAAAACATCCCTGGGTGGTATGCATTGTATGGGTGTGTAACATTACATTCACTAGTAGGAGTGAGAAAAACATCACGGGGTGGTGTGAATCGGAGGGACTGAAATAGGATAGGCAGTGAGTGGCAATGTAGGATGGAGAAAAGCACCACGGGGTGGTCAGCATGGGGAGGTCAGGAAACATTCAGTGGCAATATAGGATAGGTTTCTGAAAAACATCGCCGAGTGGCGATCATTGTATGGGTGTGTAACATTACATTCACTAGTAGGAGTGAGAAAAACATCACGGGGTGGTGTGAATCGGAGGGACTGAAATAGGATAGGCAGTGAGTGGCAATGTAGGATGGAGAAAAACAGCGCGGGGTGGTCACCATGGGGAGGGCAGGGAACATGCAGTGTCAATGTAGGAAAGGTTTCTGAAAAACATCGCGGCGCAGTGCGCATTGCATGGGTGTGTAACATTATATTCACTAGTAGGAGTGAGAAAAACATCACGGGGTGGTTCGCATTGAATTGGTGTGTAACATTACATTCACTAGTAGGAGTGAGAAAAACATCACGGGCTGGTGTGAATCGGAGGGTCTGAATTAGGATAGGCAGTGGGTGGCAATGTACGCTGGACAAACGCACATAGGGGTGGTCAGCATGGGGAGATCAGGGAACTTGTAGTTGCAATGTAGGATAGGTTTCTGAAAAACATCCCGGGGTGGTGCGCATTGTATGGGTGTGTAACATTACATTCACTAGTTGGAGTCAGAAAAACATCATGGGGTGGTGTGAACCGGAGGGTCTGTATTAGGATAGGCAGTGAGTGCCAATGTAGGATGGAGAAAAGCACCGCGGGGTGGTCAGCATGGGGAGGTCAGGGAACATGTAGTGGCAATGTAGGATAGGTTTCTGAAAAACATCGCCAAGTTGTGCGCATTGTATTTGTGTGTAACATTACATTCACTAGTTGGAGTCAGAAAAACATCATGGGGTGGTGTGAAGCGGAGGGTCTCTATTAGGATAGGCAGTGAGTGGCAATGTAGGATGGAGAAAAGCACCGCAGGGTGGTCAGGATGGTGAGGTCAGGGAACATGTAGTGGCAATGTAGGATAAGTTTCTGAAAAACATCGCCAAGTGGTTCGCATTGTATGGGTGTGTAACATTACATTCACTAGTAGGAGTGAGAAAAACATCACAGGGTGGTGTGAATCGGAGGGTCTGAATTAGGATAGGCAGTGAGTGGCAAAGTAGGATGGAGAAAAGCACCGCGGGGTGGTCAGCATGGGGTGATCAGGGAACATGCAGTGGCAATGTAGGATAGCTTTCTGAAAAACATCTCGGCGTGGTGCGCATTGTATGGGTGTGTAACATTACATTCACTATTAGGAGTGAGAAAAACATCGTGGGGTGGTGCGCATTGTATGGGTGTGTAACATTACACTCACTAGTAGGAGAGAGAAAAACATCACGGCGTGGTGTGAATCGGAGGGTCTGAATTAGGATAGGCAGTGAGTGGCAATGTTGGATGGAGAAAAGCACCGCGGGGTGGTCAGCATGGGGAGGTCAGGGAACATGCAGTGGCAATGTAGGATAGGTTTCTGAAAAACATCGCGGGGTGGTGCGCATTGTATGGCTGTGTAACATTACATTCACTAGTAGGAGTGAGAAAAACATCACGGGGTGGTGCGCATTGTATGGGTGTGTAACATTAAATTCCCTAGTAGGAGTGAGAAAAACATCACGGGGTGGTGTGAATCAGAGGCATTGAATTAGGATAGGTAGTGAGTGGCAATATAGGATGGAGAAAAGCACGAAGTGGTGGTCAGCATGGGGAGGACAGGGAACATGCAGTGGCAATGTAGGATAGGTTTCTCAAAAACATCGCGGGGTGGTGCGCATTGTATGGGTGTGTAACATTACATTAACTAGTAGGAGTGAGAAAAACATCACGGGTGGTGTGAATCGGAGGGTCTGAATTAGGATAGGCAGTGAGTGGCAATGTAGGGTGGAGAAAAGCACCGCAGGGTGGTCAGCATGGGGAGGTCAGGGAACATGCAGTGGCAATGTAGGATAGGTTTCTGAAAAACATCGCGGGGTGGTGCCCATTGTATGGGTGTGTAACATTACATTATCTAGTAGGAGTGAAAAAAAACATCGCGGGGTTATGCGCATTGTATGGGTGTGTAACATTACATTCACTAGTAGAAGTGAGAAAAACTTTATGGGGTTGTGTGAATCAGAGGGTCTGAATTAGAATAGGCAGTGAATGGCAATGTTGGATGGAGAAAAGCACAGCGGGGTGGTCAGCATGGGGAGGTCAGGGAACATGCAGTGGCAATGTAGGATAGGTTTCTGAAAAACATCGCGGGGTGGTGCGCATTGTATGGGTGTGTAACATTATACTCACTAGTAGGAGTGATAAAAACATCACGGGGTGGTGTGAATAGGAGGGACTGAAATAGGATAAGCAGTGAGTGGCAATGTAGGATGGAGAAAAGCACCACGGGTTGGTCAGCATGGGGAGGACAGGGAACATGCAGTGGCAATGTAGGATAGGTTTCTGAAAAACATCGCGGGGTGGTGCGCATTGTATGGGTGTGTAACAGTACATTCACTTGTAGGAGTGAGTAAAACATCACGGGCTGGTGTGTATCGGAGGGTCTGAAATAGGATAGAGAGTGAGTTGCAATGTAGGATGGAGAAAAGCACCGCAGGGAGGTCAGCATGGGGAGGTCAGGGAACATGCATTGGCAATGTAGGATAGGTTTTGAAAAATATTGCGGGGTGGTGCGCATTGTATGGGTGTCTAAAATTACATTCTCTCTTAGGAGTGAGAAAAACATCACGGGGTGGTGTGAATCAGAGGGTCTGAATTATGTTAGGCAGTGAGTTGCAATGTAGGGTGGAGAAAAGAACCGTGGGGTGGTCACCATGGGGAGGTCAGGGAACATGCAGTGGCAATGTAGGATAGGTTTCTGAAAAACATCGCGGGGTGGTGTGCATTGTATGGGTGTGTAACATTACATTCACTAGTAGGAGTGAGAAAAACATCACGGGGTTGTGTGAATCGGAGGGTCTGAATTAGTATAGGTAGTGAGTGGCAATGTAGGATGGAGAAAAGCACCTCGGGGTGGTCAGCATGGGGAGGTCAGTGAACATGCAGTGGCAATGTAGGATAGGTTTCTGAAAAACATCGCCTAGTGGTGCGCATTGTATGTGTGTGTAACATTACATTCACTAGTAGGAGTGAGAAAAACATCACGGGGTGGTGTGAATCGCAGGGTCTGAATTAGGATAGGCAGTGAATGGCAATGTTGGATTTAGAAAAGCACCGCGGGGTGGTTAGCATGTGGAGGTTAGGGAACATGCAGTGGCAATGTAGGATAGGTTTCTGAAAAACATCGCCGAGTGGTGCGCATTGTATGGGTGTCTAACATTACATTCACTAGTAGGAGTGAGAAAAACATCACGGGTTGAGTGAATCAGCGGGTCTGAATTAGGATAGGCAGTGAGTGGCAATGTAGGATGGAGAAAAGCACCGCGGGGTGGTCAGCATGGGGAGGTCAGGGAACATGCAGTGGCAATGTAGGGTACGTTTCTGAAAAACATCGCGGGGTGGTGCGCATTGTATGGGTGTGTAACATTACATTCACTAGTAGGAGTGAGAAAAACATCGTGGGGTGGTGCGCATTGTATGGGTGTGTAACATTAAATTCACTAGTTGGAGTGACAAAAACATCACGGGTTGGTGTGAATCGGAGGGACTGAAATGGGATAGGCAGTGAGTGGCAATGTAGGATGCAGAAAAGCAGCACGGGGTGGTCAGCATGGGGAGGTCAGGGAACATGCAGTGGCAATGTAGGATAGGTTTCTGAAAAATATCGCGGAGTGTTGCGCATTGTATGGGTGTGTAACATTACATTCACTAGTAGGAGTGAGAAAAACATCACGGGGTGGGTGAATCAGAGGGTCTGAATTAGGATAGGAAGTGAGTGGCAATGTAGGATGGAGAAAAGGACCTCGGGGTGGTCAGCATGGGGAGGTCAGGGAACATGCAGTGGCAATGTAGGATAGGTTTCTGAAAAACATCGCGGGATGGTGCGCATTGGATGGGTGTGTAACATTACATTCACTAGTAGGAGTGAGAAAAACATCACGGGGTGGTGTGAATCGGAGGGACTGAAATAGGATAGGCAGTGAGTGGCAATGTAGGATGGAGAAAAACAGCGCGGGGTGGTCAGCATGGGGAGGGCAGGGAACATGCAGTGGCAATGTAGGATAGCTTTCTGAAAAACATCGCGGGGTGGTGCGCATTGCATGGGTGTGTAACATTATATTCACTAGTAGGAGTGAGAAAAACATCACGGGGTGGTTCGCATTGAATTGGTGTGTAACATTACATTCACTAGTAGGAGTGAGAAAAACATCACGGGCTGGTGTGAATCGGAGGGTCTGAATTAGGATAGGCAGTGGGTGGCAATGTACGCTGGACAAACGCACCAAGGGGTGGTCAGCATGGGGAGATCAGGGAACTTGTAGTTGCAATGTAGGATAGGTTTCTGAAAAACATCCCGGGGTGGTGTGCATTGTATGGGTGTGTAACATTACATTCACTAGTTGGAGTCAGAAAAACATCATGGGGTGGTGTGAACCGGAGGGTCTGTATTAGGATAGGCAGTGAGTGCCAATGTAGGATGGAGAAAAGCACCGCGGGGTGGTCAGCATGGGGAGGTCAGGGAACATGTAGTGGCAATGTAGGATAGGTTTCTGAAAAACATCGCCAAGTTGTGCGCATTGTATTTGTGTGTAACATTACATTCACTAGTTGGAGTCAGAAAATCATCATGGGGTGGTGTGAAGCGGAGGGTCTCTATTAGGATAGGCAGTGAGTGGCAATGTAGGATGGAGAAAAGCACCGCAGGGTGGTCAGGATGGTGAGGTCAGGGAACATGTAGTGGCAATGTAGGATAGGTTTCTGAAAAACATCGCCAAGTGGTTCGCATTGTATGGGTGTGTAACATTACATTCACTAGTAGGAGTGAGAAAAACATCACAGGGTGGTGTTAATCGGAGGGTCTGAATTAGGATAGGCAGTGAGTGGCAAAGTAGGATGGAGAAAAGCACCGCGGGGTGGTCAGCATGGGGAGGTCAGGGAACATGCAGTGGCAATGTAGGATAGCTTTCTGAAAAACATCTCGGCGTGGTGCGCATTGTATGTGTGTGTAACATTACATTCACTATTAGGAGTGAGAAAAACATCGTGGGGTGGTGCGCATTGTATGGGTGTGTAACATTACATTCACTAGTAGGAGTGATAAAAACATCACGGGGTGGTGTGAATAGGAGGGACTGAAATAGGATAAGCAGTGAGTGGCAATGTAGGATGGAGAAAAGCACCACGGGGTGGTCAGCATAGGGAGAACAGGGAACATGCAGTGGTAATGTAGAATATGTTTCTGAAAAACATCGCGAGGTGGTGCACATTGTATGGGTGTGTAACAGTACATTCACTAGTAGGAGTGAGTAAAACATCACGGGCTGGTGTGAATCGGAGGGTCTGAAATAGGATAGCCAGTGAGTTGCAATGTAGGATGGAGAAAAGCACCGCAGGGAGGTCAGCATGGGGAGGTCAGGGAACATGCAGTGGCAAAGTAGGATAGGTTTTGAAAAATATTGCGGGGTGGTGCGCATTGTATGGGTGTCTAAAATTACATTCTCTCTTAGGAGTGAGAAAAACATCACGGGGTGGTGTGAATCAGAGGGTCTGAATTATGTTAGGCAGTGAGTTGCAATGTTGGGTGGAGAAAAGAACCGTGGGGTGGTCACCATGGGGAGGTCAGGGAACATGCAGTGGCAATGTAGGATAGGTTTCTGAAAAACATCGCGGGGTGGTGTGCATTGTATGGGTGTGTAACATTACATTCACTAGTAGGAGTGAGAAAAACATCACGGGGTTGTGTGAATCAGAGGGTCTGAATTAGGATAGGTAGTGAGTGGCAATGTAGGATGGAGAAAAGCACCTCGGGGTGGTCAGCATGGGGAGGTCAGGGCACATGCAGTGGCAATGTAGGATAGGTTTCTGAAAAACATCGCCTAGTGGTGCGCATTGTATGTGTGTGTAACATTACATTCACTAGTAGGAGTGAGAAAAACATCACGGGGTGGTGTGAATCGGAGCGTCTGAATTAGGATAGGCAGTGAATGGCAATGTTGGATGGAGAAAAGCACCGCGGGGTGGTTAGCATGTGGAGGTTAGGGAACATGCAGTGGCAATGTAGGATAGGTTTCTGAAAAACATCGCCCAGTGGTGCGCATTGTATGGGTGTCTAACATTACATTCACATGTAGGAGTGAGAAAAACATCATGGGGTGGGTGAATCGGCGGGTCTGAATTAGGATAGGCAGTGAGTGCCAATGTAGGATGGAGAAAAGCACCGCGGGGTGGTCAGCATGGGGAGGTCAGGGAACATGCAGTGGCAATGTAGGGTACGTTTCTGAAAAACATCGCGGGGTGGTGTGCATTGTATGGGTGTGTAACATTACATTCACTAGTAGGAGTGAGAAAAACATCGTGGGGTGGTGCGCATTGTATGGGTGTGTAACATTAAATTCACTAGTAGGAGTGACAAAAACATCACGGGGTGGTGTGAATCGGAGGGACTGAAATGGGATAGGCAGTGAGTGGCAATGTAGGATGCAGAAAAGCAGCACGGGGTGGTCAGCATGGGGAGGTCAGAAAACATGCAGTGGCAATGTAGGATAGGTTTCTGAAAAACATCGCGGAGTGTTGCGCATTGTATGGGTGTGTAACATTACATTCACTAGTAGGAGTGAGAAAAACATCACGGGGTGGGTGAATCAGAGGGTCTGAATTAGGATAGGCAGTGAGTGGCAATGTAGGATGGAGAAAAGGACCTCGGGTTGGTCAGCATGGGGAGGTCAGGGAACATGCAGTGGCAATGTAGGATAGGTTTCTGAAAAACATCGCGGGATGGTGCGCATTGTATGGGTGTGTAACATTACATTCACTAGTAGGAGTGAGAAAAACATCGTGGAGTGGTGCGCATTGTATGGGTGTGTAACATTACATTCACTAGTAGGGGTGAGAAAAACATCACGGGGTGGTGTGAATCGGAGGGTCTGAATTAGGATAGGCTGTGAATGGCAATGTTGGATGGAAAAAAGCACCGCGGGGTGGTCAGCATGGGGAGGTCAGGGAACATGCAGTGGCAACGTAGGACACGTTTCTGAAAAACATCGCTGGGTGGTGCGCATTGTATGGGTGTGTAACATTACATTCAGTAGTAGGAGTGAGAAAAACATCACGGGTGGTGGGAATCTGAGGTTCTAAATTAGGATAGGCAGTGATTGGCAATTTTGGATGGAGAAAAGCACCGTGGGGTGGTCAGCATGGGGAGGTCAGGGAACATGCATTGGCAATGTAGGATAGGTTTCTGAAAAACATCGCCGAGCGGTGCGCATTGCATGTTTGTGTAACATTACATTCACTAGTAGGAGTGAGAAAAACATCATGGGGTGGTGTGAATCTGATGGTCTGAATTAGGATAGGCAGTGAGTGGCAATGTAGGATGGAGAAAAGCACCGTGGGATGGTCAGCATGTGGAGGTCAGGGAACATGCAGTGGCAATGTAGGATATGTTTCTGAAAAACATCGCGGGGTGGTGCGCATTGTATGTGTGTGTAACATTACATTCACTAGTAGGAGTGAGAAAAACATCGTGGGGTGGTGTGAATAGGAGGGTCTGAATTAGTATAGGCAGTGAGGGGCAATGTAGGATGGATAAAAGGACCGCGGGGTGGTCAGCATGGGTAGGTCAGGGAACATGCAGTGGCAATGTAGGACAGGTTTCTGAAAAACATCGCGGGGTGGTGCCCATTGTATGGGTGTGTAACATTACATTAACTAGTAGGAGTGAGAAAAACATCGCGGGGTTATGCGCATTGTATGGGTGTGTAACATTACATTCACTAGTAGAAGTGAGAAAAACTTTATGGGGTTGTGTGAATCGGAGGGTCTGAATTAGAATAGGCAGTGAATGGCAATGTTGGATGGAGAAAAGCACAGCGGGGTGGTCAGCATGGGGAGGTCAGGGAACATGCAGTGGCAATGTAGGATAGGTTTCTGAAAAACATCGCGGGGTGGTGCGCATTGTATGGGTGTGTAACAGTACATTCACTTGTAGGAGTGAGTAAAACATCACGGGCTGCTGTGAATCGGAGGGTCTGAAATAGGATAGCCAGTGAGTTGCAATGTAGGATGGAGAAAAGCACCGCAGGGAGGTCAGCATGGGGAGGTCAGGGAACATGCAGTGGCAATGTAGGATAGGTTTTGAAAAATATTGCAGGGTGGTGCGAATTGTATGGGTGTCTAAAATTACATTCTCTCTTAGGAGTGAGAAAAACATCACGGGGTGGTGTGAATCAGAGGGTCTGAATTATGTTAGGCAGTGAGTTGCAATGTAGGGTGGAGAAAAGAACCGTGGGGTGGTCACCATGGGGAGGTCAGGGAACATGCAGTGGCAATGTAGGATAGGTTTCTGAAAAACATCGCGGGGTGGTGTGCATTGTATGGGTGTGTAACATTACATTCACTAGTAGGAGTGAGAAAAACATCACGGGGTTGTGTGAATCGGAGGGTCTGAATTAGGATAGGTAGTGAGTGGCAATGTAGGATGGAGAAAAGCACCTCGGGGTGGTCAGCATGGGGAGGTCAGGGAACATGCAGTGGCAATGTAGGATAGGTTTCTGAAAAACATCGCCTAGTGGTGCGCATTGTATGTGTGTGTAACATTACATTCACTAGTAGGAGTGAGAAAAACATCACGGGGTGGTGTGAATCGGAGGGTCTGAATTAGGATAGGCAGTGAATGGCAATGTTGGATGGAGAAAAGCACCGCGGGGTGGTTAGCATGTGGAGGTTAGGGAACATGCAGTGGCAATGTAGGATAGGTTTCTGAAAAACATCGCCGAGTGGTGCGCATTGTATGGGTGTCTAACATTACATTCACTAGTAGGAGTGAGAAAAACATCACGGGGTGAGTGAATCAGCGGGTCTGAATTAGGATAGGCAGTGAGTGGCAATGTAGGATGGAGAAAAGCACCGCGAGGTGGTCAGCATGGGGAGGTCAGGGAACATGCAGTGGCAATGTAGGGTACGTTTCTGAAAAACATCGCGGGGTGGTGCGCATTGTATGGGTGTGTAACATTACATTCACTAGTAGGAGTGAGAAAAACATCGTGGGGTGGTGCGCATTGTATGGGTGTGTAACATTAAATTCACTAGTTGGAGTGACAAAAACATCACGGGGTGGTGTGAATCGGAGGGACTGAAATGGGATAGGCAGTGAGTGGCAATGTAGGATGCAGAAAAGCAGCACGGGGTGGTCAGCATGGGGAGGTCAGGGAACATGCAGTGGCAATGTAGGATAGGTTTCTGAAAAACATCGCGGAGTGTTGCGCATTGTATGGGTGTGTAACATTACATTCACTAGTAGGAGTGAGAAAAACATCACGGGGTGGGTGAATCAGAGGGTCTGAATTAGGATAGGCAGTGAGTGGCAATGTAGGATGGAGAAAAGGACCTCGGGGTGGTCAGCATGGGGAGGTCAGGGAACATGCAGTGGCAATGTAGGATAGGTTTCTGAAAAACATCGCGGGATGGTGCGCATTGGATGGGTGTGTAACATTACATTCACTAGTAGGAGTGAGAAAAACATCACGGGGTGGTGTGAATCAGAGGGTCTGAATTATGTTAGGCAGTGAGTTGCAATGTAGGGTGGAGAAAAGAACCGTGGGGTGGTCACCATGGGGAGGTCAGGGAACATGCAGTGGCAATGTAGGATAGGTTTCTGAAAAACATCGCGGGGTGGTGTGCATTGTATGGGTGTGTAACATTACATTCACTAGTAGGAGTGAGAAAAACATCACGGGGTTGTGTGAATCGGAGGGTCTGAATTAGGATAGGTAGTGAGTGGCAATGTAGGATGGAGAAAAGCACCTCGGGGTGGTCAGCATGGGGAGGTCAGCGAACATGCAGTGGCAATGTAGGATAGGTTTCTGAAAAACATCGCCTAGTGGTGCGCATTGTATGTGTGTGTAACATTACATTCACTAGTAGGAGTGAGAAAAACATCACGGGGTGGTGTGAATCGCAGGGTCTGAATTAGGATAGGCAGTGAATGGCAATGTTGGATGGAGAAAAGCACCGCGGGGTGGTTAGCATGTGGAGGTTAGGGAACATGCAGTGGCAATGTAGGATAGGTTTCTGAAAAACATCGCCGAGTGGTGCGCATTGTATGGGTGTCTAACATTACATTCACTAGTAGGAGTGAGAAAAACATCACGGGGTGAGTGAATCAGCGGGTCTGAATTAGGATAGGCAGTGAGTGGCAATGTAGGATGGAGAAAAGCACCGCGGGGTGGTCAGCATGGGGAGGTCAGGGAACATGCAGTGGCAATGTAGGGTACGTTTCTGAAAAACATCGCGGGGTGGTGCGCATTGTATGGGTGTGTAACATTACATTCACTAGTAGGAGTGAGAAAAACATCGTGGGGTGGTGCGCATTGTATGGGTGTGTAACATTAAATTCACTAGTTGGACTGACAAAAACATCACGGGGTGGTGTGAATCGGAGGGACTGAAATGGGATAGGCAGTGAGTGGCAATGTAGGATGCAGAAAAGCAGCACGGGGTGGTCAGCATGGGGATGTCAGGGAACATGCAGTGGCAATGTAGGATAGGTTTCTGAAAAACATCGCGGAGTGTTGCGCATTGTATGGGTGTGTAACATTACATTCACTAGTAGGAGTGAGAAAAACATCACGGGGTGGGTGAATCAGAGGGTCTGAATTAGGATAGGCAGTGAGTGGCAATGTAGGATGGAGAAAAGGACCTCGGGGTGGTCAGCATGGGGAGGTCAGGGAACATGCAGTGGCAATGTAGGATAGGTTCTGAAAAACATCGCGGGATGGTGCGCATTGGATGGGTGTGTAACATTACATTCACTAGTAGGAGTGAAAAAAACATCACGGGGTGGGTGAATCAGAGGGTCTGAATTAGGATAGGCAGTGAGTGGCAATGTAGGATGGAGAAAAGGACCTCGGGGTGGTCAGCATGGGGAGGTCAGGGAACATGCAGTGGCAATGTAGGATAGGTTTCTGAAAAACATCGCGGGATGGTGCGCATTGGATGGGTGTGTAACATTACATTCACTAGTAGGAGTGAGAAAAACATCGTGGAGTGGTGCGCATTGTATGGGTGTGTAACATTGCATTCACTAGTAGGGGTGAGAAAAACATCACGTGGTGGTGTGAATCGGACGGTCTGAATTAGGATAGGCTGTGAATGGCAATGTTGGATGGAAAAAAGCACCGCTGGGTGGTCAGCATGGGGAGGTCAGGGAACATGCAGTGGCAACTTAGGATACGTTTCTGAAAAACATCGCGGGGTGGTGCGCATTGTATGGGTGTGTAACATTACATTCAGTAGTAGGAGTGAGAAAAACATCACGGGTGGTGGGAATCTGAGGGTCTAAAATAGGATAGGCAGTGATTGGCAATTTTGGATGGAGAAAAGCACCGTGGGGTGGTCAGCATGGGGAGGTCAGGGAACATGCATTGGCAATGTAGGATAGGTTTCTGAAAAACATCGCCGAGCGGTGCGCATTGCATGTTTGTGTAACATTACATTCACTAGTAGGAGTGAGAAAAACATCATGGGGTGGTGTGAATCTGAGGGTCTGAATTAGGATAGGCAGTGAGTGGCAATGTAGGATGGAGAAAAGCACCGTGGGATGGTCAGCATGTGGAGGTCAGGGAACATGCAGTGGCAATGTAGGATATGTTTCTGAAAAACATCGCGGGGTGGTGCGCATTGTATGGGTGTGTAACATTACATTCACTAGTAGGAGTGAGAAAAACATCGTGGGGTGGTGCGCATTGTATGGGTGTGTAAAATTACATTCACTAGTAGGAGTGAGAAAAACATCGTGGGGTCGTGCGCATTGTATGGGTGTGTAACATTACACTCACTAGTAGGAGTGATAAAAACATCACGGGGTGGTGTGAATAGGAGGGACTGAAATAGGATAAGCAGTGAGTGGCAATGTAGGATGGAGAAAAGCACCACGGGGTGGTCAGCATGGGGAGGACAGGGAACATGCAGTGGCAATGTAGGATAGGTTTCTGAAAAACATCGCGGGGTGGTGCGCATTGTATGGGTGTGTAACAGTACATTCACTTGTAGGAGTGAGTAAAACATCACGGGCTGGTGTGAATCGGAGGGTCTGAAATAGGATAGCCAGTGAGTTGCAATGTAGGATGGAGAAAAGCACCGCAGGGAGGTCAGCATGGGGAGGTCAGGGAACATGCAGTGGCAATGTAGGATAGGTTTTGAAAAATATTGCGGGGTGGTGCGAATTGTATGGGTGTCTAAAATTACATTCTCTCTTAGGAGTGAGAAAAACATCACGGGGTGGTGTGAATCAGAGGGTCTGAATTATGTTAGGCAGTGAGTTGCAATGTAGGGTGGAGAAAAGAACCGTGGGATGGTCACCATGGGGAGGTCAGGGAACATGCAGTGGCAATGTAGGATAGGTTTCTGAAAAACATCGCGGGGTGGTGTGCATTGTATGGGTGTGTAACATTACACTCACTAGTAGGAGTGAGAAAAACATCACGGGGTTGTGTGAATCGGAGCGTCTGAATTAGGATAGGTAGTGAGTGGCAATGTAGGATGGAGAAAAGCACCTCGGGGTGGTCAGCATGGGGAGGTCAGCGAACATGCAGTGGCAATGTAGGATAGGTTTCTGAAAAACATCGCCTAGTGGTGCGCATTGTATGTGTGTGTAACATTACATTCACTAGTAGGAGTGAGAAAAACATCACGGGGTGGTGTGAATCGCAGGGTCTGAATTAGGATAGGCAGTGAATGGCAATGTTGGATGGAGAAAAGCACCGCGGGGTGGTTAGCATGTGGAGGTTAGGGAACATGCAGTGGCAATGTAGGATAGGTTTCTGAAAAACATCGCCGAGTGGTGCGCATTGTATGGGTGTCTAACATTACATTCACTAGTAGGAGTGAGAAAAACATCACGGGGTGAGTGAATCAGCGGGTCTGAATTAGGATAGGCAGTGAGTGGCAATGTAGGATGGAGAAAAGCACCGCGGGGTGGTCAGCATGGGGAGGTCAGGGAACATGCAGTGGCAATGTAGGGTACGTTTCTGAAAAACATCGCGGGGTGGTGCGCATTGTATGGGTGTGTAACATTACATTCACTAGTAGGAGTGAGAAAAACATCGTGGGGTGGTGCGCATTGTATGGGTGTGTAACATTAAATTCACTAGTTGGAGTGACAAAAACATCACGGGGTGGTGTGAATCGGAGGGACTGAAATGGGATAGGCAGTGAGTGGCAATGTAGGATGCAGAAAAGCAGCACGGGGTGGTCAGCATGGGGAGGTCAGGGAACATGCAGTGGCAATGTAGGATAGGTTTCTGAAAAACATCGCGGAGTGTTGCGCATTGTATGGGTGTGTAACATTACATTCACTAGTAGGAGTGAGAAAAACATCACGGGGTGGGTGAATCAGAGGGTCTGAATTAGGATAGGCAGTGAGTGGCAATGTAGGATGGAGAAAAGGACCTCGGGGTGGTCAGCATGGGGAGGTCAGGGAACATGCAGTGGCAATGTAGGATAGTTTTCTGAAAAACATCGCGGGATGGTGCGCATTGGATGGGTGTGTAACATTACATTCACTAGTAGGAGTGAGAAAAACATCGTGGAGTGGTGCGCATTGTATGGGTGTGTAACATTGCATTCACTAGTAGGGGTGAGAAAAACATCACGTGGTGGTGTGAATCGGACGGTCTGAATTAGGATAGGCTGTGAATGGCAATGTTGGATGGAAAAAAGCACCGCTGGGTGGTCAGCATGGGGAGGTCAGGGAACATGCAGTGGCAACTTAGGATACGTTTCTGAAAAACATCGCGGGGTGGTGCGCATTGTATGGGTGTGTAACATTACATTCAGTAGTAGGAGTGAGAAAAACATCACGGGTGGTGGGAATCTGAGGGTCTAAATTAGGATAGGCAGTGATTGGCAATTTTGGATGGAGAAAAGCACCGTGGGGTGGTCAGCATGGGGAGGTCAGGGAACATGCATTGGCAATGTAGGATAGGTTTCTGAAAAACATCGCCGAGCGGTGCGCATTGCATGTTTGTGTAACATTACATTCACTAGTAGGAGTGAGAAAAACATCATGGGGTGGTGTGAATCTGAGGGTCTGAATTAGGATAGGCAGTGAGTGGCAATGTAGGATGGAGAAAAGCACCGCGGGATGGTCAGCATGTGGAGGTCAGGGAACATGCAGTGGCAATGTAGGATATGTTTCTGAAAAACATCGCGGGGTGGTGCGCATTGTATGGGTGTGTAACATTACATTCACTAGTAGGAGTGAGAAAAACATCGTGGGGTGGTGCGCATTGTATGGGTGTGTAAAATTACATTCACTAGTAGGAGTGAGAAAAACATCGTGGGGTCGTGCGCATTGTATGGGTGTGTAACATTACATTCACTAGTAGGAGTGAGAAAAACATCACGGTGTGGTGTGAATCGGAGGGACTGAATTAGGATAGGCAGTGAGTGGCAATGTAGGGTGGAGAAATGCACCGCGGTGTGGTCACCATGCGGAGGTCAGGGAACATTCAGTGGCAATGTAGGATATGTTTCTGAAAAACATCGCGGGGTGTTGTGCATTGTATGGGTGTGTAACATTACATTCACTAGTAGGGGTGAGAAAAACATCACGGGGTGGTGTGAATCGGAGGGTCTGAATTAGGATAGGCAGTGAGTGGCAATGTAGGATGGAGAAAAGCACCGCGGGGTGGTCAGCATGGGGAGGTCAGGGAACATGCAGTGGCAATGTAGGATAGGTTTCTGAAAAACATCGCCGAGTGGTGCGCATTGCCTGTGTCTGTAACATTACATTCACTAGTAGGAGTGAGAAAAACATCATGGGGTGGTGTGAATCGGAGGGTCTGTATTAGGATAGGCAGTGAGTGGCAATGTAGGATGGAGAAAAGCACCGCGGGGTGGTCAGCATGTGGAGGTCAGGGAACATGCATTGGCAATGCAGGATAGGTTTAGGAAAAACATCGCGGGGTGGTGCGCATTATATGGGTTTTTAAGATTACATTCACTAGTAGGAGTGAGAAAAACATCGCGGGGTGGTGCGCATTGCATGGGTGTGTAACATTACAGTCACTAGAAGGAGTGATATAAACATCACAGGGTGGTGTGAATCGGAGGGACTGAAATAGGATAAGCAGTGAGTGGCAATGTAGGATGGAGAAAAGTACCGCAGGGAGGTCAGCATGGGGAGTTCAGGGAACATGCAGTGGCAATGTAGGATAGGTTTTTGAAAAACATTGCGGGGTGGTGCGCATTTTATGGGTGTCTAAAATTACATTCTCTCGTAGGAGTGAGAAAAACATCACGGGGTGGTGTGAATCAGAGGGTCTGAATTAGGTTAGGCAGTGAGTTGCAATGTAGGGTGGAAAAAAGCACTGCGGGGTGGTCACCATGGGGAGGTCAGGGAACATGCAGTGGGAATGTAGGATAGGTTTCTGAAAAACATCGCCGAGTGGTGTGCATTGTATGTGTGTGTAACATTACTTTCACTAGTAGGAGTGAGAAAAACATCACGGGGTGGTGTGAATCGGAGGGTCTGAATTAGGATAGGCAGTGAATGGCAATGTTGGATGGAGAAAAGCACCGCGGGGTGGTCAGCATGGGGAGGTCAGGGAACATGCAGTGGCAATGTAGGATAGGTTTCTGAAAAACATCGCCGAGTGGTGCGCATTTAATGTGTGTGTAACATTACATTCACTAGTAGGAGTGAGAAAAACATGACGGGGTGGTGTGAATCGGAGGGTCTGAATTAGGATAGGCGGTGAGAGGCAATGTAGGATGGAGAAAAGCACCGCGGGGTGGTCAGCATGGGGAGGTCAGGGAGCATGCAGTGGCCATGTAGGATGGGTTTCTGAAAATCATCGCGGTATTTTGCGCATTGTATGGGTGTGTAACATTACATTCACTAGTAGGAGTGAGAAAAACATCACGGGATGGGTGAATCAGAAGGTCTGAATTAGGATAGGCAGTGAGTGGCAATGTAGGATGGAGAAAAGCACCGCGGGGTGGTCAGCATGGGGAGGTCAGGGAACATGCAGTGGCAATATAGGATAGGTTTCTAAAAAACATCGCGGTGTGGTGCGCATTGTATGGGTGTGTAATATTATATTCACTAGTAGGAGTGAGAAAAACATCACGGGGTGGTGTGAATAGGAGGGTCTGAATTAGTATAGGCAGTGAGGGGCAATGTAGGATGGATAAAAGGACCGCGGGGTGGTCAGCATGGGTAGGTCAGGGAACATGCAGTGGCAACGTAGGACAGGTTTCTGAAAAACATCGCCGGGTGGTGCGCATTGTATGGGTGTGTAACATTACATTCACTAGTAGGAGTGAGAAAAACATCGTGGGGTGGTGCGCATTGTATGGGTGTGTTACATTACATTCACTAGTAGGAGTGAGAAAAACATCACGGAGTGGTGTGAATCGGAGGGACAGAATTAGGATAGGCAGTGAGTGGCAATATAGGATGGAGAAAAGCACCGCGGGGTGGTCAGCATGGGGAGGTCAGGGAACATGCAGTGGCAATGTAGGATATGTTTCTGAAAAACATCGCGGGGTGGTGCGCATTGTATGGGTGTGTAACATTACATTCACTAGTAGGAGTGAGAAAAACATCACGGGGTGTTGTGAATCGGAGGGTCTGAATTAGGATAGGTAGTGAGTGGCAATGTAGGGTGGAGAAAAGCACCGCTGGGTGGTCACCATGGGGAGGTCAGGGAACATGCAGTGGCAATGTAGGATAGGTTTTTGAAAAAATCGCGGGGTGGTGTGCATTGTATGGTTGTGTAACATTACATTCACTAGTAGGGGTGAGAAAAACATCACGGGGTGTTGTGAATCGGAGGGTCTGAATTAGAATAGGCAGTGAATGGCAATGTTGGATGGAGAAAAGCACAGCGGGGTGGTCAGCATGGGGAGGTCAGGGAACATGCAGTGGTAATGTAGGATAGGTTTCTGAAAAACATCGCGGGGTGGTGCGCATTGTATAGGTGTGTAACATTACACTCACTAGTAGGAGTGATAAAAACATCACGGGGTGGTGTGAATAGGAGGGACTGAAATAGGATAAGCAGTGAGTGGCAATGTAGGATGGAGAAAAGCACCACGGGGTGGTCAGCATGGGGAGGACAGGGAATATGCAGTTGCAATGTAGGATAGGTTTCTGAAAAACATCGCGGGGTGGTGCGCATTGTATGGGTGTGTAACCGTACATTCACTAGTAAGAGTGAGTAAAACATCACGGGCTGGTGTGAATCGGAGGGTCTGAAATAGGATAGCCAGTGAGTTGCAATGTAGGATGGAGAAAAGCACCGCAGGGAGGTCAGCATGGGGAGGTCAGGAAACATGCAGTGGCAATGTAGGATAGGTTTTGAAAAATATTGCGGGGTGGTGCGCATTGTATGGGTGTCTAAAATTACATTCTCTCTTAGGAGTGAGAAAAACATCACGGGGTGGTGTGAATCAGAGGGTATGAATTATGTTAGGCAGTGAGTTGCAATGTAGGGTGGAGAAAAGAACCGTGGTGTGGTCACCATGGGGAGGTCAGGGAACATGCAGTGGCAATGTAGGATAGGTTTCTGAAAAACATCGCGGGTTGGTGTGCATTGTATGGGTGTGTAACATTACATTCACTAGTAGGAGTGAGAAAAACATCACGGGGTTGTGTGAATCGGAGGGTCTGAATTAGGATAGGTAGTGAGTGGCAATGTAGGATGGAGAAAAGCACCTCGGGGTGGTCAGCATGGGGAGGTCAGGGAACATGCAGTGGCAATGTAGGATAGGTTTCTGAAAAACTTCGCCTAGTGGTGCGCATTGTATGTGTGTGTAACATTACATTCACTAGTAGGAGTGAGAAAAACATCACGGGGTGGTGTGAATCGGAGGGTCTGAATTAGGATAGGCAGTGAATGGCAATGTTGGATGGAGAAAAGCACCGCGGGGTGGTTAGCATGTGGAGGTTAGGGAACATGCAGTGGCAATGTAGGATAGGTTTCTGAAAAACATCGCCGAGTGGTGCGCATTGTATGGGTGTCTAACATTACATTCACTAGTAGGAGTGAGAAAAACATCACGGGGTGGGTGAATCGGCGGGTCTGAATTAGGATAGGCAGTGAGTGGCAATGTAGGATGGAGAAAAGCACCGCGGGGTGGTCAGCATGGGGAGGTCAGGGAACATGCAGTGGCAATGTAGGACAGGTTTCTGAAAAACATCGCGGGGTGGTGCGCATTGTATGGGTGTGTAACATTACATTCACTAGTAGGAGTGAGAAAAACATCGTGGGGTGGGGCGCATTGTATGGGTGTGTAACATTAAATTCACTAGTAGGAGTGACAAAAACATCACGGGGTGGTGTGAATCGGAGGGACTGAAATGGGATAGGCAGTGAGTGGCAATGTAGGATGCAGAAAAGCAGCACGGGGTGGTCAGCATGGGGAGGTCAGGGAACATGCAGTGGCAATGTAGGATAGGTTTCTGAAAAACATCGCGGAGTTTTGCGCATTGTATGGGTGTGTAACATTACATTCACTAGTAGGAGTGAGAAAAACATCACGGGGTGGGTG
Source organism: Cavia porcellus (assembly GCF_034190915.1). Taxonomy (NCBI): domain Eukaryota; kingdom Metazoa; phylum Chordata; class Mammalia; order Rodentia; family Caviidae; genus Cavia; species Cavia porcellus. The sequence goes on along the minus strand of NW_026947714.1, from coordinate 166,542 downwards.
AATCAGAGAGTCTGAATTAGGATAGGCAGTGAGTGGCAATGTAGGATGGAGAAAAGCACCGCGGGGTGGTCAGCATGGGGAGGTCAGGGTACATGCAGTGGCAATGTAGGATAGGTTTCTGAAAAACATCGAGGGATGGTGCGCATTGTATGGGCGTGTAACATTACATTCACTAGTAGGAGTGAGAAAAACATCGTGGAGTGGTGCGCATTGTATGGGTGTGTAACATTACATTCACTAGTATGGGTGAGAAAAACATAACGGGGTGGTGTGAATCAGAGGGTCTGAATTAGGATAGGCTGTGAATGGCAATGTTGGATGGAAAAAAGCACAGCGGGGTGGTCAGCATGGGGAGGTCAGGGAACATGCAGTGGCAACGTAGGATACGTTTCTGAAAAACATCGCGGAGTGGTGCGCATTGTATGGGTGTGTAACATTACATTCACTAGTAGGAGTGAGAAAAACATCACGGGTGGTGGCAATCTGAGGGTCTAAATTAGGTTAGGCAGTGATTGGCAATGTTGGATGGAGAAAAGCACCGCGGGATGGTCAGCATGGGGAGGTCAGGGATCATGCAGTGGCAATGTAGGATATGTTTCTGAAAAACATCGCGGGGTGGTGCGCATTGTATGGGTGTGTAAAATTACATTCACTAGTAGGAGTGAGAAAAACATCGTGGGGTGGTGCGCATTGTATGGGTGTGTAAAATTACATTCACTAGTAGGAGTGAGAAAAACATCGTGGGGTCGTGCGCATTGTATGGGTGTGTAACATTACATTCACTAGTAGGAGTGAGAAAAACATCACGGTGTGGTGTGAATCGGAGGGACTGAATTAGGATAGGCAGTGAGTGGCAATATAGAATGGAGAAAAGCACCGTGGGGTGGTCAGCATGGGGAGGTCAGGGAACATGCAGTGGCAATTTAGGATTTGTTTCTGAAAAACTTGGCGGGGTGGTGCGCATTGTATGGGTGTGTAACATTACATTCTCTAGTTGGAGTGAGAAAAACATCACGGGGTGTTGTGAATCGGAGGGTCTGAATTAGGATAGGCAGTGAGTGGCAATGTAGGGTGGAGAAATGCACCGCGGTGTGGTCACCATGCGGAGGTCAGGGAACATTCAGTGGCAATGTAGGATAGGTTTCTGAAAAACATCGCGGGATGTTGTGCATTGTATGGGTGTGTAACATTACATTCACTAGTAGTGGTGAGAAAAACATCAAGGGGTGGTGTGAATCGGAGGGTCTGAATTAGGATAGGCAGTGAGTGGCAATGTAGGATGGAGAAATGCACTGCGGGGTGGTCAGCATGGGGAGGTCAGGGAACATGCAGTGGCAATGTAGGATAGGTTTCTGAAAAACATCGCCGAGTGGTTCGCATTGCCTGTGTCTGTTACATTACATTCACTAGTAGGAATGAGAAAAACATCATGGGGTGGTGTGAATAGGAGGGTCTGAATTAGGATAGGCAGTGAGTGGCAATGTAGGATGGAGAAAAGCACCGCGGGGTGGTCAGCATGTGGAGGTCAGGGAACACGCAGTGGCAATTTAGGATACGTTTCTGAAAAACATTGTGGGGTGGTGCGCATTGTATGGGTGTGTAACATTACATTCACTAGTAGGAGTGAGAAAAACATCGCGGGGTGGTGCGCATTGCATGGGTGTGTAACATTACAGTCACTAGAAGGAGTGATAAAAACATCACAGGGTGGTGTGAATCGGAGGGACTGAAATAGGATAAGCAGTGAGTGGCAATGTAGGATGGAGAAAAGTACCGCAGGGAGGTCAGCATGAGGAGTTCAGGGAACATGCAGTGGCAATGTAGGATAGGTTTTTGAAAAACATTGCGGGGTGGTGCGCATTTTATGGGTGTCTAAATTTACATTCTCTCGTAGGAGTGAGAAAAACATCACGGGGTGGTGTGAATCAGAGGGTCTGAATTAGGTTAGGCAGCGAGTTGCAATGTAGGGAGTAAAAAAGCTCTGCGGGGTGGTCACCATGGGGAGGTCAGGGAACATGCAGTGGCAATGTAGGATAGGTTTGTGAAAAACATCGCCGAGTGGTGCGCATTGTATGTGTGTGTAACATTACATTCACTAGTAGGAGTAAGAAAAACATCACGGGGTAGTGTGATTCGGAGGGTCTGAATTAGTATAGGCAGTGAGTTGCAATGTAGGATGGAGAAAAGCACCGCGGGGTGGTCAGCATGGGGAGGTCAGGGAACATGCAGTGGCAATGTAGGATAGGTTTCTGAAAAACATCGCCGAGTGGTGTGCATTGTATGTGTGTGTAACATTACTTTCACTAGTAGGAGTGAGAAAAACATCACGGGGTGGTGTGAATCGGAGGGTCTGAATTAGGATAGGCAGTGAATGGCAATGTTGGATGGAGAAAAGCACCGCGGGGTGGTTAGCATGTGGAGGTTAGGGAACATGCAGTGGCAATGTAGGATAGGTTTCTGAAAAACATCGCCGAGTGGTGCGCATTGTATGGGTGTCTAACATTACATTCACTAGTAGGAGTGAGAAAAACATCACAGGGTGGGTGAATCGGCGTGTCTGAATTAGGATAGGCAGTGAGTGGCAATGTAGGATGGAGAAAAGCACCGCGGGGTGGTCAGCATGGGGAGGTCAGGGAACATGCAGTGGCAATGTAGGACAGGTTTCTGAAAAACATCGCGGGGTGGTGCGCATTGTATGGGTGTGTAACATTACATTCACTAGTAGGAGTGAGAAAAACATCGTGGGGTGGGGCGCATTGTATGGGTGTGTAACATTAAATTCACTAGTAGGAGTGACAAAAACATCACGGGGTGGTGTGAATCGGAGGGACTGAAATGGGATAGGCAGTGAGTGGCAATGTAGGATGCAGAAAAGCAGCACGGGGTGGTCAGCATGGGGAGGTCAGGGAACATGCAGTGGCAATGTAGGATAGGTTTCTGAAAAACATCGCGGAGTTTTGCGCATTGTATGGGTGTGTAACATTACATTCACTAGTAGGAGTGAGAAAAACATCACGGGGTGGGTGAATCAGAGAGTCTGAATTAGGATAGGCAGTGTGTGGCAATGTAGGATGGAGAAAAGCACCGCGGGGTGGTCAGCATGGGGAGGTCAGGGAACATGCAGTGGCAATGTAGGATAGGTTTCTGAAAAACATCGCGGGATGGTGCGCATTGTATGGGTGTGTAACATTACATTCACTAGTAGGAGTGAGAAAAACATCGTGGAGTGGTGCGCATTGTATGGGTGTGTAACATTACATTCACTAGTATGGGTGAGAAAAACATAACGGGGTGGTGTGAATCAGAGGGTCTGAATTAGGATAGGCTGTGAATGGCAATGTTGGATGGAAAAAAGCACCGCGGGGTGGTCAGCATGGGGAGGTCAGGGAACATGCAGTGGCAACGTATGATACGTTTCTGAAAAACATCGCGGAGTGGTGCGCATTGTATGGGTGTGTAACATTACATTCACTAGTAGGAGTGAGAAAAACATCACGGGTGGTGGCAATCTGAGGGTCTAAATTAGGATAGGCAGTGATTGGCAATGTTGGATGGAGAAAAGCACCGCGGGATGGTCAGCATGGGGAGGTCAGGGAACATGCAGTGGCAATGTAGGATATGTTTCTGAAAAACATCGCGGGGTGGTGCGCATTGTATGGGTGTGTAACATTACATTCACTAGTAGGAGTGAGAAAAACATCGTGGGGTGGTGCGCATTGTATGGGTGTGTAAAATTACATTCACTAGTAGGAGTGAGAAAAACATCGTGGGGTCGTGCGCATTGTATGGGTGTGTAACATTACATTCACTAGTAGGAGTGAGAAAAACATCACGGTGTGGTGTGAATCGGAGGGACTGAATTAGGATAGGCAGTGAGTGGCAATATAGGATGGAGAAAAGCACCGTGGGGTGGTCAGCATGGGGAGGTCAGGGAACATGCAGTGGCAATTTAGGATTTGTTTCTGAAAAACATGGCGGGGTGGTGCGCATTGTATGGGTGTGTAACATTACATTCTCTAGTTGGAGTGAGAAAAACATCACGGGGTGTTGTGAATCGGAGGGTCTGAATTAGGATAGGCAGTGAGTGGCAATGTAGGGTGGAGAAATGCACCGCGGTGTGGTCACCATGCGGAGGTCAGGGAACATTCAGTGGCAATGTAGGATAGGTTTCTGAAAAACATCGCGGGATGTTGTGCATTGTATGGGTGTGTAACATTACATTCACTAGTAGGGGTGAGAAAAACATCACGGGGTGGTGTGAATCGGAGGGTCTGAATTAGGATAGGCAGTGAGTGGCAATGTAGGATGGAGAAATGCACTGCGGTGTGGTCAGCATGGGGAGGTCAGGGAACATGCAGTGGCAATTTAGGATACGTTTCTGAAAAACATTGTGGGGTGGTGCGCATTGTATGGGTGTGTAACATTACATTCACTAGTAGGAGTGAGAAAAACATCGCGGGGTGGTGCGCATTGCATGGGTGTGTAACATTACAGTCACTAGAAGGAGTGATAAAAACATCACAGGGTGGTGTGAATCGGAGGGACTGAAATAGGATAAGCAGTGAGTGGCAATGTAGGATGGAGAAAAGTACCGCAGGGAGGTCAGCATGAGGAGTTCAGGGAACATGCAGTGGCAATGTAGGATAGGTTTTTGAAAAACATTGCGGGGTGGTGCGCATTTTATGGGTGTCTAAATTTACATTCTCTCGTAGGAGTGAGAAAAACATCACGGGGTGGTGTGAATCAGAGGGTCTGAATTAGGTTAGGCAGCGAGTTGCAATGTAGGGAGTAAAAATGCTCTGCGGGGTGGTCACCATGGGGAGGTCAGGGAACATGCAGTGGCAATGTAGGATAGGTTTGTGAAAAACATCGCCGAGTGGTGCGCATTGTATGTGTGTGTAACATTACATTCACTAGTAGGAGTAAGAAAAACATCACGGGGTAGTGTGATTCGGAGGGTCTGAATTAGGATTGGCAGTGAGTTGCAATGTAGGATGGAGAAAAGCACCGCGGGGTGGTCAGCATGGGGAGGTCAGGGAACATGCAGTGGCAATGTAGGATAGGTTTCTGAAAAACATCGCCGAGTGGTGTGCATTGTATGTGTGTGTAACATTACTTTCACTAGTAGGAGTGAGAAAAACATCACGGGGTGGTGTGAATCGGAGGGTCTGAATTAGGATAGGCAGTGAATGGCAATGTTGGATGGAGAAAAGCACCGCGGGGTGGTCAGCATGGGGAGGTCAGGGAACATGCAGTGGCAATGTAGGATAGGTTTCTGAAAAACATCGCCGAGTGGTGCGCATTGCATGTGTGTGTAACATTACATTCACTAGTAGGAGTGAGAAAAACATGACGGGGTGGTGTGAATCGGAGGGTCTGAATTAGGATAGGCGGTGAGTGGCAATGTAGGATGGAGAAAAGCACCGCGGGGTAGTCAGCATGGGGAGGTCAGGGAGCATGCAGTGGCCATGTAGGATGGGTTTCTGAAAATCATCGCGGGGTTTTGCGCATTGTATGGGTGTGTAACATTACATTCACTAGTAGGAGTGAGAAAAACATCACGAGATGGGTGAATCAGAAGGTCTGAATTAGGATAGGCAGTGAGTGGCAATGTAGGATGGAGAAAAGCACCGCGGGGTGGTCAGGATGGGGAGGTCAGTGAACATGCAGTGGCAATATAGGATAGGTTTCTAAAAAACATCGCGGGGTGGTACGCATTGTATGGGTGTGTAATATTATATTCACTAGTAGGAGTGAGAAAAACATCACGGGGTGGTGTGAATAGGAGGGTCTGAATTAGTATAGGCAGTGAGGGGCAATGTAGGATGGATAAAAGGACCGCGGGGTGGTCAGCATGGGTAGGTCAGGGAACATGCAGTGGCAATGTAGGACAGGTTTCTGAAAAACATCGCGGGGTGGTGCGCATTGTATGGGTGTGTAACATTACATTCACTAGTAGGAGTGAAAAAACATCGTGGGGTTGTGCGCATTGTATGGGTGTGTTACATTACATTCACTAGTAGGAGTGAGAAAAACATCACGGGGTGGTGTGAATCGGAGGGACAGAATTAGAATAGGCAGTGAGTGGCAATATAGGATGGAGAAAAGCACCATGGGGTGGTCAGCATGGGGAGGTCAGGGAACATGCAGTGGCAATGTAGGATATGTTTCTGAAAAACATCGCGGTGTGGTGCGCATTGTATGGGTGTGTAACATTACATTCACTAGTAGGAGTGAGAAAAACATCACTGGGTGTTGTGAATCGGAGGGTCTGAATTAGGATAGGCAGTGAGTTGCAATGTAGGGTGAAGAAAAGAACCGTGGGGTGGTCACCATGGGGAGGTCAGGGAACATGCAGTGGCAATGTAGGATAGGTTTCTGAAAAACATCGCCTAGTGGTGCGCATTGTATGTGTGTGTAACATTACATTCACTAGTAGGAGTGAGAAAAACATCACGGGGTGGTATGAATCGGAGGGTCTGAATTAGGATAGGCAGTGAATGGCAATGTTGGATGGAGAAAAGCACCGCCGGGTGGTTAGCATGTGGAGGTTAGGGAACATGCAGTGGCAATGTAGGATAGGTTTCTGAAAAACATCGCCGAGTGGTGCGCATTGTATGGGTGTCTAACATTACATTCACTAGTAGGAGTGAGAAAAACATCACGGGGAGGGTGAATCGGCGGGTCTGAATTAGGATAGGCAGTGAGTGGCAATGTAGGATGGAGAAAAGCACCGCGGGGTGGTCAGCATGGGGAGGTCAGGGAACATGCAGTGGCAATGTAGGACAGGTTTCTGAAAAACATCGCGGGGTGGTGCGCATTGTATGGGTGTGTAACATTACATTCACTAGTAGGAGTGAGAAAAACATCGTGGGGTGGGGCGCATTGTATGGGTGTGTAACATTAAATTCACTAGTAGGAGTGACAAAAACATCACGGGGTGGTGTGAATCTGAGGGACTGAAATGGGATAGGCAGTGAGTGGCAATGTAGGATGCAGAAAAGCAGCACGGGGTGGTCAGCATGGGGAGGTCAGGGAACATGCAGTGGCAATGTAGGATAGGTTTCTGAAAAACATCGCGGAGTGTTGCGCATTGTATGGGTGTGTAACATTACATTCACTAGTGGAGTGAGAAAAACATCACGGGGTGGGTGAATCAGAGGGTCTGAATTAGGATAGGCAGTGAGTGGCAATGTAGGATGGAGAAAAGCACCGCGGGGTGGTCAGCATGGGGAGGTCAGGGAACATGCAGTGGCAATGTAGGATAGGTTTCTGAAAAACATCGCGGGATGGTGCGCATTGTATGGGTGTGTAACATTACATTCACTAGTAGGAGTGAGAAAAACATCGTGGAGTGGTGCGCATTGTATGGGTGTGTAACATTACATTCACTAGTATGGGTGAGAAAAACATCACGGGGTGGTGTGAATCAGAGGGTCTGAATTAGGATAGGCTGTGAATGGCAATGTTGGATGGAAAAAAGCACCGCGGGGTGGTCAGCATGGGGAGGTCAGGGAACATGCAGTGGCAACGTAGGATACGTTTCTGAAAAACATCGCGGAGTGGTGCGCATTGTATGGGTGTGTAACATTACATTCACTAGTAGGAGTGAGAAAAACATCACGGGTGGTGGCAATCTGAGGGTCTAAATTAGGATAGGCAGTGATTGGCAATGTTGGATGGAGAAAAGCACCGCGGGATGGTCAGCATGTGGAGGTCAGGGAACATGCAGTGGCAATGTAGGATATGTTTCTGAAAAACATCGCGGGGTGGTTTGCATTGTATGGGTGTGTAACATTACATTCACTAGTAGGAGTGAGAAAAACATCGTGGGGTGGTGCGCATTGTATGGGTGTGTAAAATTACATTCACTAGTAGGAGTGAGAAAAACATCGTTGGGTCGTGCGCATTGTATGGGTGTGTAACATTACATTCACTAGTAGGAGTGAGAAAAACATCACGGTGTGGTGTGAATCGGAGGGACTGAATTAGGATAGGCAGTGAGTGGCAATATAGGATGTAGAAAAGCACCGCGGGGTGGTCAGCATGGGGAGGTCAGGGAACATGCAGTGGCAATTTAGGATTTGTTTCTGAAAAACATGGCGGGGTGGTGCGCATTGTATGGGTGTGTAACATTACATTCTCTAGTAGGAGTGAGAAAAACATCACGGGGTGTTGTGAATCGGAGGGTCTGAATTAGGATAGGCAGTGAGTGGCAATGTAGGGTAGAGAAATGCACCGCAGTGTGGTCACCATGCGGAGGTCAGGGAACATTCAGTGGCAATGTAGGATAGGTTTCTGAAAAACATCGCGGGATGTTGTGCATTGTATGGGTGTGTAACATTACATTCAATAGTAGGGGTGAGAAAAACATCACGGGGTGGTGTGACTCGGAGGGTCTGAATTAGGATAGGCAGTGAGTGGCAATGTAGGATGGAGAAATGCACTGCGGTGTGGTCAGCATGGGGAGGTCAGGGAACATGCAGTGGCAATGTAGGATAGGTTTCTGAAAAACATCGCCGAGTGGTTCGCATTGCCTGTGTCTGTAACATTACATTCACTAGTAGGAGTGAGAAAAACATCATGGGGTGGTGTGAATAGGAGGGTCTGAATTAGGATAGGCAGTGAGTGGCAATGTAGGATGGAGAAAAGCACCGCGGGGTGGTCAGCATGTGGAGGTCAGGGAACATGCAGTGGCAATTTCTGATACGTTTCTGAAAAACATTGTGGGGTGGTGCGCATTGTATGGGTGTGTAACATTACATTCACTAGTAGGAGTGAGAAAAACATCGCGGGGTGGTGCGCATTGCATGGGTGTGTAACATTACAGTCACTAGAAGGAGTGATAAAAACATCACAGGGTGGTGTGAATCGGAGGGACTGAAATAGGATAAGCAGTGAGTGGCAATGTAGGATGGAGAAAAGTACCGCAGGGAGGTCAGCATGGGGAGTTCAGGGAACATGCAGTGGCAATGTAGGATAGGTTTTTGAAAAACATTGCGGGGTGGTGCGCATTTTATGGGTGTCTAAATTTACATTCTCTCGTAGGAGTGAGAAAAACATCACGGGGTGGTGTGAATCAGAGGGTCTGAATTAGGTTAGGCAGCGAGTTGCAATGTAGGGAGTAAAAAAGCACTGCGGGTTGGTCACCATGGGGAGGTCAGGGAACATGCAGTGGCAATGTAGGATAGGTTTCTGAAAAACATCGCCGAGTGGTGTGCATTGTATGTGTGTGTAACATTACTTTCACTAGTAGGAGTGAGAAAAACATCACGGGGTGGTGTGAATCGGAGGGTCTGAATTAGGATAGGCAGTGAATGGCAATGTTGGATGGAGAAAAGCACCGCGGGGTGGTCAGCATGGGGAGGTCAGGGAACATGCAGTGGCAATGTAGGATAGGTTTCTGAAAAACATCGCCGAGTGGTGCGCATTGCATGTGTGTGTAACATTACATTCACTAGTAGGAGTGAGAAAAACATCACGGGATGGGTGAATCAGAAGGTCTGAATTAGGATAGGCAGTGAGTGGCAATGTAGGATGGAGAAAAGCACCGCGGGGTGGTCACCATGGGGAGGTCAGTGAACATGCAGTGGCAATATAGGATAGGTTTCTAAAAAACATCGCGGGGTGGTACGCATTGTATGGGTGTGTAATATTATATTCACTAGTAGGAGTGTGAAAAACATCACGGGGTGGTGTGAATAGGAGGGTCTGAATTAGTATAGGCAGTGAGGGGCAATGTAGGATGGATAAAAGGACCGCGGGGTGGTCAGTATGGGTAGGTCAGGGAACATGCAGTGGCAATGTAGGACAGGTTTCTGAAAAACATCGCGGGGTGGTGCGCATTGTATGGGTGTGTAACATTACATTCACTAGTAGTAGTGAGAAAAACATCGTGGGGTTGTGCGCATTGTATGGGTGTGTTACATTACATTCACTAGTAGGAGTGAGAAAAACATCACGGGGTGGTGTGAATCGGAGGGACAGAATTAGAATAGGCAGTGAGTGGCAATATAGGATGGAGAAAAGCACCATGGGGTGGTCAGCATGGGGAGGTCAGGGAACATGCAGTGGCAATGTAGGATATGTTTCTGAAAAACATCGCGGGGTGGTGCGCATTGTATGGGTGTGTAACATTACATTCACTAGTAGGAGTGAGAAAAACATCACTGGGTGTTGTGAATCGGTGGGTCTGAATTAGGATAGGCAGTGAGTGGCAATGTAGGATGGAGAAAAGCACCGCGGGGAGGTCAGCATGTAGAGGTCAGGGAACATGCAGTGGCAATGTAGGATATGTTTCTGAAAAACATCGCGGGGTGGTGCGCATTGAATGGGTGTGTAACTTTACATTCACTAGTAGGAGTGAGAAAAACATCGTGGGGTGGTGCGTATTGTATGGGTGTGTAACATTACACTCACTAGTAGGAGTGATAAAAACATCACGGGGTGGTGTGAATCGGAGGGACTGAATTAGGATAGGCAGCGATTGGCAATATAGGATGGAGAAAAGCACCGCGGGGTGGTCAGCATGGGGAGGTCAGGGAACATGCATTGGCAATGTAGCATAGGTTTCTGAAAAACATCGCAGAGTGGTGCTCATTGTATGGGTGTCTAACATTACATTCACTTGTAGTAGTAAGAAAAACATCACGGGGTGGAGTGAATCGGTGGGTCTGAATTAGGATAGGCAGTGAGTGGCAATGTAGGATGGAGAAAAGCACCGCGGGGTGGTCAGCATGGGGAGGTCAGGGAACATGCTGTGGCAATGTAGGGTACGTTTCTGAAAACCATCGCGGGGTGGTGCGCATTGTATGGGTGTGTAACATTACATTCACTAGTAGGAGTGAGAAAAACATCACGGGGTGGTGTGAATCGGAGGGTCTTAATTAGGATAGGCAGTGAGTGGCAATGTAGGATGGAGAAAAGCACCGCGGGGTGGTCAGCATGTGGAGGTCAGGGAACATGCAGTTGCAATGTAGGATATGTTTCTGAAAAACATCGCGGGGTGGTGCGCATTGTATGGGTGTATAACATTACATTCACTAGTAGGAGTGAGAAAAACATCGTGGGGTGGTGCGCATTTTATGGGTGTGTAACATTACACTCACTAGTAGGAGTGATAAAAACATCACGGGGTAGTGTGAATCGGAGGGACTGAAATAGGATAAGCAGTGAGTGGCAATGTAGGATGGATAAAAGCACCACGGGGTGGTCAGCATGGGGAGGTCAGGGAACATGCAGTGGCAATGTAGGATAGGTTTCTGAAAAACATCGCGGAGTGTTGCGCATTGTATTGGTGTGTAACATTACATTCTGACCGGAGCCGCGGGAAACAGGAGACCAAACTCGAGCAGGATCAGCTCTTAAACTTTATTGCGTACAGCGAACCGGACCTAACAAGGTCCGCCACCCTCAACGTTGGTTTCTCTTCTGCCCGTTGGGGGCAGGAACAGCCTCTTATAAGGGGAAGCAGTATCCAATCAAAGAGAAGCGCGTTTAACAAGCTGATAGGCAAGCGTCACGGGTAACTGGGCAGACCTGACAATTTGGCGGGCTTGTTCAGGACGGGAAGACCCCGGAAGCAGGAAATGGGCGCCATCATAGGCGGCTTCCCACAACATTCACTAATAGGAGTGAGAAAAACATCACGGGGTGGGTGAATCGGAGGGTCTGAATTAGGATAGGCAGTGAGTGGAAATATAGGATGGAGAAAAGCACCTCGGGGTGGTCAGCATGGGAAGGTCAGGGAACATGCAGTGGCAATGTAGGATAGGTTTCTGAAAAACATCGCCGAGTGGTGCGCATTGTATGTGTGTGTAACATTACATTCACTAGTAGGAGTGAGAAAAACATCACGGGGTGGTGTGAATCGGAGGGTCTGCATTAGGATAGGCTGTGAATGGCAATGTTGGATGGAGAAAAGCAACGCGGGGTGGTCAGCATGGGGAGGTCAGGGAACATGCAGTGGCAATGTAGGATAGGTTTATGAAAAACATCGCGGGGTGGTGCGCATTGTATGGGTGTGTAAAATTACATTCACTAGTAGGAGTGAGAAAAACATCACGGGGTGGTGTGAATCTGAGGGTCTAAATTAGGATAGGCAGTGATTGGCAATGTAGGATGGAGAAAAGCACCGTGGGGTGGTCAGCATGGGGAGGTCAGGGAACATGCAGTGGCAATGTAGGATAGGTTTCTGAAAAACATCGCCGAGCGGTACGCATTGCATGTGTGTGTAACATTACATTCACTAGCACGAGTGAGAAAAACTTCACGGGGTGGTGTGAATCTGAGGGTCTGAATTAGGATAGGCAGTGAGTGGCAATGTAGGATGGAGAAAAGCACTGCGGGGTGCTCTGCATGGGGAGGTCAGGGAACATGCTGTGGCAATGTAGGATAGGTTTCTGAAAAACATCGCGGGGTGGTGCGCATTGTATGGGTGTGTAACATTACATTCACTAGTAGGAGTGAGAAAAACATCGTGGGGTGGTGCGCATTGTATGGGTGTGTAACATTACATTCACTAGTAGGGGTGAGAAAAACATGACGGGGTGGTTGAATCGGAGGGTCTGAATTAGGATAGGCAGTGAGTGGCAATATAGGATGGAGAAAAGCACCTCGGGGTGGTCAGCATGGGAACGTCAGGGAACATGCAGTGGCAATGTAGGATAGGTTTCTGAAAAACATCGCCGAGTGGTGCGCATTGTATGTGTGTGTAACATTACATTCACTAGTAGGAGTGAGAAAAACATCACGGGGTGGTGTGAATCGGAGGGTCTGAATTAGGATAGGCTGTGAATGGCAATGTTGGATGGAGAAAAGCACCGCGGGGTGGTCAGCATGGGGAGGTCAGGGAACATGCAGTGGCAACGTAGGATAGGTTTCTGAAAAACATCGCGGTGTGGTGCGCATTGTATGGGTGTGTAACATTACATTCACTAGTAGGAGTGAGAAAAACATCACGGGGTGGTGTGAATCTGAGGATCTAAATTAGGATAGGCAGTGATTGGCAATGTAGGATGGAGAAAAGCACCGTGGGGTGGTCAGCATGGGGAGGTCAGGGAACATGCAGTGGCAATGTAGGATAGGTTTCTGAAAAACATCGCCGAGTGGTGCGCATTGCCTTTGTTTGTAACATTACATTCACTAGTAGGAGTGAGAAAAACATCATGGGGTGGTGTGAATAGGAAGGTCTGAATTAGGATAGGCAGTGAGTGGCAATGTAGGATGGAGAAAAGCACCGCGGGATGGTCAGCATGTGGAGGTCAGGGAACATGCAGTGCCAATGTAGGATATGTTTCTGAAAAACATCGCGGGGTGGTGCGCATTGTATGGGTGTGTAACATTACATTCACTAGTAGGAGTGAGAAAAACATCGTGGGGTGGTGCGCATTGTATGGGTGTGTAAAATTACATTCACTAGTAGGAGTGAGAAAAATATCGTGGTGTGGTGCGCATTGTATGGGTGTGTAACATTACATTCACTAGTAGGAGTGAGAAAAACATCACGGTGTGGTGTGAATCGGAGGGACTGAATTAGGATAGGCAGTGAGTGGCAATATAGGATGGAGAAAAGCACCGTGGGGTGGTCAGCATGGGGAGGTCAGGGAACATGCAGTGGCAATTTAGGATATGTTTCTGAAAAACATGGCGGGGTGGTGCGCATTGTATGGGTGTGTAACATTACATTCTCTAGTAGGAGTGAGAAAAACATCACGGGTTGTTGTGAATCGGAGGGTCTGAATTAGGATAGGCAGTGAGTGGCAATGTAGGGTGGAGAAAAGCACCGCGGGGTGGTCACCATGCGGAGGTCAGGGAACATGCAGTGGCAATGTAGGATAGGTTTCTGAAAAACATCGCGGGGTGTTGTGCATTGTATGGGTGTGTAACATTACATTCACTAGTAGGGGTGAGAAAAACATCACGGGGTGGTGTGATTCGGAGGGTCTGAATTAGGATAGGCAGTGAGTGGCAATGTAGGATGGAGAAAAGCACCGCGGGGTGGTCAGCATGGGGAGGTCAGGGAACATGCAGTGGAAATGTAGGATAGGTTTCTGAAAAACATCGCCGAGTGGTGCGCATTGCCTGTGTTTGTAACATTACATTCACTAGTAGGAGTGAGAAAAACATCATGGGGTGGTGTGAATAGGAAGGTCTGAATTAGGATAGGCAGTGAGTGGCAATGTAGGATGGAGAAAAGCACCGCGGGGTGGTCAGCATATGGAGGTCAGGGAACATGCAGTGGCAATCTAGGATATATTTCTGAAAAACATCGCGGGGTGGTGCGCATTGTATGGGTGTGTAACATTACATTCTGACCGGAGCCGCGGGAGACAGGAGACCAAACTCGAGCAGGATCAGCTCTTAAACTTTATTGCGTACAGCGAACCGGACCTAACAAGGTCCGCCACCCTCAACGTTGGTTTCTCTTCTGCCCGTTGGGGGCAGGAACAGCCTCTTATAAGGGGAAGCAGTATCCAATCACAGAGAAGCGCGTTTAACAAGCTGATAGGCTAGCGTCAAGGGTAACTGGGCAGACCTGACAATTTGGCGGGCTTGTTCAGGCCGGGAAGAACCCGGAAGCAGGAAATGGGCGCCATCATAGGCGGCTTCCCACAACATTCACTAATAGGAGTGAGAAAAACATCACGGGGTGGGTGAATCGGAGGGTCTGAATTAGGATAGGCAGTGAGTGGCAATGTAGGATGGAGAAAAGCACCGCGGGGTGATCAGCATGGGGAGGTCAGGGAACATGCAGTGGCAATGTAGGATAGGTTTCTGAAAAACATCGCGGGGTGGTGCGCATTGTATGGGTGTGTAACATAACATTCACTAGTAGGAGTGAGAAAAACATCGTGGGGTGGTGCGCATTGTATGGGTGTGTAACATTACATTCACTAGTAGGGGTGAGAAAAACATGACGGGGTGGTGTGAATCGGAGGGTCTGAATTAGGATAGGCAGGGAGTGGCAATATAGGATGGAGAAAAGCACCTCGGGGTGGTCAGCATGGGAAGGTCAGGGAACATGCAGTGGCAATGTAGGATAGGTTTCTGAAAAACATCGCCGAGTGGTGCGCATTGTATGTGTGTGTAACATTACATTCACTAGTAGGAGTGAGAAAAACATCACGGGGTGGTGTGAATCGGAGGGTCTGAATTAGGATAGGCTGTGAATGGCAATGTTGGATGGAGAAAAGCACCGCGGGGTGGTCAGCATGGGGAGGTCAGGGAACATGCAGTGGCAACGTAGGATAGGTTTATGAAAAACATCGCGGGGTGGTGCGCATTGTATGGATGTGTAACATTACATTCACTAGTAGGAGTGAGAAAAACATCACGGGGTGGTGTGAATCTGAGGGTCTAAATTAGGATAGGCAGCGAGTGGCAATTTAGGATGGAGAAAAGCACCGTGGGGTGGTCAGCATGCGGAGGTCAGGGAACATGCAGTGGCAATGTAGGATAGGTTTCTGAAAAACATCGCCGAGTTGTTCGCATTGCATGCGTGTGTAACATTACATTCACTAGCAGGAGTGAGAAAAACTTCACGGGGTGGTGTGAATCTAAGGGTCTGAATTAGGATAGGCAGTGATTGGCAATGTAAGATGGAGAAAAGCACCGTGGGGTGGTCAGCATGGGGAGGTCAGGGAACATGCAGTGGCAATGTAGGATAAGTTTCTGAAAAACATCGCCGAGTGGTGCGCATTGTATGTGTGTGTAACATTACATTCACTAGTAGGAGTGAGAAAAACATCACGGGGTGGTGTGAATCGGAGGGTCTGAATTAGGATAGGCTGTGAATGGCAATGTTGGATGGAGAAAAGCACCGCGGGGTGGTCAGCATGGGGAGGTCAGGGAACATGCAGTGGCAACGTAGGATAGGTTTCTGAAAAACATCGCGGTGTGGTGCGCATTGTATGGGTGTGTAACATTACATTCACTAGTAGGAGTGAGAAAAACATCACGGGGTGGTGTGAATCTGAGGGTCTAAATTAGGATAGGCAGTGATTGGCAATGTAGGATGGAGAAAAGCACCGTGGGGTGGTCAGCATGGGGAGGTCAGGGAACATGCAGTGGCAATGTAGGATAGGTTTCTGAAAAACATCGCCGAGCGGTGCGCATTGCATGTGTGTGTAACATTACATTCACTAGTAGGAGTGAGAAACACTTCACGGGGTGGTGTGAATCTGAAGGTCTGAATTAGGATAGGCAGTGAGTGGCAATGTAGGATGGAGAAAAGCACCGCGGGATGGTCAGCATGTGGAGGACAGGGAGCATGCAGTGGCAATGTAGGATATGTTTCTGAAAACATCGCGGGGTGGTGCGCATTGTATGGGTGTGTAACATTACATTCACTAGTATGAGTGAGAAAAACATCGTGGGGTGGTGCGCATTGTATGGGTGTGTAAAATTACATTCACTAGTAGGAGTGAGAAAAACATCGTGGTGTGGTGCGCATTGTATGGGTGTGTAACATTACATTCACTAGTAGGAGTGAGAAAAACATCACGGTGTGGTGGGAATCGGAGGGACTGAATAAGGATAGGCAGTGAGTGGCAATATAGGATGGAGAAAAGCACCGCTGGGTGGTCAGCATGGGGAGGTCAGGGAACATGCAGTGGCAATTTAGGATACGTTTCTGAAAAACATGGCGGGGTGGTGCGCATTGTATGGGTGTGTAACATTACATTCTCTAGTAGGAGTGAGAAAAACATCACAGGTTGTTGTAATCGGAGGGTCTGAATTAGGATAGGCAGTGAGTGGCAATGTAGGGTGGAGAAAAGCACCGCGGGGTGGTCACCATGCGGAGGTCAGGGAACATGCAGTGGCAATGTAGGATAGGTTTCTGAAAAACATCGCGGGGTAGTGCGCATTGTATGGGTGTGTAACATTACATTCACAAGTAGGAGTGAGAAAAATAAAACAGGGTGGGGAGAATCGGAGGGTCTGAATTAGGATAGGCAGTGAGTGGCAATGTAGGATGGAGAAAAGCACCGTGGGATGGTCAGCATGTGGAGGTCAGGGAACATGCAGTGTCAATGTAGGATATGTTTCTGAAAAACATCGCGGGGTGGTGCGCATTGTATGGGTGTGTAACATTACATTCACTAGTAGGAGTGAGAAAAACATCATGGGGTGGTGCGCATTGTATGGGTGTGTAAAATTACATTCACTAGTAGGAGTGAGAAAAACATCGTGGGGTCGTGCGCATTGTATGGGTGTGTAACATTACATTCACTAGTAGGAGTGAGAAAAACATCACGGGTGGTGGCAATCTGAGGGTCTAAATTAGGATAGGCAGTGATTGGCAATGTTGGATGGAGAAAAGCATCGCGGGATGGTCAGCATGTGGAGGTCAGGGAACATGCAGTGGCAATGTAGGATATGTTTCTGAAAAACATCGCGGGGTGGTGTGCATTGTATGGGTGTGTAACATTACATTCACTAGTAGGAGTGAGAAAAACATCGTGGGGTGGTGCGCATTGTATGGGTGTGTAAAATTACATTCACTAGTAGGAGTGAGAAAAACATCACGGGGTGTTGTGAATCGGAGGGTCTGAATTAGGATAGGCAGTGAGTGGCAATGTAGGGTGGACAAATGCACCGCGGTGTGGTCACCATGCGGAGGTCAGGGAACATTCAGTGGCAATGTAGGATAGGTTTCTGAAAAACATCGCGGGATGTTGTGCATTGTATGGGTGTGTAACATTACATTCACTAGTAGGGGTGAGAAAAACATCACGGGGTGGTGTGAATCGGAGGGTCTGAATTAGGATAGGCAGTGAGTGGCAATGTAGGATGGAGAAATGCACTGCGGTGTGGTCAGCATGGGGAGGTCAGGGAACATGCAGTGGCAATGTAGGATAGGTTTCTGAAAAACATCGCCGAGTGGTTCGCATTGCCTGTGTCTGTAACATTACATTCACTAGTAGGAGTGAGAAAAACATCATGGGGTGGTGTGAATAGGAGGGTCTGAATTAGGATAGGCAGTGAGTGGCAATGTAGGATGGAGAAAAGCACCGCGGGGTGGTCAGCATGTGGAGGTCAGGGAACATGCAGTGGCAATTTAGGATACGTTTCTGAAAAACATTGTGGGGTGGTGCGCATTGTATGGGTGTGTAACATTACATTCACTAGTAGGAGTGAGAAAAACATCGCGGGGTGGTGCGCATTGCATGGGTGTGTAACATTACAGTCACTAGAAGGAGTGATAAAAACATCACAGGGTGGTGTGAATCGGAGGGACTGAAATAGGATAAACAGTGAGTGGCAATGTAGGATGGAGAAAAGTACCGCAGGGAGGTCAGCATGGGGAGTTCAGGGAACATGCAGTGGCAATGTAGGATAGGTTTTTGAAAAACATTGCGGGGTGGTGCGCATTTTATGGGTGTCTAAATTTACATTCTCTCGTAGGAGTGAGAAAAACATCACGGGGTGGTGTGAATCAGAGGGTCTGAATTAGGTTAGGCAGCGAGTTGCAATGTAGGGAGTAAAAAAGCACTGCGGGGTGGTCACCATGGGGAGGTCAGGGAACATGCAGTGGCAATGTAGGATAGGTTTCTGAAAAACATCGCCGAGTGGTGTGCATTGTATGTGTGTGTAACATTACTTTCACTAGTAGGAGTGAGAAAAACATCACGGGGTGGTGTGAATCGGAGGGTCTGAATTAGGATAGGCAGTGAATGGCAATGTAGGATGGAGAAAAGCACCGCGGGGTGGTCAGCATGGGGAGGTCAGGGAACATGCTGTGGCAATGTAGGGTACGTTTCTGAAAACCATCGCGGGGTGGTGCGCATTGTATGGGTGTGTAACATTACATTCACTAGTAGGAGTGAGAAAAACATCACGGGGTGGTGTGAATCGGAGGGTCTTAATTAGGATAGGCAGTGAGTGGCAATGTAGGATGGAGAAAAGCACCGCGGGGTGGTCAGCATGTGGAGGTCAGGGAACATGCAGTTGCAATGTAGGATATGTTTCTGAAAAACATCGCGGGGTGGTGCGCATTGTATGGGTGTATAACATTACATTCACTAGTAGGAGTGAGAAAAACATCGTGGGGTGGTGCGCATTTTATGGGTGTGTAACATTACACTCACTAGTAGGAGTGATAAAAACATCACGGGGTAGTGTGAATCGGAGGGACTGAAATAGGATAAGCAGTGAGTGGCAATGTAGGATGGAGAAAAGCACCGCGGGGTGGTCAGCATGTGGAGGTCAGGGAACATGCAGTGGCAATTTAGGATACGTTTCTGAAAAACATTGTGGGGTGGTGCGCATTGTATGGGTGTGTAACATTACATTCACTAGTAGGAGTGAGAAAAACATCGCGGGGTGGTGCGCATTGCATGGGTGTGTAACATTACAGTCACTAGAAGGAGTGATAAAAACATCACAGGGTGGTGTGAATCGGAGGGACTGAAATAGGATAAACAGTGAGTGGCAATGTAGGATGGAGAAAAGTACCGCAGGGAGGTCAGCATGGGGAGTTCAGGGAACATGCAGTGGCAATGTAGGATAGGTTTTTGAAAAACATTGCGGGGTGGTGCGCATTTTATGGGTGTCTAAATTTACATTCTCTCGTAGGAGTGAGAAAAACATCACGGGGTGGTGTGAATCAGAGGGTCTGAATTAGGTTAGGCAGCGAGTTGCAATGTAGGGAGTAAAAAAGCACTGCGGGGTGGTCACCATGGGGAGGTCAGGGAACATGCAGTGGCAATGTAGGATAGGTTTCTGAAAAACATCGCCGAGTGGTGTGCATTGTATGTGTGTGTAACATTACTTTCACTAGTAGGAGTGAGAAAAACATCACGGGGTGGTGTGAATCGGAGGGTCTGAATTAGGATAGGCAGTGAATGGCAATGTAGGATGGAGAAAAGCACCGCGGGGTGGTCAGCATGGGGAGGTCAGGGAACATGCTGTGGCAATGTAGGGTACGTTTCTGAAAACCATCGCGGGGTGGTGCGCATTGTATGGGTGTGTAACATTACATTCACTAGTAGGAGTGAGAAAAACATCACGGGGTGGTGTGAATCGGAGGGTCTTAATTAGGATAGGCAGTGAGTGGCAATGTAGGATGGAGAAAAGCACCGCGGGGTGGTCAGCATGTGGAGGTCAGGGAACATGCAGTTGCAATGTAGGATATGTTTCTGAAAAACATCGCGGGGTGGTGCGCATTGTATGGGTGTATAACATTACATTCACTAGTAGGAGTGAGAAAAACATCGTGGGGTGGTGCGCATTTTATGGGTGTGTAACATTACACTCACTAGTAGGAGTGATAAAAACATCACGGGGTAGTGTGAATCGGAGGGACTGAAATAGGATAAGCAGTGAGTGGCAATGTAGGATGGATAAAAGCACCACGGGGTGGTCAGCATGGGGAGGTCAGGGAACATGCAGTGGCAATGTAGGATAGGTTTCTGAAAAACACCGTGGAGTGTTGCGCATTGTATGGGTGTGTAACATTACATTCTGACCGGAGCCGCGGGAGACAGGAGACCAAACTCGAGCAGGATCAGCTCTTAAACTTTATTGCGTACAGCGAAAGGGACCTAACAAGGTCCGCCACCCTCAACGTTGGTTTCTCTTCTGCCCGTTGGGGGCAGGTACAGCCTCTTATAAGGGGAAGCAGTATCCAATCAAAGAGAAGCGCGTTTAACAAGCTGATAGGCAAGCGTCACGGGTAACTGGGCAGACCTGACAATTTGGCGGGCTTGTTCAGGACGGGAAGAACCCGGAAGCAGGAAATGGGCGCCATCATAGGCGGCTTCCCACAACATTCACTAATAGGAGTGAGAAAAACATCACGGGGTGGGTGAATCGGAGGGTCTGAATTAGGATAGGCAGTGAGTGGCAATGTAGGATGGAGAAAAGCACCGCGGGGTGGTCAGCATGGGGAGGTCAGGGAACATGCAGTGGCAATGTAGGATAGGTTTCTGAAAAACATCGCGGGGTGGTGCGCATGGTATGGGTGTGTAACATAACATTCACTAGTAGGAGTGAGAAAAACATCGTGGGGTGGTGCGCATTGTATGGGTGTGTAACATTACATTCACTAGTAGGGGTGAGAAAAACATGACGGGGTGGTGTGAATCGGAGGGTCTGAATTAGGATAGGCAGTGAGTGGAAATATAGGATGGAGAAAAGCACCTCGGGGTGGTCAGCATGGGAAGGTCAGGGAACATGCAGTGGCAATGTAGGATAGGTTTCTGAAAAACATCGCCGAGTGGTGCGCATTGTATGTGTGTGTAACATTACATTCACTAGCAGGAGTGAGAAAAACTTCACGGGGTGGTGTGAATCTGAGGGTCTGAATTAGGATAGGCAGTGAGTGGCAATGTAGGATGGAGAAAAGCACTGCGGGGTGCTCTGCATGGGGAGGTCAGGGAACATGCAGTGGCAATGTAGGATAGGTTTCTGAAAAACATCGCGGGGTGGTGCGCATTGTATGGGTGTGTAACATTACATTCACTAGTAGGAGTGAGAAAAACATCACGGTGTGGTGGGAATCGGAGGGACTGAATAAGGATAGGCAGTGAGTGGCAATATAGGATGGAGAAAAGCACCGCTGGGTGGTCAGCATGGGGAGGTCAGGGAACATGCAGTGGCAATTTAGGATATGTTTCTGAAAAACATGGGGGGGTGGTGCGCATTGTATGGGTGTGTAACATTACATTCTCTAGTAGGAGTGAGAAAAACATCACAGGTTGTTGTAATCGGAGGGTCTGAATTAGGATAGGCAGTGAGTGGCAATGTAGGGTGGAGAAAAGCACCGCGGGGTGGTCACCATGCGGAGGTCAGGGAACATGCAGTGGCAATGTAGGATAGGTTTCTGAAAAACATCGCGGGGTAGTGCGCATTGTATGGGTGTGTAACATTACATTCACAAGTAGGAGTGAGAAAAATATAACAGGGTGGGGAGAATCGGAGGGTCTGAATTAGGATAGGCAGTGAGTGGCAATGTAGGATGGAGAAAAGCACCGTGGGATGGTCAGCATGTGGAGGTCAGGGAACATGCAGTGTCAATGTAGGATATGTTTCTGAAAAACATCGCGGGGTGGTGCGCATTGTATGGGTGTGTAACATTACATTCACTAGTAGGAGTGAGAAAAACATCATGGGGTGGTGCGCATTGTATGGGTGTGTAAAATTACATTCACTAGTAGGAGTGAGAAAAACATCGTGGGGTCGTGCGCATTGTATGGGTGTGTAACATTACATTCACTAGTAGGAGTGAGAAAAACATCACGGGTGGTGGCAATCTGAGGGTCTAAATTAGGATAGGCAGTGATTGGCAATGTTGGATGGAGAAAAGCACCGCGGGATGGTCAGCATGTGGAGGTCAGGGAACATGCAGTGGCAATGTAGGATATGTTTCGGAAAAACATCGCGGGGTGGTGTGCATTGTATGGGTGTGTAACATTACATTCACTAGTAGGAGTGAGAAAAACATCGTGGGGTGGTGCGCATTGTATGGGTGTGTAAAATTACATTCACTAGTAGGAGTGAGAAAAACATCGTTGGGTCGTGCGCATTGTATGGGTGTGTAACATTACATTCACTAGTAGGAGTGAGAAAAACATCACGGTGTGGTGTGAATCGGAGGGACTGAATTAGGATAGGCAGTGAGTGGCAATATAGGATGGAGAAAAGCACCGCGGGGTGGTCACCATGGGGAGGTCAGGGAACATGCAGTGGCAATTTAGGATTTGTTTCTGAAAAACATGGCGGGGTGGTGCGCATTGTATGGGTGTGTAACATTACATTCTCTAGTAGGAGTGAGAAAAACATCACGGGGTGTTGTGAATCGGAGGGTCTGAATTAGGATAGGCAGTGAGTGGCCATGTAGGGTGGACAAATGCACCGCGGTGTGGTCACCATGCGGAGGTCAGGGAACATTCAGTGGCAATGTAGGATAGGTTTCTGAAAAACATCGCGGGATGTTGTGCATTGTATGGGTGTGTAACATTACATTCACTAGTAGGGGTGAGAAAAACATCACGGGGTGGTGTGAATCGGAGGGTCTGAATTAGGATAGGCAGTGAGTGGCAATGTAGGATGGAGAAATGCACTGCGGTGTGGTCAGCATGTGGAGGTCAGGGAACATGCAGTGGCAATGTAGGATAGGTTTCTGAAAAACATCGCCGAGTGGTTCGCATTGCCTGTGTCTGTAACATTACATTCACTAGTAGGAGTGAGAAAAACATCATGGGGTGGTGTGAATAGGAGGGTCTGAATTAGGATAGGCAGTGAGTGGCAATGTAGGATGGAGAAAAGCACCGCGGGGTGGTCAGCATGTGGAGGTCAGGGAACATGCAGTGGCAATTTAGGATACGTTTCTGAAAAACATTGTGGGGTGGTGCGCATTGTATGGGTGTGTAACATTACATTCACTAGTAGGAGTGAGAAAAACATCGCGGGGTGGTGCGCATTGCATGGGTGTGTAACATTACAGTCACTAGAAGGAGTGATAAAAACATCACAGGGTGGTGTGAATCGGAGGGACTGAAATAGGATAAGCAGTGAGTGGCAATGTAGGATGGAGAAAAGTACCGCAGGGAGGTCAGCATGGGGAGTTCAGGGAACATGCAGTGGCAATGTAGGATAGGTTTTTGAAAAACATTGCGGGGTGGTGCGCATTTTATGGGTGTCTAAATTTACATTCTCTCGTAGGAGTGAGAAAAACATCACGGGGTGGTGTGAATCAGAGGGTCTGAATTAGGTTAGGCAGCGAGTTGCAATGTAGGGAGTAAAAAAGCACTGCGGGGTGGTCACCATGGGGAGGTCAGGGAACATGCAGTGGCAATGTAGGATCGGTTTCTGAAAAACATCGCCGAGTGGTGTGCATTGTATGTGTGTGTAACATTACTTTCACTAGTAGGAGTGAGAAAAACATCACGGGGTGGTGTGAATCGGAGGGTCTGAATTAGGATAGGCAGTGAATGGCAATGTAGGATGGAGAAAAGCACCGCGGGGTGGTCAGCATGGGGAGGTCAGGGAACATGCTGTGGCAATGTAGGGTACGTTTCTGAAAACCATCGCGGGGTGGTGCGCATTGTATGGGTGTGTAACATTACATTCACTAGTAGGAGTGAGAAAAACATCACGGGGTGGTGTGAATCGGAGGGTCTTAATTAGGATAGGCAGTGAGTGGCAATGTAGGATGGAGAAAAGCACCGCGGGGTGGTCAGCATGTGGAGGTCAGGGAACATGCAGTTGCAATGTAGGATATGTTTCTGAAAAACATCGCGGGGTGGTGCGCATTGTATGGGTGTATAACATTACATTCACTAGTAGGAGTGAGAAAAACATCGTGGGGTGGTGCGCATTTTATGGGTGTGTAACATTACACTCACTAGTAGGAGTGATAAAAACATCACGGGGTAGTGTGAATCGGAGGGACTGAAATAGGATAAGCAGTGAGTGGCAATGTAGGATGGATAAAAGCACCACGGGGTGGTCAGCATGGGGAGGTCAGGGAACATGCAGTGGCAATGTAGGATAGGTTTCTGAAAAACACCGTGGAGTGTTGCGCATTGTATGGGTGTGTAACATTACATTCTGACCGGAGCCGCGGGAGACAGGAGACCAAACTCGAGCAGGATCAGCTCTTAAACTTTATTGCGTACAGCGAACCGGACCTAACAAGGTCCGCCACCCTCAACGTTGGTTTCTCTTCTGCCCGTTGGGGGCAGGTACAGCCTCTTATAAGGGGAAGCAGTATCCAATCAAAGAGAAGCGCGTTTAACAAGCTGATAGGCAAGCGTCACGGGTAACTGGGCAGACCTGACAATTTGGCGGGCTTGTTCAGGACGGGAAGAACCCGGAAGCAGGAAATGGGCGCCATCATAGGCGGCTTCCCACAACATTCACTAATAGGAGTGAGAAAAACATCACGGGGTGGGTGAATCGGAGGGTCTGAATTAGGATAGGCAGTGAGTGGCAATGTAGGATGGAGAAAAGCACCGCGGGGTGGTCAGCATGGGGAGGTCAGGGAACATGCAGTGGCAATGTAGGATAGGTTTCTGAAAAACATCGCAGGGTGGTGCGCATTGTATGGGTGTGTAACATAACATTCACTAGTAGGAGTGAGAAAAACATCGTGGGGTGGTGCGCATTGTATGGGTGTGTAACATTACATTCACTAGTAGGGGTGAGAAAAACATGACGGGGTGGTGTGAATCGGAGGGTCTGAATTAGGATAGGCAGTGAGTGGAAATATAGGATGGAGAAAAGCACCTCGGGGTGGTCAGCATGGGAAGGTCAGGGAACATGCAGTGGCAATGTAGGATAGGTTTCTGAAAAACATCGCCGAGTGGTGCGCATTGTATGTGTGTGTAACATTACATTCACTAGCAGGAGTGAGAAAAACTTCACGGGGTGGTGTGAATCTGAGGGTCTGAATTAGGATAGGCAGTGAGTGGCAATGTAGGATGGAGAAAAGCACTGCGGGGTGCTCTGCATGGGGAGGTCAGGGAACATGCAGTGGCAATGTAGGATAGGTTTCTGAAAAACATCGCGGGGTGGTGCGCATTGTATGGGTGTGTAACATTACATTCACTAGTAGGAGTGAGAAAAACATCACGGTGTGGTGGGAATCGGAGGGACTGAATAAGGATAGGCAGTGAGTGGCAATATAGGATGGAGAAAAGCACCGCTGGGTGGTCAGCATGGGGAGGTCAGGGAACATGCAGTGGCAATTTAGGATATGTTTCTGAAAAACATGGCGGGGTGGTGCGCATTGTATGGGTGTGTAACATTACATTCTCTAGTAGGAGTGAGAAAAACATCACAGGTTGTTGTAATCGGAGGGTCTGAATTAGGATAGGCAGTGAGTGGCAATGTAGGGTGGAGAAAAGCACCGCGGGGTGGTCACCATGCGGAGGTCAGGGAACATGCAGTGGCAATGTAGGATAGGTTTCTGAAAAACATCGCGGGGTAGTGCGCATTGTATGGGTGTGTAACATTACATTCACAAGTAGGAGTGAGAAAAATATAACAGGGTGGGGAGAATCGGAGGGTCTGAATTAGGATAGGCAGTGAGTGGCAATGTAGGATGGAGAAAAGCACCGTGGGATGGTCAGCATGTGGAGGTCAGGGAACATGCAGTGTCAATGTAGGATATGTTTCTGAAAAACATCGCGGGGTGGTGCGCATTGTATGGGTGTGTAACATTACATTCACTAGTAGGAGTGAGAAAAACATCATGGGGTGGTGCGCATTGTATGGGTGTGTAAAATTACATTCACTAGTAGGAGTGAGAAAAACATCGTGGGGTCGTGCGCATTGTATGGGTGTGTAACATTACATTCACTAGTAGGAGTGAGAAAAACATCACGGGTGGTGGCAATCTGAGGGTCTAAATTAGGATAGGCAGTGATTGGCAATGTTGGATGGAGAAAAGCACCGCGGGATGGTCAGCATGTGGAGGTCAGGGAACATGCAGTGGCAATGTAGGATATGTTTCGGAAAAACATCGCGGGGTGGTGTGCATTGTATGGGTGTGTAATATTACATTCACTAGTAGGAGTGAGAAAAACATCGTGGGGTGGTGCGCATTGTATGGGTGTGTAAAATTACATTCACTAGTAGGAGTGAGAAAAACATCGTTGGGTCGTGCGCATTGTATGGGTGTGTAACATTACATTCACTAGTAGGAGTGAGAAAAACATCACGGTGTGGTGTGAATCGGAGGGACTGAATTAGGATAGGCAGTGAGTGGCAATATAGGATGGAGAAAAGCACCGCGGGGTGGTCAGCATGGGGAGGTCAGGGAACATGCAGTGGCAATTTAGGATTTGTTTCTGAAAAACATGGCGGGGTGGTGCGCCTTGTATGGGTGTGTAACATTACATTCTCTAGTAGGAGTTAGAAAAACATCACGGGGTGTTGTGAATCGGAGGGTCTGAATTAGGATAGGCAGTGAGTGGCAATGTAGGGTGGACAAATGCACCGCGGTGTGGTCACCATGCGGAGGTCAGGGAACATTCAGTGGCAATGTAGGATAGGTTCTGAAAACATCGCGGGATGTTGTGCATTGTATGGGTGTGTAACATTACATTCACTAGTAGGGGTGAGAAAAACATCACGGGGTGGTGTGAATCGGAGGGTCTGAATTAGGATAGGCAGTGAGTGGCAATGTAGGATGGAGAAATGCACTGCGGTGTGGTCAGCATGGGGAGGTCAGGGAACATGCAGTCGCAATGTAGGATAGGTTTCTGAAAAACATCGCCGAGTGGTTCGCATTGCCTGTGTCTGTAACATTACATTCACTAGTAGGGAGTGAGAAAAACATCATGGGGTGGTGTGAATAGGAGGGTCTGAATTAGGATAGGCAGTGAGTGGCAATGTAGGATGGAGAAAAGCCCGAGGGGTGGTCAGCATGTGGAGGTCAGGGAACATGCAGTGGCAATTTAGGATACCTTTCTGAAAAACATGTGTGGTGGTGCGCATTGTATGGGTGTGTAACATTACATTCACTAGTAGGAGTGAGAAAACATCGCGGGGTGGTGCGCATTGCATGGGTGTGTAACATTACAGTCACTAGAAGGAGTGATAAAAACATCACAGGTTGGTGTGAATCGGAGGGACTGAAATAGGATAAGCAGTGAGTGGCAATGTAGGATGGAGAAAAGTACCGCAGGGAGGTCAGCATGGGGAGTTCAGGGACATGCAGTGGCAATGTAGGATAGGTTTTTGAAAACATTGCGGGGTGGTGCGCATTTTATGGGTGTCTAAATTTACATTCTCTCGTAGGAGTGAGAAAAACATCACGGGGTGGTGTGAATCAGAGGGTCTGAATTAGGTTAGGCAGCGAGTTGCAATGTAGGGAGTAAAAAAAGCACTGCGGGGTGGTCACCATGGGGAGGTCAGGGAACATGCAGTGGCAATGTAGGATAGGTTTCTGAAAAACATCGCCGAGTGGTGTGCATTGTATGTGTGTGTAACATTACTTTCACTAGTAGGAGTGAGAAAAACATCACGGGGTGGTGTGAATCGGAGGTCTGAATTAGGATAGGCAGTGAATGGCAATGTTGGATGGAGAAAAGCACCGCGGGGTGGTCAGCATGGGGAGGTCAGGGAACATGCAGTGGCAATGTAGGATAGGGTTTCTGAAAACATCGCCGAGTGTGCGCATTGCATGTGTGTGTAACATTACATTCACTAGTAGGAGTGAGAAAAACATGACGGGGTGGTGTGAATCGGAGGGTCTGAATTAGGATAGGCGGTGAGTGGCAATGTAGGATGGAGAAAAGCACCGCGGGGTGGTCAGCATGGGGAGGTCAGGAGCATGCAGTGGCCATGTAGGATGGGTTTCTGAAAATCATCGCGGGGTTTTGCGCATTTGTATTGGTGTGTAACATTACATTCACTAGTAGGAGTGAGAAAAACATCACGGTGTGGTGTGAATCGGAGGGACTGAATTAGGATAGGCAGTGAGTGGCAATATAGGATGGAGAAAAGCACCGCGGGGTGGTCAGCATGGGGAGGTCAGGGAACATGCAGTGGCAATTTAGGATTTGTTTCTGAAAAACATGGCGGGGTGGTGCGCATTGTATGGGTGTGTAACATTACATTCTCTAGTAGGAGTTAGAAAAACATCACGGGGTGTTGTGAATCAGAGGGTCTGAATTAGGATAGGCAGTGAGTGGCAATGTAGGGTGGACAAATGCACCGCGGTGTGGTCACCATGCGGAGGTCAGGGAACATTCAGTGGCAATGTAGGATAGGTTTCTGAAAAACATCGCGGGGTTTTGCGCATTGTATTGGTGTGTAACATTACATTCACTAGTAGGAGTGAGAAAAACATCACGGTGTGGTGTGAATCGGAGGGACTGAATTAGGATAGGCAGTGAGTGGCAATATAGGATGGAGAAAAGCACCGCGGGGTGGTCAGCATGGGGAGGTCAGGGAACATGCAGTGGCAATTTAGGATTTGTTTCTGAAAAACATGGCGGGGTGGTGCGCATTGTATGGGTGTGTAACATTACATTCTCTAGTAGGAGTTAGAAAAACATCACGGGGTGTTGTGAATCGGAGGGTCTGAATTAGGATAGGCAGTGAGTGGCAATGTAGGGTGGACAAATGCACCGCGGTGTGGTCACCATGCGGAGGTCAGGGAACATTCAGTGGCAATGTAGGATAGGTTTCTGAAAAACATCGCGGGATGTTGTGCATTGTATGGGTGTGTAACATTACATTCACTAGTAGGGGTGAGAAAAACATCACGGGGTGGTGTGAATCGGAGGGTCTGAATTAGGATAGGCAGTGAGTGGCAATGTAGGATGGAGAAATGCACTGCGGTGTGGTCAGCATGGGGAGGTCAGGGAACATGCAGTCGCAATGTAGGATAGGTTTCTGAAAAACATCGCCGAGTGGTTCGCATTGCCTGTGTCTGTAACATTACATTCACTAGTAGGAGTGAGAAAAACATCATGGGGTGGTGTGAATAGGAGGGTCTGAATTAGGATAGGCAGTGAGTGGCAATGTAGGATGGAGAAAAGCACCGAGGGGTGGTCAGCATGTGGAGGTCAGGGAACATGCAGTGGCAATTTAGGATACCTTTCTGAAAAACATTGTGGGGTGGTGCGCATTGTATGGGTGTGTAACATTACATTCACTAGTAGGAGTGAGAAAAACATCGCGGGGTGGTGCGCATTGCATGGGTGTGTAACATTACAGTCACTAGAAGGAGTGATAAAAACATCACAGGTTGGTGTGAATCGGAGGGACTGAAATAGGATAAGCAGTGAGTGGCAATGTAGGATGGAGAAAAGTACCGCAGGGAGGTCAGCATGGGGAGTTCAGGGAACATGCAGTGGCAATGTAGGATAGGTTTTTGAAAAACATTGCGGGGTGGTGCGCATTTTATGGGTGTCTAAATTTACATTCTCTCGTAGGAGTGAGAAAAACATCACGGGGTGGTGTGAATCAGAGGGTCTGAATTAGGTTAGGCAGCGAGTTGCAATGTAGGGAGTAAAAAAGCACTGCGGGGTGGTCACCATGGGGAGGTCAGGGAACATGCAGTGGCAATGTAGGATAGGTTTCTGAAAAACATCGCCGAGTGGTGTGCATTGTATGTGTGTGTAACATTACTTTCACTAGTAGGAGTGAGAAAAACATCACGGGGTGGTGTGAATCGGAGGGTCTGAATTAGGATAGGCAGTGAATGGCAATGTTGGATGGAGAAAAGCACCGCGGGGTGGTCAGCATGGGGAGGTCAGGGAACATGCAGTGGCAATGTAGGATAGGTTTCTGAAAAACATCGCCGAGTGGTGCGCATTGCATGTGTGTGTAACATTACATTCACTAGTAGGAGTGAGAAAAACATGACGGGGTGGTGTGAATCGGAGGGTCTGAATTAGGATAGGCGGTGAGTGGCAATGTAGGATGGAGAAAAGCACCGCGGGGTGGTCAGCATGGGGAGGTCAGGGAGCATGCAGTGGCCATGTAGGATGGGTTTCTGAAAATCATCGCGGGGTTTTGCGCATTGTATTGGTGTGTAACATTACATTCACTAGTAGGAGTGAGAAAAACATCACGGGATGGGTGAATCAGAAGGTCTGAATTAGGATAGGCAGTGAGTGGCAATGTAGGATGGAGAAAAGCACCGCGGGGTGGTCACCATGGGGAGGTCAGTGAACATGCAGTGGCAATATAGGATAGGTTTCTAAAAAACATCGCGGGGTGGTACGCATTGTATGGGTGTGTAATATTATATTCACTAGTAGGAGTGAGAAAAACATCACGGGGTGTTGTGAATAGGAGGGTCTGAATTAGTATAGGCAGTGAGGGGCAATGTAGGATGGATAAAAGGACCGCGGGGTGGTCAGTATGGGTAGGTCAGGGAACATGCAGTGGCAATGTAGGACAGGTTTCTGAAAAACATCGCGGGGTGGTGCGCATTGTATGGGTGTGTAACATTACATTCACTAGTAGGAGTGAGAAAAACATCGTGGGGTTGTGCGCATTGTATGGGTGTGTTACATTACATTCACTACTAGGAGTGAGAAAAACATCACGGGGTGGTGTGAATCGGAGGGACAGAATTAGAATAGGCAGTGAGTGGCAATATAGGATGGAGAAAAGCACCATGGGGTGGTCAGCATGGGGAGGTCAGGGAACATGCAGTGGCAATGTAGGATATGTTTCTGAAAAACATCGCGGGGTGGTGCGCATTGTATGGGTGTGTAACATTACATTCACTAGTAGGAGTGAGAAAAACATCACTGGGTGTTGTGAATCGGAGGGTTGAATTAGGATAGGCAGTGAGTGGCAATGTAGGATGGAGAAAAGCACCGCGGGGAGGTCAGCAGGTAGAGGTCAGGGAACATGCAGTGGCAATGTAGGATATGTTTCTGAAAAACATCGCGGGGTGGTGCGCATTGAATGGGTGTGTAACTTTACATTCACTAGTAGGAGTGAGAAAAACATCGTGGGGTGGTGCGTATTGTATGGGTGTGTAACATTACACTCACTAGTAGGAGTGATAAAAACATCACGGGGTGGTGTGAATCGGAGGGACTGAATTAGGATAGGCAGTGATTGGCAATATAGGATGGAGAAAAGCACCGCGGGGTGGTCAGCATGGGGAGGTCAGGGAACATGCATTGGCAATGTAGGATAGGTTTCTGAAAAACATCGCGGAGTGGTGCTCATTGTATGGGTGTCTAACATTACATTCACTTGTAGTAGTGAGAAAAACATCACGGGGTGGAGTGAATCGGCGGGTCTGAATTAGGATAGGCAGTGAGTGGCAATGTAGGATGGAGAAAAGCACCGCGGGGTGGTCAGCATGGGGAGGTCAGGGAACATGCTGTGGCAATGTAGGGTACGTTTCTGAAAACCATCGCGGGGTGGTGCGCATTGTATGGGTGTGTAACATTACATTCACTAGTAGGAGTGAGAAAAACATCACGGGGTGGTTTGAATCGGAGGGTCTTAATTAGGATAGGCAGTGAGTGGCAATGTAGGATGGAGAAAAGCACCGCGGGGTGGTCAGCATGTGGAGGTCAGGGAACATGCAGTTGCAATGTAGGATATGTTTCTGAAAAACATCGCGGGGTGGTGCGCATTGTATGGGTGTATAACATTACATTCACTAGTAGGAGTGAGAAAAACATCGTGGGGTGGTGCGCATTTTATGGGTGTGTAACATTACACTCACTAGTAGGAGTGATAAAAACATCACGGGGTAGTGTGAATCGGAGGGACTGAAATAGGATAAGCAGTGAGTGGCAATGTAGGATGGATAAAAGCACCATGGGGTGGTCAGCATGGGGAGGTCAGGGAACATGCAGTGGCAATGTAGGATAGGTTTCTGAAAAACATCGCGGAGTGTTGCGCATTGTATGGGTGTGTAACATTACATTCTGACCGGAGCCGCGGGAGACAGGAGACCAAACTCGAGCAGGATCAGCTCTTAAACTTTATTGCGTACAGCGAACCGGACCTAACAAGGTCCGCCACCCTCAACGTTGGTTTCTCTTCTGCCCGTTGGGGGCAGGAACAGCCTCTTATGAGGGGAAGCAGTATCCAATCAAAGAGAAGCGCGTTTAACAAGCTGATAGGCAAGCGTCACGGGTAACTGGGCAGACCTGACAATTTGGCGGGCTTGTTCAGGACGGGAAGAACCCGGAAGCAGGAAATGGGCGCCATCATAGGCGGCTTCCCACAACATTCACTAATAGGAGTGAGAAAAACATCACGGGGTGGGTGAATCGGAGGGTCTGAATTAGGATAGGCAGTGAGTGGCAATGTAGGATGGAGAAAAGCACCGCGGGGTGGTCAGCATGGGGAGGTCAGGGAACATGCAGTGGCAATGTAGGATAGGTTTCTGAAAAACATCGCAGGGTGGTGCGCATTGTATGGGTGTGTAACATAACATTCACTAGTAGGAGTGAGAAAAACATCGTGGGGTGGTGCGCATTGTATGGGTGTGTAACATTACATTCACTAGTAGGGGTGAGA
The DNA here is from genome assembly GCF_034190915.1 of Cavia porcellus. NCBI lineage: Eukaryota > Metazoa > Chordata > Mammalia > Rodentia > Caviidae > Cavia > Cavia porcellus. Next base: position 133,578 of record NW_026947714.1, on the reverse strand, counting down.
AAAACATGACGGGGTGGTGTGAATCGGAGGGTCTGAATTAGGATAGGCAGTGAGTGGAAATATAGGATGGAGAAAAGCACCTCGGGGTGGTCAGCATGGGAAGGTCAGGGAACATGCAGTGGCAATGTAGGATAGGTTTCTGAAAAACATCGCCGAGTGGTGCGCATTGTATGTGTGTGTAACATTACATTCACTAGTAGGAGTGAGAAAAACATCACGGGGTGGTGTGAATCGGAGGGTCTGCATTAGGATAGGCTGTGAATGGCAATGTTGGATGGAGAAAAGCAACGCGGGGTGGTCAGCATGGGGAGGTCAGGGAACATGCAGTGGCAACGTAGGATAGGTTTATGAAAAACATCGCGGGGTGGTGCGCATTGTATGGGTGTGTAAAATTACATTCACTAGTAGGAGTGAGAAAAACATCACGGGGTGGTGTGAATCGGAGGGTCTGAATTAGGATAGGCTGTGAATGGCAATGTTGGATGGAGAAAAGCACCGCGGGGTGGTCAGCATGGGGAGGTCATGGAACATGCAGTGGCAACGTAGGATAGGTTTCTGAAAAACATCGCGGTGTGGTGCGCATTGTATGGGTGTGTAACATTACATTCACTAGTAGGAGTGAGAAAAACATCACGGGGTGGTGTGAATCTGAGGGTCTAAATTAGGATAGGCAGTGATTGGCAATGTAGGATGGAGAAAAGCACCGTGGGGTGGTCAGCATGGGGAGGTCAGGGAACATGCAGTGGCAATGTAGGATAGGTTTCTGAAAAACATCGCCGAGCGGTGCGCATTGCATGTGTGTGTAACATTACATTCACTAGTAGGAGTGAGAAACACTTCACGGGGTGGAGTGAATCTGAGGGTCTGAATTAGGATAGGCAGTGAGTGGCAATGTAGGATGGAGAAAAGCACCGCGGGATGGTCAGCATGTGGAGGTCAGGGAACATGCAGTGGCAATGTAGGATATATTTCTGAAAAACATCGCGGGGTGGTGCGCATTGTATGGGTGTGTAACATTACATTCACTAGTAGGAGTGAGAAAAACATCGTGGGTTGGTGCGCATTGTATGGGTGTGTAAAATTACATTCACTAGTAGGAGTGAGAAAAACATCGTGGTGTGGTGCGCATTGTATGGGTGTGTAACATTACATTCACTAGTAGGAGTGAGAAAAACATCACGGTGTGGTGTGAATCGGAGGGACTGAATTAGGATAGGCAGTGAGTGGCAATATAGGATGGAGAAAAGCACCGTGGGGTGGTCAGCATGGGGAGGTCAGGGAACATGCAGTGGCAATTTAGGATATGTTTCTGAAAAACATGGCGGGGTGGTGCGCATTGTATGGGTGTGTAACATTACATTCTCTAGTAGGAGTGAGAAAAACATCACGGGTTGTTGTGAATCGGAGGGTCTGAATTAGGATAGGCAGTGAGTGGCAATGTAGGGTGGAGAAAAGCACCGCTGGGTGGTCACCATGCGGAGGTCAGGGAACATGCAGTGGCAATGTAGGATAGGTTTCTGAAAAACATCGCGGGGTGTTGTGCATTGTATGGGTGTGTAACATTACATTCACTAGTAGGGGTGAGAAAAACATCACGGGGTGGTGTGATTCGGAGGGTCTGAATTAGGATAGGCAGTGAGTGGCAATGTAGGATGGAGAAAAGCACCGCGGGGTGGTCAGCATGGGGAGGTCAGGGAACATGCAGTGGAAATGTAGGATAGGTTTCTGAAAAACATCGCCGAGTGGTGCGCATTGCCTGTGTTTGTAACATTACATTCACTAGTAGGAGTGAGAAAAACATCATGGGGTGGTGTGAATAGGAAGGTCTGAATTAGGATAGGCAGTGAGTGGCAATGTAGGATGGAGAAAAGAACCGCTGGGTGGTCAGCATATGGAGGTCAGGGAACATGCAGTGGCAATCTAGGATATGTTTCTGAAAAACATCGCGGGGTGGTGCGCATTGTATGGGTGTGTAACATTACATTCTGACCGGAGCCGCGGGAGACAGGAGACCAAACTCGAGCAGGATCAGCTCTTAAACTTTATTGCGTACAGCGAACCGGACCTAACAAGGTCCGCCACCCTCAACGTTGGTTTCTCTTCTGCCCGTTGGGGGCAGGAACAGCCTCTTATAAGGGGAAGCAGTATCCAATCACAGAGAAGCGCGTTTAACAAGCTGATAGGCTAGCGTCACGGGTAACTGGGCAGACCTGACAATTTGGCGGGCTTGTTCAGGCCGGGAAGAACTCGGAAGCAGGAAATGGGCGCCATCATAGGCGGCTTCCCACAACATTCACTAATAGGAGTGAGAAAAACATCACGGGGTGGGTGAATCGGAGGGTCTGAATTAGGATAGGCAGTGAGTGGCAATGTAGGATGGAGAAAAGCACCGCGGGGTGATCAGCATGGGGAGGTCAGGGAACATGCAGTGGCAATGTAGGATAGGTTTCTGAAAAACATCGCGGGGTGGTGCGCATTGTATGGGTGTGTAACATAACATTCACTAGTAGGAGTGAGAAAAACATCATGGGGTGGTGCGCATTGTATGGGTGTGTAACATTACATTCACTAGTAGGGGTGAGAAAAACATGACGGGGTGGTGTGAATCGGAGGGTCTGAATTAGGATAGGCAGTGAGTGGCAATATAGGATGGAGAAAAGCACCTCGGGGTGGTCAGCATGGGAAGGTCAGGGAACATGCAGTGGCAATGTAGGATAGGTTTCTGAAAAGCATCGCCGAGTGGTGCGCATTGTATGTGTGTGTAACATTACATTCACTAGTAGGAGTGAGAAAAACATCACGGGGTGGTGTGAATCGGAGGGTCTGAATTAGGATAGGCTGTGAATGGCAATGTTGGATGGAGAAAAGCACCGCGGGGTGGTCAGCATGGGGAGGTCAGGGAACATGCAGTGGCAACGTAGGATAGGTTTATGAAAAACATCGCGGGGTGGTGCGCATTGTATGGGTGTGTAACATTACATTCACTAGTAGGAGTGAGAAAACCATCACGGGGTGGTGTGAATCTGAGGGTCTAAATTAGGATAGGCAGCGAGTGGCAATGTAGGATGGAGAAAATCACCGTGGGGTGGTCAGCATGGGGAGGTCAGGGAACATGCAGTGGCAATGTAGGATAGGTTTCTGAAAAACATCGCCGAGTGGTTCGCATTGCATGCGTGTGTAACATTACATTCACTAGCAGGAGTGAGAAAAACTTCACGGGGTGGTGTGAATCTGAGGGTCTGAATTAGGTTAGGCAGTGATTGGCAATGTAGGATGGAGAAAAGCACCGTGGGGTGGTCAGCATGGGGAGGTCAGGGAACATGCAGTGGCAATGTAGGATAGGTTTCTGAAAAACATCGCCGAGTGGTGCGCATTGTATGTGTGTGTAACATTACATTCACTAGTAGGAGTGAGAAAAACATCACGGGGTGGTGTGAATCGGAGGGTCTAAATTAGGATAGGCTGTGAATGGCAATGTTGGATGGAGAAAAGCACCGCGGGGTGGTCAGCATGGGGAGGTCAGGGAACATGCAGTGGCAACGTAGGATAGGTTTCTGAAAAACATCGCGGTGTGGTGCGCATTGTATGGGTGTGTAACATTACATTCACTAGTAGGAGTGAGAAAAACATCACGGGGTGGTGTGAATCTGAGGGTCTAAATTAGGATAGGCAGTGATTGGCAATGTAGGATGGAGAAAAGCACCGTGGGGTGGTCAGCATGGGGAGGTCAGGGAACATGCAGTGGCAATGTAGGATAGGTTTCTGAAAAACATCGCCGAGCGGTGCGCATTGCATGTGTGTGTAACATTACATTCACTAGTAGGAGTGAGAAACACTTCACGGGGTGGTGTGAATCTGAGGGTCTGAATTAGGATAGGCAGTGAGTGGCAATGTAGGATGGAGAAAAGCACCACGGGATGGTCAGCATGTGGAGGACAGGGAACATGCAGTGGCAATGTAGGATATGTTTCTGAAAACATCGCGGGGTGGTGCGCATTGTATGGGTGTGTAACATTACATTCACTAGTATGAGAGAGAAAAACATCGTGGGGTGGTGCGCATTGCATGGGTGTGTAAAATTACATTCACTAGTAGGAGTGAGAAAAACATCGTGGTGTGGTGCGCATTGTATGGGTGTGTAACATTACATTCACTAGTAGGAGTGAGAAAAACATCACGGTGTGGTGGGAATCGGAGGGACTGAATAAGGATAGGCAGTGAGTGGCAATATAGGATGGAGAAAAGCACCGCTGGGTGGTCAGCATGGGGAGGTCAGGGAACATGCAGTAGCAATTTAGGATATGTTTCTGAAAAACATGGCGGGGTGGTGCGCATTGTATGGGTGTGTAACATTACATTCTCTAGTAGGAGTGAGAAAAACATCACAGGTTGTTGTAATCGGAGGGTCTGAATTAGGATAGGCAGTGAGTGGCAATGTAGGGTGGAGAAAAGCACCGCGGGGTGGTCACCATGCGGAGGTCAGGGAACATGCAGTGGCAATGTAGGATAGGTTTCTGAAAAACATCGCGGGGTAGTGCGCATTGTATGGGTGTGTAACATTACATTCACAAGTAGGAGTGAGAAAAATATAACAGGGTGGGGAGAATCGGAGGGTCTGAATTAGGATAGGCATTGAGTGGCAATGTAGGATGGAGAAAAGCACCGTGGGATGGTCAGCATGTGGAGGTCAGGGAACATGCAGTGTCAATGTAGGATATGTTTCTGAAAAACATCGCGGGGTGGTGCGCATTGTATGGGTGTGTAACATTACATTCACTAGTAGGAGTGAGAAAAACATCGTGGGGTGGTGCGCATTGTATGGGTGTGTAAAATTACATTCACTAGTAGGAGTGAGAAAAACATCGTGGGGTCGTGCGCATTGTATGGGTGTGTAACATTACATTCACTAGTAGGAGTGAGAAAAACATTACGGTGTGGTGTGAATCGGAGGGACTGAATTAGGATAGGCAGTGAGTGGCAATGTAGGGTGGAGAAATGCACCGCGGTGTGGTCACCATGCGGAGGTCAGGGAACATTCAGTGGCAATGTAGGATAGGTTTCTGAAAAACATCGCGGGGTGTTGTGCATTGTATGGGTGTGTAACATTACATTCACTAGTAGGGGTGAGAAAAACATCACGGGGTGGTGTGAATCGGAGGGTCTGAATTAGGATAGGCAGTGAGTGGCAATGTAGGATGGAGAAAAGCACCGCGGGGTGGTCAGCATGGGGAGGTGAGGGAACATGCAGTGGCAATGTAGGATAGGTTTCTGAAAAACATCGCCGAGTGGTGCGCATTGCCTGTGTCTGTAACATTACATTCACTAGTAGGAGTGAGAAAAACATCATGGGGTGGTGTGAATCGGAGGGTCTGTATTAGGATAGGCAGTGAGTGGCAATGTAGGATGGAGAAAAGCACCGCGGGGTGGTCAGCATGTGGAGGTCAGGGAACATGCATTGGCAATGCAGGATAGGTTTAGGAAAAACATCGCGGGGTGGTGCGCATTATATGGGTTTTTAAGATTACATTCACTAGTAGGAGTGAGAAAAACATCGCGGGGTGGTGCGCATTGCATGGGTGTGTAACATTACAGTCACTAGAAGGAGTGATATAAACATCACAAGGTGGTGTGAATCGGAGGGACTGAAATAGGATAAGCAGTGAGTGGCAATGTAGGATGGAGAAAAGTACCGCAGGGAGGTCAGCATGGGGAGTTCAGGGAACATGCAGTGGCAATGTAGGATAGGTTTTTGAAAAACATTGCGGGGTGGTGCGCATTTTATGGGTGTCTAAAATTACATTCTCTCGTAGGAGTGAGAAAAACATCATGGGGTGGTGTGAATCAGAGGGTCTGAATTAGGTTAGGCAGTGAGTTGCAATGTAGGGTGGAAAAAAGCACTGCGGGGTGGTCACCATGGGGAGGTCAGGGAACATGCAGTGGGAATGTAGGATAGGTTTCTGAAAAACATCGCCGAGTGGTGTGCATTGTATGTGTGTGTAACATTACTTTCACTAGTAGGAGTGAGAAAAACATCACGGGGTGGTGTGAATCGGAGGGTCTGAATTAGGATGGGCAGTGAATGGCAATGTTGGATGGAGAAAAGCACCGCGGGGTGGTCAGCATGGGGAGGTCAGGAAACATGCAGTGGCAATGTAGGATAGGTTTCTGAAAAACATCGCCGAGTGGTGCGCGTTGTATGTGTGTGTAACATTACATTCACTAGTAGGAGTGAGAAAAACATCACGGGGTGGTGTGAATCGGAGGGTCTGAATTAGGATAGGCTGTGAATGGCAATGTTGGATGGAGAAAAGCACCGCGGGGTGGTCAGCATGGGGAGGTCATGGAACATGCAGTGGCAACGTAGGATAGGTTTCTGAAAAACATCGCGGTGTGGTGCGCATTGTATGGGTGTGTAACATTACATTCACTAGTAGGAGTGAGAAAAACATCACGGGGTGGTGTGAATCTGAGGGTCTAAATTAGGATAGGCAGTGATTGGCAATGTAGGATGGAGAAAAGCACCGTGGGGTGGTCAGCATGGGGAGGTCAGGGAACATGCAGTGGCAATGTAGGATAGGTTTCTGAAAAACATCGCCGAGCGGTGCGCATTGCATGTGTGTGTAACATTACATTCACTAGTAGGAGTGAGAAACACTTCACGGGGTGGAGTGAATCTGAGGGTCTGAATTAGGATAGGCAGTGAGTGGCAATGTAGGATGGAGAAAAGCACCGCGGGATGGTCAGCATGTGGAGGTCAGGGAACATGCAGTGGCAATGTAGGATATATTTCTGAAAAACATCGCGGGGTGGTGCGCATTGTATGGGTGTGTAACATTACATTCACTAGTAGGAGTGAGAAAAACATCGTGGGTTGGTGCGCATTGTATGGGTGTGTAAAATTACATTCACTAGTAGGAGTGAGAAAAACATCGTGGTGTGGTGCGCATTGTATGGGTGTGTAACATTACATTCACTAGTAGGAGTGAGAAAAACATCACGGTGTGGTGTGAATCGGAGGGACTGAATTAGGATAGGCAGTGAGTGGCAATATAGGATGGAGAAAAGCACCGTGGGGTGGTCAGCATGGGGAGGTCAGGGAACATGCAGTGGCAATTTAGGATATGTTTCTGAAAAACATGGCGGGGTGGTGCGCATTGTATGGGTGTGTAACATTACATTCTCTAGTAGGAGTGAGAAAAACATCACGGGTTGTTGTGAATCGGAGGGTCTGAATTAGGATAGGCAGTGAGTGGCAATGTAGGGTGGAGAAAAGCACCGCTGGGTGGTCACCATGCGGAGGTCAGGGAACATGCAGTGGCAATGTAGGATAGGTTTCTGAAAAACATCGCGGGGTGTTGTGCATTGTATGGGTGTGTAACATTACATTCACTAGTAGGGGTGAGAAAAACATCACGGGGTGGTGTGATTCGGAGGGTCTGAATTAGGATAGGCAGTGAGTGGCAATGTAGGATGGAGAAAAGCACCGCGGGGTGGTCAGCATGGGGAGGTCAGGGAACATGCAGTGGAAATGTAGGATAGGTTTCTGAAAAACATCGCCGAGTGGTGCGCATTGCCTGTGTTTGTAACATTACATTCACTAGTAGGAGTGAGAAAAACATCATGGGGTGGTGTGAATAGGAAGGTCTGAATTAGGATAGGCAGTGAGTGGCAATGTAGGATGGAGAAAAGAACCGCTGGGTGGTCAGCATATGGAGGTCAGGGAACATGCAGTGGCAATCTAGGATATGTTTCTGAAAAACATCGCGGGGTGGTGCGCATTGTATGGGTGTGTAACATTACATTCTGACCGGAGCCGCGGGAGACAGGAGACCAAACTCGAGCAGGATCAGCTCTTAAACTTTATTGCGTACAGCGAACCGGACCTAACAAGGTCCGCCACCCTCAACGTTGGTTTCTCTTCTGCCCGTTGGGGGCAGGAACAGCCTCTTATAAGGGGAAGCAGTATCCAATCACAGAGAAGCGCGTTTAACAAGCTGATAGGCTAGCGTCACGGGTAACTGGGCAGACCTGACAATTTGGCGGGCTTGTTCAGGCCGGGAAGAACTCGGAAGCAGGAAATGGGCGCCATCATAGGCGGCTTCCCACAACATTCACTAATAGGAGTGAGAAAAACATCACGGGGTGGGTGAATCGGAGGGTCTGAATTAGGATAGGCAGTGAGTGGCAATGTAGGATGGAGAAAAGCACCGCGGGGTGATCAGCATGGGGAGGTCAGGGAACATGCAGTGGCAATGTAGGATAGGTTTCTGAAAAACATCGCGGGGTGGTGCGCATTGTATGGGTGTGTAACATAACATTCACTAGTAGGAGTGAGAAAAACATCATGGGGTGGTGCGCATTGTATGGGTGTGTAACATTACATTCACTAGTAGGGGTGAGAAAAACATGACGGGGTGGTGTGAATCGGAGGGTCTGAATTAGGATAGGCAGTGAGTGGCAATATAGGATGGAGAAAAGCACCTCGGGGTGGTCAGCATGGGAAGGTCAGGGAACATGCAGTGGCAATGTAGGATAGGTTTCTGAAAAGCATCGCCGAGTGGTGCGCATTGTATGTGTGTGTAACATTACATTCACTAGTAGGAGTGAGAAAAACATCACGGGGTGGTGTGAATCGGAGGGTCTGAATTAGGATAGGCTGTGAATGGCAATGTTGGATGGAGAAAAGCACCGCGGGGTGGTCAGCATGGGGAGGTCAGGGAACATGCAGTGGCAACGTAGGATAGGTTTATGAAAAACATCGCGGGGTGGTGCGCATTGTATGGGTGTGTAACATTACATTCACTAGTAGGAGTGAGAAAACCATCACGGGGTGGTGTGAATCTGAGGGTCTAAATTAGGATAGGCAGCGAGTGGCAATGTAGGATGGAGAAAATCACCGTGGGGTGGTCAGCATGGGGAGGTCAGGGAACATGCAGTGGCAATGTAGGATAGGTTTCTGAAAAACATCGCCGAGTGGTTCGCATTGCATGCGTGTGTAACATTACATTCACTAGCAGGAGTGAGAAAAACTTCACGGGGTGGTGTGAATCTGAGGGTCTGAATTAGGTTAGGCAGTGATTGGCAATGTAGGATGGAGAAAAGCACCGTGGGGTGGTCAGCATGGGGAGGTCAGGGAACATGCAGTGGCAATGTAGGATAGGTTTCTGAAAAACATCGCCGAGTGGTGCGCATTGTATGTGTGTGTAACATTACATTCACTAGTAGGAGTGAGAAAAACATCACGGGGTGGTGTGAATCGGAGGGTCTAAATTAGGATAGGCTGTGAATGGCAATGTTGGATGGAGAAAAGCACCGCGGGGTGGTCAGCATGGGGAGGTCAGGGAACATGCAGTGGCAACGTAGGATAGGTTTCTGAAAAACATCGCGGTGTGGTGCGCATTGTATGGGTGTGTAACATTACATTCACTAGTAGGAGTGAGAAAAACATCACGGGGTGGTGTGAATCTGAGGGTCTAAATTAGGATAGGCAGTGATTGGCAATGTAGGATGGAGAAAAGCACCGTGGGGTGGTCAGCATGGGGAGGTCAGGGAACATGCAGTGGCAATGTAGGATAGGTTTCTGAAAAACATCGCCGAGCGGTGCGCATTGCATGTGTGTGTAACATTACATTCACTAGTAGGAGTGAGAAACACTTCACGGGGTGGTGTGAATCTGAGGGTCTGAATTAGGATAGGCAGTGAGTGGCAATGTAGGATGGAGAAAAGCACCACGGGATGGTCAGCATGTGGAGGACAGGGAACATGCAGTGGCAATGTAGGATATGTTTCTGAAAACATCGCGGGGTGGTGCGCATTGTATGGGTGTGTAACATTACATTCACTAGTATGAGAGAGAAAAACATCGTGGGGTGGTGCGCATTGCATGGGTGTGTAAAATTACATTCACTAGTAGGAGTGAGAAAAACATCGTGGTGTGGTGCGCATTGTATGGGTGTGTAACATTACATTCACTAGTAGGAGTGAGAAAAACATCACGGTGTGGTGGGAATCGGAGGGACTGAATAAGGATAGGCAGTGAGTGGCAATATAGGATGGAGAAAAGCACCGCTGGGTGGTCAGCATGGGGAGGTCAGGGAACATGCAGTAGCAATTTAGGATATGTTTCTGAAAAACATGGCGGGGTGGTGCGCATTGTATGGGTGTGTAACATTACATTCTCTAGTAGGAGTGAGAAAAACATCACAGGTTGTTGTAATCGGAGGGTCTGAATTAGGATAGGCAGTGAGTGGCAATGTAGGGTGGAGAAAAGCACCGCGGGGTGGTCACCATGCGGAGGTCAGGGAACATGCAGTGGCAATGTAGGATAGGTTTCTGAAAAACATCGCGGGGTAGTGCGCATTGTATGGGTGTGTAACATTACATTCACAAGTAGGAGTGAGAAAAATATAACAGGGTGGGGAGAATCGGAGGGTCTGAATTAGGATAGGCATTGAGTGGCAATGTAGGATGGAGAAAAGCACCGTGGGATGGTCAGCATGTGGAGGTCAGGGAACATGCAGTGTCAATGTAGGATATGTTTCTGAAAAACATCGCGGGGTGGTGCGCATTGTATGGGTGTGTAACATTACATTCACTAGTAGGAGTGAGAAAAACATCGTGGGGTGGTGCGCATTGTATGGGTGTGTAAAATTACATTCACTAGTAGGAGTGAGAAAAACATCGTGGGGTCGTGCGCATTGTATGGGTGTGTAACATTACATTCACTAGTAGGAGTGAGAAAAACATTACGGTGTGGTGTGAATCGGAGGGACTGAATTAGGATAGGCAGTGAGTGGCAATGTAGGGTGGAGAAATGCACCGCGGTGTGGTCACCATGCGGAGGTCAGGGAACATTCAGTGGCAATGTAGGATAGGTTTCTGAAAAACATCGCGGGGTGTTGTGCATTGTATGGGTGTGTAACATTACATTCACTAGTAGGGGTGAGAAAAACATCACGGGGTGGTGTGAATCGGAGGGTCTGAATTAGGATAGGCAGTGAGTGGCAATGTAGGATGGAGAAAAGCACCGCGGGGTGGTCAGCATGGGGAGGTGAGGGAACATGCAGTGGCAATGTAGGATAGGTTTCTGAAAAACATCGCCGAGTGGTGCGCATTGCCTGTGTCTGTAACATTACATTCACTAGTAGGAGTGAGAAAAACATCATGGGGTGGTGTGAATCGGAGGGTCTGTATTAGGATAGGCAGTGAGTGGCAATGTAGGATGGAGAAAAGCACCGCGGGGTGGTCAGCATGTGGAGGTCAGGGAACATGCATTGGCAATGCAGGATAGGTTTAGGAAAAACATCGCGGGGTGGTGCGCATTATATGGGTTTTTAAGATTACATTCACTAGTAGGAGTGAGAAAAACATCGCGGGGTGGTGCGCATTGCATGGGTGTGTAACATTACAGTCACTAGAAGGAGTGATATAAACATCACAAGGTGGTGTGAATCGGAGGGACTGAAATAGGATAAGCAGTGAGTGGCAATGTAGGATGGAGAAAAGTACCGCAGGGAGGTCAGCATGGGGAGTTCAGGGAACATGCAGTGGCAATGTAGGATAGGTTTTTGAAAAACATTGCGGGGTGGTGCGCATTTTATGGGTGTCTAAAATTACATTCTCTCGTAGGAGTGAGAAAAACATCATGGGGTGGTGTGAATCAGAGGGTCTGAATTAGGTTAGGCAGTGAGTTGCAATGTAGGGTGGAAAAAAGCACTGCGGGGTGGTCACCATGGGGAGGTCAGGGAACATGCAGTGGGAATGTAGGATAGGTTTCTGAAAAACATCGCCGAGTGGTGTGCATTGTATGTGTGTGTAACATTACTTTCACTAGTAGGAGTGAGAAAAACATCACGGGGTGGTGTGAATCGGAGGGTCTGAATTAGGATGGGCAGTGAATGGCAATGTTGGATGGAGAAAAGCACCGCGGGGTGGTCAGCATGGGGAGGTCAGGAAACATGCAGTGGCAATGTAGGATAGGTTTCTGAAAAACATCGCCGAGTGGTGCGCGTTGTATGTGTGTGTAACATTACATTCACTAGTAGGAGTGAGAAAAACATCACGGGGTGGTGTGAATCGGAGGGTCTGAATTAGGATAGGCTGTGAATGGCAATGTTGGATGGAGAAAAGCACCGCGGGGTGGTCAGCATGGGGAGGTCAGGGAACATGCAGTGGCAACGTAGGATAGGTTTCTGAAAAACATCGCGGGGTGGTGCGCATTGTATGGGTGTGTAACATTACATTCACTAGTAGGAGTGAGAAAAACATCACGGGGTGGTGTGAATCTGAGGGTCTAAATTAGGATAGGCAGTGATTGCCAATGTAGGATGGAGAAAAGCACCGTGGGGTGGTCAGCATGGGGAGGTCAGCGAACATGCAGTGGCAATGTAGGATAGGTTTCTGAAAAACATCGCCGAGCGGTGCGCATTGCATGTGTGTGTAACATTACATTCACTAGTAGGAGTGAGAAACACTTCACGGGGTGGTGTGTATCTGAGGGTCTGAATTAGGATAGGCAGTGAGTGGCAATGTAGGATGGAGAAAAGCACCGCGGGATGGTCAGCATGTGGATGTCAGGGAACATGCAGTGGCAATGTAGGATATGTTTCTGAAAAACATCGCGGGGTGGTGCGCATTGTATGGGTGTGTAACATTACATTCACTAGTATGAGTGAGAAAAACATCGTGGGGTGGTGCGCATTGTATGGGTGTGTAAAATTACATTCACTAGTAGGAGTGAGAAAAACATCGTGGTGTGGTGCGCATTGTATGGGTGTGTAACATTACATTCACTAGTAGGAGTGAGAAAAACATCACGGTGTGGTGGGAATCGGAGGGACTGAATTAGGATAGGCAGTGAGTGGCAATATAGGATGGAGAAAAGCACCGCTGGGTGGTCAGCATGGGGAGGTCAGGGAACATGCAGTGGCAATTTAGGATATGTTTCTGAAAAACATGGCAGGGTGGTGCGCATTGTATGGGTGTGTAACATTACATTCTCTAGTAGGAGTGAGAAAAACATCACAGGTTGTTGTGAATCGGAGGGTCTGAATTAGGATAGGCAGTGAGTGGCAATGTAGGGTGGAGAAAAGCACCGCGGGGTGGTCACCATGCGGAGGTCAGGGAACATGCAGTGGCAATGTAGGATAGGTTTCTGAAAAACATCGCGGGGTAGTGCGCATTGTATGGGTGTGTAACATTACATTCACAAGTAGGAGTGAGAAAAATATAACAGGGTGGGGAGAATCGGAGGGTCTGAATTAGGATAGGCAGTGAGTGGCAATGTAGGATGGAGAAATGCACCATGTGGTGGTCAGCATGGGGAGGTCATGGAACATGCAGTGGCAACGTAGGATATGTTTCTGAAAAACATCGCGGGCTGGTGCGCATTGTATGGGTGTGTAACATTACATTCACTAGTAGGAGTGAGAAAAACATCACGGGGTGGTTTCAATCGGAGGTTCTGAATTAGCATAGGCAGTGAGTGGCAATGTAGGATGGAGAAAAGGAGCGCGGGGTATTTAGCACGGGGAGGACAGGGAACATGCAGTGGCAATTTCGGACAGGTTTCTGAAAAACATCGCGTTGTGGTGCGCATTGTATGAGTGTGTAACATTACATTCACTAGTAGGAGTGAGAAAAACATGACGGGGTGGTGTGAATCGGAGTGTCTGAATTAGGATAGGCAGTGAGTGGAAATGTTGGATGGAGAAAAGCACCGCGGGGTGGTCAGCATGGGGAGGTCAGGGAACATGCAGTGGCCATGTAGGATGGGTTTCTGAAAATCATGGCGGGGTTTTGCGCATTGTATGGGTGTGTAACATTACATTCACTAGTAGGAGTGAGAAAAACATCACGGGATGGGTGAATCGGAAGGTCTGAATTAGGATAGGCAGTGAGTGGCAATGTAGGATGGAGAAAAGCACTGCGGCGTGGTCAGTATTGGGAGGTCAGGGAACATGCAGTGGCAATGTAGGATACGTTTCTGAAAAACATAGCGGGGTGGTGCGCATTATATGGGTGTGTAACGTTACATTCACTAGTAGGAGTGAGAAAACATCAGGGGGTGGTGTGAATCGGAGGGTCTGAATTAGGATAGGCCATGAGTGGCAATGTAGGATGGAGAAAAGCACCGCGGGGTGGTCAGTATGTGGAGGTTAGGGAACATGCAGTGGCAATTTAGGATAGCTTTCTGAAAAACATCACAGGGTGGTACGCATTGTATGGGTGTGTAACATTACATTCACTAGTAGGAGTGAGAAAAACATCACGGGGTGGTGTGAATCGGATGTTCTGAATTAGGATAGGCAGTGAGTGGCAATGTAGGATGGAGAAAAGCAACGCGGGGTGGTCAGCATGGGGAGGTCAGGGAACATGCAGTGGCAATGTAGGATAGGTTTCTAAAAAACATCGCGGGGTGGTGCGCATTGTATGGGTGTGTAACATTATATTCACTAGTAGGAGTGAGAAAAACATCACGGGGTGGTGTGAATAGGAGGGTCTGAATTAGTATAGGCAGTGAGTGGCAATGTAGGATGGAGAAAAGGACCGCGGGGTGGTCAGCATGGGGAGGTCAGGGAACATGCAGTGGCAATGTAGGATAGGTTTCCGAAAAACATCGCGGGGTGGTGCGCATTGTATGGGTGTGTAACATTACATTCACTAGTAGGAGTGAGAAAAACATCACGCGGTGGTGCGCATTGTATGGGTGTGTAACATTACATTCACTAATAGGAGAGAGAAAAACCTCACGGGGTCGTGTGAATCGGAGGGACTGAATTAGGATAGGCAGTGAGTAGCAATGTAGGATGGAGAAAAGCATCACGGGGTGGTCAGCATGGAGAGGTCAGGCAACATGCAGTGGCAATGTAGGATAGGTTTCTGAAAAACATCGCGGGGTAGTGCGCATTGTATGGGTGTGTAACATTACATTCACAAGTAGGAGTGAGTAAAATATCACAGGGTGGTGTGAATCGGATGGTCTGAATTAGGATAGGCAGTGAGTGGCAATGTAGGATGGAGAAAAGCATCACGGGGTGGTCAGCATGGGGAGGACAGGAAACATGCAGTGGCAATGTAGGATAAGTTTCTGAAAAACAACGCGGGGTGGTGCGCATTGTATGGGTGTGGAACATTACATTTACTAGTAGGAGTGAGAAAAACATCACGGGTTGGTGCGCATTGTATGGGTGTGTAACAATACGTTCTCTAGTAGGAGTGAGAAAAACATCACGGGGTGGTGTGAATCGGAGGGTCTGAATTAGGATAGGCAGTGAGTGGCAATGTAGGATGGAGAAAAGCATCACGGGGTGGTCAGCATGGAGAGGTCAGGGAACATGCAGTGGCAATGTAGGATAGGTTTCTGAGAAACATCGCGGGCTGGTGCGCATTGTATGGGTGTGTAACATTACATTCACTAGTAAGAGTGAGAAAAACATCACGGGTTTGTTTGAATCGGAGGGTCTTAATTAGCATAGGCAGTGAGTGGCAATGTAGGATGGAGAAAAGGACTGCGGGTTATTTAGCATGGGGAGGTCAGGGAACATGCAGTGGCAATGTAGGATAGGTTTCTGAAAAACATCGCGGGGTGGTGCACATTGTATGAGTTTGTAACATTACATTCACTAGTAGAAGTGAGAAAAACATGACGGGGTGCTGTGAATCGGACGGTCTGAATTAGGATAGGCAGTGAGGGGCAATGTAGGATGGAGAAAAGCACCGCGGGGTGGTCAGCATGGGGAGGTCAGGGAACATGCAGTGGCCATGTAGGATGGGTTTCTGAAAATCATCGCGGGGTTTTGCGCATTGTATGGGTGTGTTGAACAGAGCCGCGGGAGACAGGAGACCAAACTCGAGCAGGATCAGCTCTCAAACTTTATTGCGTACAGCGAACCGGACCTAACAATGTCCGCCACCCTCAGTGTTGGTTCCTCTTCCGCCCGTTGGGGGCAGGAACAGCCTCTTATAAGGGGAAGCAGTATCCAATCACAGAGAAGCGCTTCTAACAAGCTGATAGGTTAGCGTCACGGGTAACTGGGCAGACATGACAATTTGGCGGGCTTGTTCAGGCCGGGAAGAACCCGGAAGCAGGAAATGGGCGCCATCATAGGCGGCTTCCCACATCTCCCCCTTTTTTATTTATTAAAATAGGATGGTCTGTGGGTCCCTCCAAGATGTCTATGACCTTGTTGTTGTTAGACACCTAGGAGTGGGCCTACCTTGTAGGCCGAGGCATGAGAGAATGTAGAGGTCTATACCCTGCTGTGTATCACCCTGTTTTGTGCATATCCTTGCGCCAGGACCATGCTCAAGGTGAGTGGTTCATTTTTTCGCAGGGCCAGGCTTTTGTGAACCGAACCTGGATGCACATAGACATTCATTCCTGCCTTCCCCCCAACCTTTGGGGCGGATGGCACTGCAGTAACCTTGGTCTCGCATCTCAATGCCAATAATTTGACTCCGGGAGGGACCCCTGGCCTTATAGGCCATGTATATCTGAGTGGAGCCTGTCTTAGGTTGACCGGGAGGGCTTTTCCCGTCTTACCCGTCATTGGCTTGCCCACTCAGCTCTTATAGCTGATGTTCTGCAATGTGAAGGAGATATGCGGCGGCCTGCTGGCCTGATGGGCCACCTGCTGCCATTTGCATGGCTGCCATAGCTGTGATTTAACCTGCTGCTGAGTTTGTATGAGGCGATCTAACAAGCATTTTATAACCACAAGCCCCACTAGGATGGCCACGGCAATCAGGATCCAAGTAGT
The DNA here is from genome assembly GCF_034190915.1 of Cavia porcellus. NCBI lineage: Eukaryota > Metazoa > Chordata > Mammalia > Rodentia > Caviidae > Cavia > Cavia porcellus. The sequence goes on along the minus strand of NW_026947714.1, from coordinate 116,818 downwards.
CAGGTTGGGCCAGGAGAACCAGGAGGTGACGCGTTCCCACAAACTGGCTATAACACTGCCTAAAGTCGATAAATCGAACCTGACTGGACCTAGTTGGATACCGTCCATATTGTCAAGTTCCTGACCGACTATGAGGGACAAATTGTGAAACTTAGGTAGGTAGGTGTCTTGCAGCCAAGCTGTCATATTTTTAACAGTGTTGGGCAAATTTGTGCGAACAGGGGTGATTAATAGGAACCCACAGAATAGAAAAAACTCCAAACCAGATATTTTAGTTTGTAGATGGTCTCGGGCGCTGAGCGTCGGTCCCAGAAGGGTCGAGTTGACTTGTGTCCGCGGGCTTATCCTCCTGTGCTTTATCAGGAACTGGTGGGGAGTTTACTGCTCGCGTCAATCTTTCCGGGACCCACAGCGGTTCGCAGCCTGGTTCCTGTGGGAAGACACAAACCGCACCTCGGGTCCAGCTAACCACTGGATCCGGGCCCATCCGTTGTCCTGTAAGGACATCTTTCCATCTCACCAGCCCTTTGTCAGCCGGGGACGGGTTATTGTGCTCCATGGCAGGGGAATGATTATTGTGATTAAGGTTTAAAAAGTTTATGGTAAAGAGTGCCAATGATATTCTTCCTTTGGGCGTTAGGCCATGGCCTATTCCCTCCTTTTGTTTTTGTAAGACACCCTTGAGTGTCCGATGGGATCGCTCAATGATGCCTTGTCCTTGGGGGTTGTAAGGAATGCCATGTTTAAGAGTGACCTCCATTTGTTAACAAAATGTCATAAAAATTTTGCTGGTATAGGCAGGACCATTGTCTGTTTTTAGTATATTGGGCTTTCCCCAAGCAGCCCAGGCTGCCAGGCAATGATTAATAGCGTGGGTGGCCCTTTCTCCGGGTTCTGCCGAGGCAAACATAACCTGGGAGGCGGTATCTACCGAAACATGAACATATTTAAGTTTTCCGAATTCTGGGATGTGTGTAACATCCATTTGCCAAATATGATTTGGGCGAAGTCCTCTTGGTTTAATGCCAATAGATTGTTGGGGTGAAGAGATCACACAAGCTGGGCAATACCGTCGTGCTTGTGCTCTTGTGATGTTGAAGCGTGCCATGAGGGTGCGGGCATTAACATGGAACTGAGAATGGAATTTTTGGGCTGCTTCCAGAGGGTTGGGAAAGGTTAAGACCCATATCGGGCGCGTGGCCAAGTCTGCCAAGGCATTGCCCTCCGCCAAGGGCCCAGGTAAATTAGTATGGGCTCTGATATGTGAGATGAACACTTTTGAGGTTCTATTCCATAACTGATGTTGAATACCTAGGAATATGGAGGCTACCGTTGAAGAGGCTTTAATGGGACCCGCCGTCTCCAGAACTTGGAGAGCATTTACCACATACGGAAGGAACGTCCTCCTCCTCCCCCAGAAGGGGGCGCAGGAGGTAATCCGGGAAGTAGCTCTCCCTCTAACCAGGGCAGTGCCATAGGTTGTGGGCGCCCTCTGGCGGCCACGGGTGGAGGTGGCAGCCCAGGGAGCAACTCCTCTTCCGGCCACGGCGGTGCAGTAGGGCCTGGCGCCCTGAAGGGGGCGACCATGTGTCGCGAGCTTCGGAGCCCTTGTGTTTCTCTGGAGGCCCAAAGTCAGGTGTGACTTCGGGCTCCTCCGAGCACTCGGATCAAGTTTGTCAAGAGCCTGTCGGGCTGAGCAAAGCCCAGGGGTTCGTTCGTCCATCAGACAAGCCCTAATCAGTTCCCACAGGGGTAAAACCATGGGATCCAAGCGTCCCTCTTCTCGGGCGCATCTAAGATCCCCTCCTAACTTCTCCCATGACGGGAGGGTTAGAGAGCCCGTGGGCTAAAACCAGGGGGCAATTTCATTAACATGATCCAGAAATCTGGAAAGGGTGACCCGGTTTATGTAGATGCCTCGGGTCCGCAGCAGGACTCTTAGGGAGTCAGCGAGGGGTTTGCGAGCAGCGTTGCCCACAATGGCGAAGCGAAAGCGAAACAAATGCAAGGGAAAAAAAAGACCGGCGTCCACCCGTGTGGCGCTCAAAATCTGTTAGATGCGTCCACCCAACCCAGGCGATCCAGTACTCACCTGTCCCGGGAACCGCTGTATCTCACGTAGCTGATCAGGGTGAAGAGAAGAGGCGCTCGGGGCCTTCCGTTGTTATTGGGCCAGGTCCTCCGTCGTACCGCAGGCGACAGCAATCGCACCGACCGGCCGAAGAGGCACGTCGCTGAGTCGTTTATCTTTGATTACCCGTACGGGCCACCAGTTGACCGGAGCCGCGGGAGACAGGAGACCAAACTCGAGCAGGATCAGCTCTCAAACTTTATTGCGTACAGCGAACCGGACCTAACAAGGTCCGCCACACTCAGTGTTGGTTCCTCTTCCGCCCGTTGGGGGCAGGAACAGCCTCTTATAAGGGGAAGCAGTATCCAATCACAGAGAAGCGCGTCTAACAAGCTGATAGGCTAGCGTCACGGGTAACTGGGCAGACATGACAATTTGGCGGGCTTGTTCAGGCCGGGAAGAACCCGGAAGTAGGAAATGGGCGCCATCATAGGCGGCTTCCCACATTGTGTAACATTACATTCACTAGTAGGAGTGAGAAAAACATCACGGGATGGGTGAATCAGAAGGTCTGAAATAGGATAGGCAGTGAGTGGCAATGTAGGATGGAGAAAAGCACCGCGGTTTGGTCAGCATGGGGAGGTCAGGGAACATGCAGTGGCAATGTAGGATAGGTTTCTAAAAAACATCGCGGGGTGGTGCGCATTGTATGGGTGTGTAACATTATATTCACTAGTAGGAGTGAGAAAAACATCACGGGGTGGTGTGAATCTGAGGGTCTGATTTAGGATAGGCAGTGAGTAGCAATGTAGGATGGAGAAAAGCACCGCGGGGTGGTCAGCATGGGCAGGTCAGGGAACATGCAGTGGCAATGCAGGATAGGTTTCGGAAAAACATCGCGGGGTGGTGCGCATTATATGGGTGTTTAAGGTTACATTCACTAGTAGGGGTGAGAAAAACATCACGGGGTGGTGCGCATTGTATGGGTGTTTAACATTACATTCACTAATAGGAGAGAGAAAAACATCACGGGGTGGTGTGAATCGGAGGGTCTGAATTAGGATAGGCAGTGAGTGGCAATGTAGGATGGAGAAGAGCATCACGGGATGGTCAGCATGGAGAGGTCAGGGAACATGCAGTGGCAATGTAGGATAGGTTTCTGAAAAACATCACGGGGTAGTGCGCATTGTATGGGTGTGTAACATTACATTCCCAAGTAGGAGTGAGAAAAATATAACAGGGTGGTGTGAATCGAAGGGTCTGAATTAGGATAGGCAGTGAGTGGCAATGTAGGATGGAGAAAAGCACCACGTGGTGGTCAGCATGGGGACGTCATGGAACATGCAGTGGCAATGTAGGATAGGTTTCTGAAAAACATCGCGCGCTGGTGCGCATTGTATGGGTGTGTAACATTACATTCACTAGTAGGAGTGAGAAAAACATCACGGTGTGGTTTGAATCGGAGGTTCTGAATTAGCATAGGCAGTGAGTGGCAATGTAGGATGGAGAAAAGGACCGCGGGGTATTTAGCATGGGGAGGTCAGGGAACATGCAGTGGCAATGTAGGATAGGTTTCTGAAAAACATCACGGGGTGTTGCGCATTGTATGAGTGTGTAACATTACATTCACTAGTAGGAGTGAGAAAAACATGACGGGGTGGTGTGAATCGGAGGGTCTGAATTAGGATACGCAGTGAGTGGCAACGTAGGATGGACAAAAGAACCGCGGGGTGGTCAGCATGGGGAGGTCAGGGAACATGCAGTGGCCATGTAGGATGGGTTTCTGAAAATCATCGCGGGGTTTTAGTCATTGTATGGGTGTGTAACATTACATTCACTAGTAGGAGTGAGAAAAACATCACGGGATGGGTGAATCGGAAGGTCTGAATTAAGATAGGCAGTGAGTGGCAATGTAGGATGGAGAAAAGCACTGCGGCGTGGTCAGCATGGGGAGGTCAGGGAACATGCAGTGGCAATGTAGGACAGGTTTCTGAAAAACATCGCGGGCTGGTGCGCATTGTATGGGTGTGTAATATTACATTCACTGGTAGGAGTGAGAAAAACATCATGGGGTGGTGTGAATCAGAGGGTCTGAATTAAGATAGTCAGTGATTGCAATGTAGGATGGAGAAAAGCCCCGCGAGTTGGTCAGCATGGGGAGGTCAGGGAACATGCAGTGGCAATGTAGGATAGGTTTCTGAAAAACATCGCGTGGTGGTGCGCATTGTATGACTGTGTAACATTACATTCACTAGTAGGAGTGAGAAAAACATCATGGGGTGGTGTGAATCGGAGGGTCTGAATTAGGAGAGGCAGTGAGTGGCAATGTAGGTTGGAGAAAAGCCCCGCGGGGTGGTCAGCATGGGGAGGTCAGGGAACATGCAGTGGCAATGTAGGATAGGTTTCTGAAAAACATCACGTGTTGGTGCGCATTTTATGACTGTGTAACATTACATTCACTAGTAGGAATGAGAAAAACATCATGGGGTGGTGTGAATCAGAGGGTGTGAATTAGCATAGGCAGTGAGTGGCCATGTAGGATGGAGAAAAGCACTGCGGGCTGGTCAGCATGGGCAGGTTAGGGAACATGCAGTGGCAATGTAGGATAGGTTTCCGAAAAACATCGCGGGGTGTTGCGCATTATATGGGTGTTTAACATTACATTCACTAGAAGGGGTGAGAAAAACATCACGGGGTGGTGCGCATTGTATGGGTGTGTAACATTACATTCACTAATAGGAGTGAGAAAAACATCACGGGGTTGTGTGAATAGGAGTGTCTGAATTAGAATAGGCAGTGAGTGGCAATGTATCATGGGGTGGTCATCATGGGGAGGTCATGGAACATGCAGTGGCAATGTAGGATAGGTTTGTGAAAAACATCGCGGGCTGGTGCGCATGGTATGGGTGTGTAACATTACATTCACTAGTAGGAGTGAGAAAAACATCACGGGGTGGTTTGAATCGGAGGTTCTGAATTAGCATAGGCAGTGAAGGGCAATGTAGGATGGAGAAAAGGAACGCGGGGTATTTAGCATAGGGAGGACAGGGAACATGCAGTGGCAATGTAGGATAGGTTTCTGAAAAACATCGCGTTGTGGTGCGCATTGTATGAGTGTGTAACATTACATTCACTAGTAGGAGTGAGAAAAACATGACGGGGTGGTGTGAATCGGAGGGTCTGAATTAGGATAGGCAGTGAGTGGCAATGTTGGATGGAGAAAAGCACCGCGGGGTGGTCAGCATGGGGAGGTCAGGGAACATGCAGTGGCCATGTAGGATGGGTTTCTGAAAATCATCGCGGGGTTTTGTGCATTGTATGGGTGTGTAACATTACATTCACTAATAGGAGAGAGAAAAACATCCCGGGTTGGTGTGAATCGGAGGGTCTGAATTAGGATAAGCAGTGAGTGGCAATGTAGGATGGAGAAAAGCATCACGGGGTGGTCAGCATGGGGAGGTCAGGGAACATGCAGTGGCAATGTAGGATACGTTTCTGAAAAACATTGCGGGGTGGTGCGAATTGTATGGGAGTGTAACATTACATTCACGAGTAGGAGTGAGAAAAGATCAGGGGGTGGTGTGAATCGGAGGGTCTGAATTAGGATAGGCCGTGAGTGACAATGTAGGATGCTGAAAAGCACCGCCGTGTGGTCAGTATGCGGAGGTCAGGGAACATGCAGTGGCAATGTAGGATAGGTTTCTGAAAAACATCGCGGGCTGGTGCGCATTGTATGGGTGTGTAACATTACATTCACTAGTAGGAGTGAGAAAAACATCACGGGGTGGTTTGAATCAGAGGGTCTGAATTAGCATAGGCAGTGAGTGGCAATGTAGGATGGAGAAAAGGACCGCGGGGTATTTAGCATGGGGAGGTGAGGGAACATGCAGTGGCAATGTAGGATAGGTTTCTGAAAAACATCGCGGGGTGGTGCGCATTGTATGAGTTTGTAACATTACATTCACTAGTAGCAGTGAGAAAAACATGACGGGGTATTTTGAATCGAGGGTCTGAATTAGGATAGGCAGTGAGTGGCAATGTAGGATGGAGAAAAGAACCGCGGGGTGGTCAGCATGGGGAGGTCAGGGAACATGCAGTGGCCATGTAGGATGGGTTTCTGAAAATCATCGCGGGGTTTTGCGCATTGTATGGGTGTGTAACATTACATTCACTAGAAGGAGTGAGAAAAACATCACAGGATGGGTGAATCGGAAGGTCTGAATAAGGATAGGCAGTGAGTGGCAATGTAGGATGGAGAAAAGCACTGCGGCGTGGTCAGCATGGGGAGGTCAGGGAACATCCAGTGGCAATGTAGGATAGGTTTCTGAAAAACATCGCGGTGTGGTGCGCATTGTATGGGTGTGTAACATTACATTCACTGGTAGGAGTGAGAAAAACAACATGGGGTGGTGTGAATTCGAGGGTCTGAATTAGGATAGTCAGTGAGTGGCAATGTAGGATGGAGAAAAGCCCCGCGAGGTGGTCAGCATGGGGAGGTCAGGGAACATGCAGTGGCAATGTAGGATAGGTTTCTGAAAAACATCGCGTGGTGGTGCGCATTGTATGGGTGTGTAACATTACATTCACTAGTAGGAGTGAGAAAAACATCACGGGGTGTTGTGAATCGGAGGGTCTGAATTAGGATAGGCAGTGAGTGGCAATGTAGGATGGAGAAAAGCACCGCGGGGTGGTCAGCATGAGCAGGTCAGGGAACATGCAGTGGCAATATAGGATAGGTTTCTGAAAAACATCGCGGGCTGTTGCGCATTTTATGGGTGTGTAACATTACATTCACTAGTAGGAGTGAGAAAAACATCACAGGGTGGTGTGAATCGGAGGGTCTGAATTAGGATAGGCAGTGAGTGGCAATGTAGGATGGAGAAAACCACCGCGGGTAGGTCAGCATGGGGAGGACAGGGAACATGCAGTGGCAATGTAGGATAGGTTTCTGAAAATCATTGCCAGGTTTTGCGCATTGTATGGGTGTGTAACATTACATTCACTAGTAGGAGTGAGAAAAACATCCCGGGATGGGTGAATCGGAAGGTCTGAATTAGGATAGGCAGTGAGTGGCAATGTAGGATGGAGAAAAGGCCCGCGGGGTGGTCAGCATGGGGAGGTCAGGGAACATGCAGTGGCAATGCAGGATAGGTTTCGGAAAAACATCGCGAGGTGGTGCGCATTATATGGGTGTTTAAGGTTACATTCACTAGTAGGGGTGAGAAAAACATCACGGGATGGTGCGCATTGTATGGGTGTGTAACATTACATTCACTAATAGGAGAGAGAAAAACATCACGGGGTGGTGTGAATCGGAGGGTCTGAATTAGGATAGGCAGTGAGTGGCAATGTAGGATGGAGAAGAGCATCACGGGATGGTCAGCTTGGAGAGGTCAGGGAACATGCAGTGGCAATGTAGGATAGGTTTCTGAAAAACATCCCGGGGTAGTGCGCATTGTATCGGTGTGTAACATTACATTCACAAGTAGGAGTGAGAAAAATATAACAGGGTGGTGTGAATCGAAGGGTCTGAATTAGGATAGGCAGTGAGTGGCAATGTAGGATGGAGAAAAGCACCACGTGGTGGTCAGCATGGGGACGTCATGGAACATGCAGTGGCAATGTAGGATAGGTTTCTGAAAAACATCGCGGGCTGGTGCGCATTGTATGGGTGTGTAACATTACATTCACTAGTAGGAGTGAGAAAAACATCACGGGGTGGTTTGAATCGGAGGTTCTGAATTAGCATAGGCAGTGAGTGGCAATGTAGGATGGAGAAAAGGACCGCGGGGTATTTAGCATGGGGAGGTCAGGGAACATGCAGTGGCAATGTAGGATAGGTTTCTGAAAAACATCACGGGGTGTTGCGCATTGTATGAGTGTGTAACATTACATTCACTAGTAGGAGTGAGAAAAACATGACGGGGTGGTGTGAATCGGAGGGTCTGAATTAGGATAGGCAGTGAGTGGCAACGTAGGATGGAGAAAAGAACCGCGGGGTGGTCAGCATGGGGAGGTCAAGGAACATGCAGTGGCCATGTAGGATGGGATTCTGAAAATCATCGCGGGGTTTTGCGCATTGTATGGGTGTGTAACATTACATTCACTAGTAGGAGTGAGAAAAACATCACGGGATGGGTGAATCGGAAGGTCTGAATTAAGATAGGCAGTGAGTGGCAATGCAGGATGGAGAAAAGCACTGCGGCGTGGTCATCATCGGGAGGTCAGGGAACATGCAGTGGCAATGTAGGATAGGTTTCTGAAAAACATCGCGGGGAGGTGCGCATTGTATGGGTGTGTAACATTACATTCACTGGTAGGAGTGAGAAAAACATCATGGGGTGGTGTGAATCGGAGGGTCTGAATTAAGATAGTCAGTGAGTGGCAATGTAGGATGGAGAAAAGCCCCGCGAGTTGGTCAGCATGGGGAGGTCAGGGAACATGCAGTGGCAATGTAGGATAGGTTTCTGAAAAACATCGCGTGGTGGTGCGCATTGTATGACTGTGTAACATTACATTCACTAGTAGGAGTGAGAAAAACATCATGGGGTGGTGTGAATCGGAGGGTCTGAATTAGGATAGGCAGTGAGTGGCAATGTAGGATGGAGAAAAGCACTGCAGGGTGGTCAGCATGGGGAGGTCAGGGAACATGCAGTGGCAATGTAGGATAGGTTTCTGAAAAACATCGCGTGGTGGTGCGCATTGTATGGGTGTGTAACATTACATTCACTAGTAGGAGTGATAAAAACATCACGGGGTGGTGTGAATCAGAGGGTCTGAATTAGGATAGGCAGTGAGTGGCAATGTAGGATGGAGAAAACCACCGCGGGTTGGTCAGCATGGGGAGGACAGGAAACATGCAGTGGCAATGTAGGATAAGTTTCTGAAAAACAACGCGGGGTGGTGCGCATTGTATGGGTGTGTAACAATACGTTCTCTAGTAGGAGTGAGAAAAACATCACGGGGTGGTGTGAATTGGAGGGTCTGAATTAGGATAGGCAGTGAGTGGCAATGTAGGATGGAGAAAAGCATCACGGGGTGGTCAGCATGGAGAGGTCAGGGAACATGCAGTGGCAATGTAGGATAGGTTTCTGAAAAACATCGCGGGGTAGTGCGCATTGTATGGGTGTGTAACATTACATTCACAAGTAGGAGTGAGAAAAATATAACAGGGTGGTGTGAATCGGAGGGTCTGAATTAGGATAGGAAGTGAGTGGCAATGTAGGATGAAGAAAAGCACCATGTGATGGTCAGCATGGGGAGGTCATGGAACATGCAGTGGCAATGTAGGATAGGTTTCTGAAAAACATCGCGGGTCGGTGCGCATTGTATGGGTGTGTAACATTACATTAACTAGTAGGAGTGAGAAAAACATCACGGGGTGGTTTGAATCAGTGGGTCTGAATTAGCATAGGCAGTGAGTGGCAATGTAGGATGGAGAAAAGGACCGCGGGGTATTTAGCATGGGGAGGTCAGGGAACATGCAGTGGCAATGTAGGATAGGTTTCTGAAAATCATCGCGGGGTGGTGCGCATTGTATGAGTGTGTAACATTATATTCACTAGTAGGAGTGAGAAAAACATCACGGGGTGGTGTGAATCGGAAGGTCTGAATTAGGATAGGCAGTGAGTGGCAATGTAGGATTGAGAAAAGCACTGCGGCGTGGTCAGCATGGGGAGGTCAGGGAACATGCAGTGGCAATGTAGGATAGGTTTCTGAAAAACATCGCGGGGTGGTGCGCATTGTATGGGTGTGTACCATTACATTCACTAGTAGGAGTGAGATAAACATCATGGGGTGGTGTGAATCGGAGGGTCTGAATTAGGATAGGCAGTGAGTAGCAATGTAGGATGGAGAAAAGCCCCGCGGGGTGGTCAGCATGGGGAGGTCAGGGAACATGCAGTGGCAATGTAGGATAGGTTTCTGAAAAACATCACGTGTTGGTGCGCATTTTATGACTGTGTAACATTACATTCACTAATAGGAGTGAGAAAAACATCACGGGGTTGTGTGAATAGGAGTGTCTGAATTAGAATAGGCAGTGAGTGGCAATGTATCACGGGGTGGTCATCATGGGGAGGTCATAGAACATGCAGTGGCAATGTAGGATAGGTTTCTGAAAAACATCGCGGGCTGGTGCGCATGGTATGGGTGTGTAACATTACATTCACTAGTAGGAGTGAGAAAAACATCACGGGGTGGTTTGAATCGGAGGTTCTGAATTAGCATAGGCAGTGAGGGGCAATGTAGGATGGAGAAAAGGACCGCGGGGTATTTAGCATGGGGAGGACAGGGAACATGCAGTGGCAATGTAGGATAGGTTTCTGAAAAACATCGCGTTGTGGTGCGCATTGTATGAGTGTGTAACATTACATTCACTAGTAGGAGTGAGAAAAACATGACGGGGTGGTGTGAATCGGAGGTTCTGAATTAGGATAGGCAGTGAGTGGCAATGTTGGATGGAGAAAAGCACCGCGGGGTGGTCAGCATGGGGAGGTCAGGGAACATGCAGTGGCCATGTTGGATGGGTTTCTGAAAAGCATCGCGGGGTTTTGTGCATTGTATGCGTGTGTAACATTACATTCACTAGTAGGAGTGAGAAAAACATCACGGGGTGGTGTGAATCGGAGGGTCTGAATTAGGATAGGCAGTGAGTGACAATGTAGGATGGAGAAAAGCACCGCGGGGTGGTCAGCATGGGGAGGTCAGGGAACATGCAGTGGCAATGTAGGATAGGTTTCTGAAAAACATCGCGGTGTGGTGCGCATTGTATGGGTCTGTAACATTACATTCACTAGTAGGAGTGAGAAAAACATCACGGGGTGGTGCGCATTGTATGGGTGTGTAACATTAAATTCACTAGTAGGAGTGTGAAAAAAATCACGGGGTGGTGTGAATCGGAGGGATTGAATTAGGATAGGCAGTGAGTGGCAATATAGGATGGAGAAAAGCACCACGTGGTGGTCAGCATGGGGAGGTCAGGGAACATGCAGTGGCTATGTAGGATAGGTTTCTGAAAAACATCACCTGGTGGTGCGCATTGTATGGGTGTGTAACATTACATTCACTAGTAGGAGTGAGAAAAACATCACGGGGTGGTTTGAATCGGAGGTTCTGAATTAGCATAGGCAGTGAGGGGCAATGTAGGATGGAGAAAAGGACCGCGGGGTATTTAGCATGGGGAGGACAGGGAACATGCAGTGGCAATGTAGGATAGGTTTCTGAAAAACATCGCCGAGTGGTTCGCATTGCATGCGTGTGTAACATTACATTCACTAGCAGGAGTGAGAAAAACTTCACGGGGTGGTGTGAATCTGAGGGTCTGAATTAGGATAGGCAGTGATTGGCAATGTAGGATGGAGAAAAGCACCGTGGGGTGGTCAGCATGGGGAGGTCAGGGAACATGCAGTGGCAATTTAGGATAGGTTTCTGAAAAACATCGCCGAGTGGTGCGCATTGTATGTGTGTGTAACATTACATTCACTAGTAAGAGTGAGAAAAACATCACGGGGTGGTGTGAATCGGAGGGTCTAAATTAGGATAGGCTGTGAATGGCAATGTTGGATGGAGAAAAGCACCGCGGGGTGGTCAGCATGGGGAGATCAGGGAACATGCAGTGGCAACGTAGGATAGGTTTCTGAAAAACATCGCGGTGTGGTGCGCATTGTATGGGTGTGTAACATTACATTCACTAGTAGGAGTGAGAAAAACATCACGGGGTGGTGTGAATCTGAGGGTCTAAATTAGGATAGGCAGTGATTGGCAATGTAGGATGGAGAAAAGCACCGTGGGGTGGTCAGCATGGGGAGGTCAGGGAACATGCAGTGGCAATGTAGGATAGGTTTCTGAAAAACATCGCCGAGCGGTGCGCATTGCATGTGTGTGTAACATTACATTCACTAGTAGGAGTGAGAAACACTTCACGGGGTGGTGTGAATCTGAGGGTCTGAATTAGGATAGGCAGTGAGTGGCAATGTAGGATGGAGAAAAGCACCACGGGATGGTCAGCATGTGGAGGACAGGGAACATGCAGTGTCAATGTAGGATATGTTTCTGAAAACATCGCGGGGTGGTGCGCATTGTATGGGTGTGTAACATTACATTCACTAGTATGAGAGAGAAAAACATCGTGGGGTGGTGCGCATTGCATGGGTGTGTAAAATTACATTCACTAGTAGGAGTGAGAAAAACATCGTGGTGTGGTGCGCATTGTATGGGTGTGTAACATTACATTCACTAGTAGGAGTGAGAAAAACATCACGGTGTGGTGGGAATCGGAGGGACTGAATAAGGATAGGCAGTGAGTGGCAATATAGGATGGAGAAAAGCACCGCTGGGTGGTCAGCATGGGGAGGTCAGGGAACATGCAGTAGCAATTTAGGATATGTTTCTGAAAAACATGGCGGGGTGGTGCGCATTGTATGGGTGTGTAACATTACATTCTCTAGTAGGAGTGAGAAAAACATCACAGGTTGTTGTAATCGGAGGGTCTGAATTAGGATAGGCAGTGAGTGGCAATGTAGGGTGGAGAAAAGCACCGCGGGGTGGTCACCATGCGGAGGTCAGGGAACATGCAGTGGCAATGTAGGATAGGTTTCTGAAAAACATCGCGGGGTAGTGCGCATTGTATGGGTGTGTAACATTACATTCACAAGTAGGAGTGAGAAAAATATAACAGGGTGGGGAGAATCGGAGGGTCTGAATTAGGATAGGCAGTGAGTGGCAATGTAGGATGGAGAAAAGCACCGTGGGATGGTCAGCATGTGGAGGTCAGGGAACATGCAGTGTCAATGTAGGATATGTTTCTGAAAAACATCGCGGGGTGGTGCGCATTGTATGGGTGTGTAACATTACATTCAGTAGTAGGAGTGAGAAAAACATCGTGGGGTGGTGCGCATTGTATGGGTGTGTAAAATTACATTCACTAGTAGGAGTGAGAAAAACATCGTGGGGTCGTGCGCATTGTATGGGTGTGTAACATTACATTCACTAGTAGGAGTGAGAAAAACATTACGGTGTGGTGTGAATCGGAGGGACTGAATTAGGATAGGCAGTGAGTGGCAATGTAGGGTGGAGAAATGCACCGCGGTGTGGTCACCATGCGGAGGTCAGGGAACATTCAGTGGCAATGTAGGATAGGTTTCTGAAAAACATCGCGGGGTGTTGTGCATTGTATGGGTGTGTAACATTACATTCACTAGTAGGGGTGAGAAAAACATCACGGGGTGGTGTGAATCGGAGGGTCTGAATTAGGATAGGCAGTGAGTGGCAATGTAGGATGGAGAAAAGCACCGCGGGGTGGTCAGCATGGGGAGGTGAGGGAACATGCAGTGGCAATGTAGGATAGGTTTCTGAAAAACATCGCCGAGTGGTGCGCATTGCCTGTGTCTGTAACATTACATTCACTAGTAGGAGTGAGAAAAACATCATGGGGTGGTGTGAATCGGAGGGTCTGTATTAGGATAGGCAGTGAGTGGCAATATAGGATGGAGAAAAGCACCGCGGGGTGGTCAGCATGTGGAGGTCAGGGAACATGCATTGGCAATGCAGGATAGGTTTAGGAAAAACATCGCGGGGTGGTGCGCATTATATGGGTTTTTAAGATTACATTCACTAGTAGGAGTGAGAAAAACATCGCGGGGTGGTGCGCATTGCATGGGTGTGTAACATTACAGTCACTAGAAGGAGTGATATAAACATCACAAGGTGGTGTGAATCGGAGGGACTGAAATAGGATAAGCAGTGAGTGGCAATGTAGGATGGAGAAAAGTACCGCAGGGAGGTCAGCATGGGGAGTTCAGGGAACATGCAGTGGCAATGTAGGATAGGTTTTTGAAAAACATTGCGGGGTGGTGCGCATTTTATGGGTGTCTAAAATTACATTCTCTCGTAGGAGTGAGAAAAACATCACGGGGTGGTGTGAATCAGAGGGTCTGAATTAGGTTAGGCAGTGAGTTGCAATGTAGGGTGGAAAAAAGCACTGCGGGGTGGTCACCATGGGGAGGTCAGGGAACATGCAGTGGGAATGTAGGATAGGTTTCTGAAAAACATCGCCGAGTGGTGTGCATTGTATGTGTGTGTAACATTACTTTCACTAGTAGGAGTGAGAAAAACATCACGGGGTGGTGTGAATCGGAGGGTCTGAATTAGGATGGGCAGTGAATGGCAATGTTGGATGGAGAAAAGCACCGCGGGGTGGTCAGCATGGGGAGGTCAGGAAACATGCAGTGGCAATGTAGGATAGGTTTCTGAAAAACATCGCCGAGTGGTGCGCGTTGTATGTGTGTGTAACATTACATTCACTAGTAGGAGTGAGAAAAACATCACGGGGTGGTGTGAATCGGAGGGTCTGAATTAGGATAGGCTGTGAATGGCAATGTTGGATGGAGAAAAGCACCGCGGGGTGGTCAGCATGGGGAGGTCAGGGAACATGCAGTGGCAACGTAGGATAGGTTTCTGAAAAACATCGCGGGGTGGTGCGCATTGTATGGGTGTGTAACATTACATTCACTAGTAGGAGTGAGAAAAACATCACGGGGTGGTGTGAATCTGAGGGTCTAAATTAGGATAGGCAGTGATTGCCAATGTAGGATGGAGAAAAGCACCGTGGGGTGGTCAGCATGGGGAGGTCAGCGAACATGCAGTGGCAATGTAGGATAGGTTTCTGAAAAACATCGCCGAGCGGTGCGCATTGCATGTGTGTGTAACATTACATTCACTAGTAGGAGTGAGAAACACTTCACGGGGTGGTGTGTATCTGAGGGTCTGAATTAGGATAGGCAGTGAGTGGCAATGTAGGATGGAGAAAAGCACCGCGGGATGGTCAGCATGTGGATGTCAGGGAACATGCAGTGGCAATGTAGGATATGTTTCTGAAAAACATCGCGGGGTGGTGCGCATTGTATGGGTGTGTAACATTACATTCACTAGTATGAGTGAGAAAAACATCGTGGGGTGGTGCGCATTGTATGGGTGTGTAAAATTACATTCACTAGTAGGAGTGAGAAAAACATCATGGTGTGGTGCGCATTGTATGGGTGTGTAACATTACATTCACTAGTAGGAGTGAGAAAAACATCACGGTGTGGTGGGAATCGGAGGGACTGAATTAGGATAGGCAGTGAGTGGCAATATAGGATGGAGAAAAGCACCGCTGTGTGGTCAGCATGGGGAGGTCAGGGAACATGCAGTGGCAATTTAGGATATGTTTCTGAAAAACATGGCAGGGTGGTGCGCATTGTATGGGTGTGTAACATTACATTCTCTAGTAGGAGTGAGAAAAACATCACAGGTTGTTGTGAATCGGAGGGTCTGAATTAGGATAGGCAGTGAGTGGCAATGTAGGGTGGAGAAAAGCACCGCGGGGTGGTCACCATGCGGAGGTCAGGGAACATGCAGTGGCAATGTAGGATAGGTTTCTGAAAAACATCGCGGGGTAGTGCGCATTGTATGGGTGTGTAACATTACATTCACAAGTAGGAGTGAGAAAAATATAACAGGGTGGGGAGAATCGGAGGGTCTGAATTAGGATAGGCAGTGAGTGGCAATGTAGGATGGAGAAATGCACCATGTGGTGGTCAGCATGGGGAGGTCATGGAACATGCAGTGGCAACGTAGGATATGTTTCTGAAAAACATCGCGGGCTGGTGCGCATTGTATGGGTGTGTAACATTACATTCACTAGTAGGAGTGAGAAAAACATCACGGGGTGGTTTCAATCGGAGGTTCTGAATTAGCATAGGCAGTGAGTGGCAATGTAGGATGGAGAAAAGGAGCGCGGGGTATTTAGCACGGGGAGGACAGGGAACATGCAGTGGCAATTTCGGACAGGTTTCTGAAAAACATCGCGTTGTGGTGCGCATTGTATGAGTGTGTAACATTACATTCACTAGTAGGAGTGAGAAAAACATGACGGGGTGGTGTGAATCGGAGTGTCTGAATTAGGATAGGCAGTGAGTGGAAATGTTGGATGGAGAAAAGCACCGCGGGGTGGTCAGCATGGGGAGGTCAGGGAACATGCAGTGGCCATGTAGGATGGGTTTCTGAAAATCATGGCGGGGTTTTGCGCATTGTATGGGTGTGTAACATTACATTCACTAGTAGGAGTGAGAAAAACATCACGGGATGGGTGAATCGGAAGGTCTGAATTAGGATAGGCAGTGAGTGGCAATGTAGGATGGAGAAAAGCACTGCGGCGTGGTCAGTATGGGGAGGTCAGGGAACATGCAGTGGCAATGTAGGATACGTTTCTGAAAAACATAGCGGGGTGGTGCGCATTATATGGGTGTGTAACGTTACATTCACTAGTAGGAGTGAGAAAACATCAGGGGGTGGTGTGAATCGGAGGGTCTGAATTAGGATAGGCCATGAGTGGCAATGTAGGATGGAGAAAAGCACCGCGGGGTGGTCAGTATGTGGAGGTTAGGGAACATGCAGTGGCAATTTAGGATAGCTTTCTGAAAAACATCACAGGGTGGTATGCATTGTATGGGTGTGTAACATTACATTCACTAGTAGGAGTGAGAAAAACATCACGGGGTGGTGTGAATCGGATGTTCTGAATTAGGATAGGCAGTGAGTGGCAATGTAGGATGGAGAAAAGCAACGCGGGGTGGTCAGCATGGGGAGGTCAGGGAACATGCAGTGGCAATGTAGGATAGGTTTCTAAAAAACATCGCGGGGTGGTGCGCATTGTATGGGTGTGTAACATTATATTCACTAGTAGGAGTGAGAAAAACATCACGCGGTGGTGCGCATTGTATGGGTGTGTAACATTACATTCACTAATAGGAGAGAGAAAAACCTCACGGGGTCGTGTGAATCGGAGGCCTGAATTAGGATAGGCAGTGAGTAGCAATGTAGGATGGAGAAAAGCATCACGGGGTGGTCAGCATGGAGAGGTCAGGCAACATGCAGTGGCAATGTAGGATAGGTTTCTGAAAAACATCGCGGGGTAGTGCGCATTGTATGGGTGTGTAACATTACATTCACAAGTAGGAGTGAGAAAAACATCACGGGTTGGTGCGCATTGTATGGGTGTGTAACAATACGTTCTCTAGTAGGAGTGAGAAAAACATCACGGGGTGGTGTGAATCGGAGGGTCTGAATTAGGATAGGCAGTGAGTGGCAATGTAGGATGGAGAAAAGCATCACGGGGTGGTCAGCATGGAGAGGTCAGGGAACATGCAGTGGCAATGTAGGATAGGTTTCTGAGAAACATCGCGGGTTGGTGCGCATTGTATGGGTGTGTAACATTACATTCACTAGTAAGAGTGAGAAAAACATCACGGGTTTGTTTGAATCGGAGGGTCTTAATTAGCATAGGCAGTGAGTGGCAATGTAGGATGGAGAAAAGGACTGCGGGTTATTTAGCATGGGGAGGTCAGGGAACATGCAGTGGCAATGTAGGATAAGTTTCTGAAAAACAACGCAGGGTGGTGCGCATTGTATGGGTGTGGAACATTACATTCACTAGTAGGAGTGAGAAAAACATCGTGGGGTGGTGCGCATTGTATGGGTGTGTAACATTACATTCACTAGTAGGGGTGAGAAAAACATGACGGGGTGGTGTGAATCGGAGGGTCTGAATTAGGATAGGCAGTGAGTGGAAATATAGGATGGAGAAAAGCACCTCGGGGTGGTCAGCATGGGAAGGTCAGGGAACATGCAGTGGCAATGTAGGATAGGTTTCTGAAAAACATCGCCGAGTGGTGCGCATTGTATGTGTGTGTAACATTACATTCACTAGCAGGAGTGAGAAAAACTTCACGGGGTGGTGTGAATCTGAGGGTCTGAATTAGGATAGGCAGTGAGTGGCAATGTAGGATGGAGAAAAGCACTGCGGGGTGCTCTGCATGGGGAGGTCAGGGAACATGCAGTGGCAATGTAGGATAGGTTTCTGAAAAACATCGCGGGGTGGTGCGCATTGTATGGGTGTGTAACATTACATTCACTAGTAGGAGTGAGAAAAACATCACGGTGTGGTGGGAATCGGAGGGACTGAATAAGGATAGGCAGTGAGTGGCAATATAGGATGGAGAAAAGCACCGCTGGGTGGTCAGCATGGGGAGGTCAGGGAACATGCAGTGGCAATTTAGGATATGTTTCTGAAAAACATGGCGGGGTGGTGCGCATTGTATGGGTGTGTAACATTACATTCTCTAGTAGGAGTGAGAAAAACATCACAGGTTGTTGTAATCGGAGGGTCTGAATTAGGATAGGCAGTGAGTGGCAATGTAGGGTGGAGAAAAGCACCGCGGGGTGGTCACCATGCGGAGGTCAGGGAACATGCAGTGGCAATGTAGGATAGGTTTCTGAAAAACATCGCGGGGTAGTGCGCATTGTATGGGTGTGTAACATTACATTCACAAGTAGGAGTGAGAAAAATATAACAGGGTGGGGAGAATCGGAGGGTCTGAATTAGGATAGGCAGTGAGTGGCAATGTAGGATGGAGAAAAGCACCGTGGGATGGTCAGCATGTGGAGGTCAGGGAACATGCAGTGTCAATGTAGGATATGTTTCTGAAAAACATCGCGGGGTGGTGCGCATTGTATGGGTGTGTAACATTACATTCACTAGTAGGAGTGAGAAAAACATCATGGGGTGGTGCGCATTGTATGGGTGTGTAAAATTACATTCACTAGTAGGAGTGAGAAAAACATCGTGGGGTCGTGCGCATTGTATGGGTGTGTAACATTACATTCACTAGTAGGAGTGAGAAAAACATCACGGGTGGTGGCAATCTGAGGGTCTAAATTAGGATAGGCAGTGATTGGCAATGTTGGATGGAGAAAAGCACCGCGGGATGGTCAGCATGTGGAGGTCAGGGAACATGCAGTGGCAATGTAGGATATGTTTCGGAAAAACATCGCGGGGTGGTGTGCATTGTATGGGTGTGTAATATTACATTCACTAGTAGGAGTGAGAAAAACATCGTGGGGTGGTGCGCATTGTATGGGTGTGTAAAATTACATTCACTAGTAGGAGTGAGAAAAACATCGTTGGGTCGTGCGCATTGTATGGGTGTGTAACATTACATTCACTAGTAGGAGTGAGAAAAACATCACGGTGTGGTGTGAATCGGAGGGACTGAATTAGGATAGGCAGTGAGTGGCAATATAGGATGGAGAAAAGCACCGCGGGGTGGTCAGCATGGGGAGGTCAGGGAACATGCAGTGGCAATTTAGGATTTGTTTCTGAAAAACATGGCGGGGTGGTGCGCCTTGTATGGGTGTGTAACATTACATTCTCTAGTAGGAGTTAGAAAAACATCACGGGGTGTTGTGAATCGGAGGGTCTGAATTAGGATAGGCAGTGAGTGGCAATGTAGGGTGGAGAAATGCACCGCGGTGTGGTCACCATGCGGAGGTCAGGGAACATTCAGTGGCAATGTAGGATAGGTTTCTGAAAAACATCGCGGGGTAGTGCGCATTGTATGGGTGTGTAACATTACATTCACAAGTAGGAGTGAGAAAAATATAACAGGGTGGGGAGAATCGGAGGGTCTGAATTAGGATAGGCAGTGAGTGGCAATGTAGGATGGAGAAAAGCACCGTGGGATGGTCAGCATGTGGAGGTCAGGGAACATGCAGTGTCAATGTAGGATATGTTTCTGAAAAACATCGCGGGGTGGTGCGCATTGTATGGGTGTGTAACATTACATTCAGTAGTAGGAGTGAGAAAAACATCGTGGGGTGGTGCGCATTGTATGGGTGTGTAAAATTACATTCACTAGTAGGAGTGAGAAAAACATCGTGGGGTCGTGCGCATTGTATGGGTGTGTAACATTACATTCACTAGTAGGAGTGAGAAAAACATTACGGTGTGGTGTGAATCGGAGGGACTGAATTAGGATAGGCAGTGAGTGGCAATGTAGGGTGGAGAAATGCACCGCGGTGTGGTCACCATGCGGAGGTCAGGGAACATTCAGTGGCAATGTAGGATAGGTTTCTGAAAAACATCGCGGGGTGTTGTGCATTGTATGGGTGTGTAACATTACATTCACTAGTAGGGGTGAGAAAAACATCACGGGGTGGTGTGAATCGGAGGGTCTGAATTAGGATAGGCAGTGAGTGGCAATGTAGGATGGAGAAAAGCACCGCGGGGTGGTCAGCATGGGGAGGTGAGGGAACATGCAGTGGCAATGTAGGATAGGTTTCTGAAAAACATCGCCGAGTGGTGCGCATTGCCTGTGTCTGTAACATTACATTCACTAGTAGGAGTGAGAAAAACATCATGGGGTGGTGTGAATCGGAGGGTCTGTATTAGGATAGGCAGTGAGTGGCAATATAGGATGGAGAAAAGCACCGCGGGGTGGTCAGCATGTGGAGGTCAGGGAACATGCATTGGCAATGCAGGATAGGTTTAGGAAAAACATCGCGGGGTGGTGCGCATTATATGGGTTTTTAAGATTACATTCACTAGTAGGAGTGAGAAAAACATCGCGGGGTGGTGCGCATTGCATGGGTGTGTAACATTACAGTCACTAGAAGGAGTGATATAAACATCACAAGGTGGTGTGAATCGGAGGGACTGAAATAGGATAAGCAGTGAGTGGCAATGTAGGATGGAGAAAAGTACCGCAGGGAGGTCAGCATGGGGAGTTCAGGGAACATGCAGTGGCAATGTAGGATAGGTTTTTGAAAAACATTGCGGGGTGGTGCGCATTTTATGGGTGTCTAAAATTACATTCTCTCGTAGGAGTGAGAAAAACATCACGGGGTGGTGTGAATCAGAGGGTCTGAATTAGGTTAGGCAGTGAGTTGCAATGTAGGGTGGAAAAAAGCACTGCGGGGTGGTCACCATGGGGAGGTCAGGGAACATGCAGTGGGAATGTAGGATAGGTTTCTGAAAAACATCGCCGAGTGGTGTGCATTGTATGTGTGTGTAACATTACTTTCACTAGTAGGAGTGAGAAAAACATCACGGGGTGGTGTGAATCGGAGGGTCTGAATTAGGATGGGCAGTGAATGGCAATGTTGGATGGAGAAAAGCACCGCGGGGTGGTCAGCATGGGGAGGTCAGGAAACATGCAGTGGCAATGTAGGATAGGTTTCTGAAAAACATCGCCGAGTGGTGCGCGTTGTATGTGTGTGTAACATTACATTCACTAGTAGGAGTGAGAAAAACATCACGGGGTGGTGTGAATCGGAGGGTCTGAATTAGGATAGGCTGTGAATGGCAATGTTGGATGGAGAAAAGCACCGCGGGGTGGTCAGCATGGGGAGGTCAGGGAACATGCAGTGGCAACGTAGGATAGGTTTCTGAAAAACATCGCGGGGTGGTGCGCATTGTATGGGTGTGTAACATTACATTCACTAGTAGGAGTGAGAAAAACATCACGGGGTGGTGTGAATCTGAGGGTCTAAATTAGGATAGGCAGTGATTGCCAATGTAGGATGGAGAAAAGCACCGTGGGGTGGTCAGCATGGGGAGGTCAGCGAACATGCAGTGGCAATGTAGGATAGGTTTCTGAAAAACATCGCCGAGCGGTGCGCATTGCATGTGTGTGTAACATTACATTCACTAGTAGGAGTGAGAAACACTTCACGGGGTGGTGTGTATCTGAGGGTCTGAATTAGGATAGGCAGTGAGTGGCAATGTAGGATGGAGAAAAGCACCGCGGGATGGTCAGCATGTGGATGTCAGGGAACATGCAGTGGCAATGTAGGATATGTTTCTGAAAAACATCGCGGGGTGGTGCGCATTGTATGGGTGTGTAACATTACATTCACTAGTATGAGTGAGAAAAACATCGTGGGGTGGTGCGCATTGTATGGGTGTGTAAAATTACATTCACTAGTAGGAGTGAGAAAAACATCATGGTGTGGTGCGCATTGTATGGGTGTGTAACATTACATTCACTAGTAGGAGTGAGAAAAACATCACGGTGTGGTGGGAATCGGAGGGACTGAATTAGGATAGGCAGTGAGTGGCAATATAGGATGGAGAAAAGCACCGCTGTGTGGTCAGCATGGGGAGGTCAGGGAACATGCAGTGGCAATTTAGGATATGTTTCTGAAAAACATGGCAGGGTGGTGCGCATTGTATGGGTGTGTAACATTACATTCTCTAGTAGGAGTGAGAAAAACATCACAGGTTGTTGTGAATCGGAGGGTCTGAATTAGGATAGGCAGTGAGTGGCAATGTAGGGTGGAGAAAAGCACCGCGGGGTGGTCACCATGCGGAGGTCAGGGAACATGCAGTGGCAATGTAGGATAGGTTTCTGAAAAACATCGCGGGGTAGTGCGCATTGTATGGGTGTGTAACATTACATTCACAAGTAGGAGTGAGAAAAATATAACAGGGTGGGGAGAATCGGAGGGTCTGAATTAGGATAGGCAGTGAGTGGCAATGTAGGATGGAGAAATGCACCATGTGGTGGTCAGCATGGGGAGGTCATGGAACATGCAGTGGCAACGTAGGATATGTTTCTGAAAAACATCGCGGGCTGGTGCGCATTGTATGGGTGTGTAACATTACATTCACTAGTAGGAGTGAGAAAAACATCACGGGGTGGTTTCAATCGGAGGTTCTGAATTAGCATAGGCAGTGAGTGGCAATGTAGGATGGAGAAAAGGAGCGCGGGGTATTTAGCACGGGGAGGACAGGGAACATGCAGTGGCAATTTCGGACAGGTTTCTGAAAAACATCGCGTTGTGGTGCGCATTGTATGAGTGTGTAACATTACATTCACTAGTAGGAGTGAGAAAAACATGACGGGGTGGTGTGAATCGGAGTGTCTGAATTAGGATAGGCAGTGAGTGGAAATGTTGGATGGAGAAAAGCACCGCGGGGTGGTCAGCATGGGGAGGTCAGGGAACATGCAGTGGCCATGTAGGATGGGTTTCTGAAAATCATGGCGGGGTTTTGCGCATTGTATGGGTGTGTAACATTACATTCACTAGTAGGAGTGAGAAAAACATCACGGGATGGGTGAATCGGAAGGTCTGAATTAGGATAGGCAGTGAGTGGCAATGTAGGATGGAGAAAAGCACTGCGGCGTGGTCAGTATGGGGAGGTCAGGGAACATGCAGTGGCAATGTAGGATACGTTTCTGAAAAACATAGCGGGGTGGTGCGCATTATATGGGTGTGTAACGTTACATTCACTAGTAGGAGTGAGAAAACATCAGGGGGTGGTGTGAATCGGAGGGTCTGAATTAGGATAGGCCATGAGTGGCAATGTAGGATGGAGAAAAGCACCGCGGGGTGGTCAGTATGTGGAGGTTAGGGAACATGCAGTGGCAATTTAGGATAGCTTTCTGAAAAACATCACAGGGTGGTATGCATTGTATGGGTGTGTAACATTACATTCACTAGTAGGAGTGAGAAAAACATCACGGGGTGGTGTGAATCGGATGTTCTGAATTAGGATAGGCAGTGAGTGGCAATGTAGGATGGAGAAAAGCAACGCGGGGTGGTCAGCATGGGGAGGTCAGGGAACATGCAGTGGCAATGTAGGATAGGTTTCTAAAAAACATCGCGGGGTGGTGCGCATTGTATGGGTGTGTAACATTATATTCACTAGTAGGAGTGAGAAAAACATCACGCGGTGGTGCGCATTGTATGGGTGTGTAACATTACATTCACTAATAGGAGAGAGAAAAACCTCACGGGGTCGTGTGAATCGGAGGCCTGAATTAGGATAGGCAGTGAGTAGCAATGTAGGATGGAGAAAAGCATCACGGGGTGGTCAGCATGGAGAGGTCAGGCAACATGCAGTGGCAATGTAGGATAGGTTTCTGAAAAACATCGCGGGGTAGTGCGCATTGTATGGGTGTGTAACATTACATTCACAAGTAGGAGTGAGAAAAACATCACGGGTTGGTGCGCATTGTATGGGTGTGTAACAATACGTTCTCTAGTAGGAGTGAGAAAAACATCACGGGGTGGTGTGAATCGGAGGGTCTGAATTAGGATAGGCAGTGAGTGGCAATGTAGGATGGAGAAAAGCATCACGGGGTGGTCAGCATGGAGAGGTCAGGGAACATGCAGTGGCAATGTAGGATAGGTTTCTGAGAAACATCGCGGGTTGGTGCGCATTGTATGGGTGTGTAACATTACATTCACTAGTAAGAGTGAGAAAAACATCACGGGTTTGTTTGAATCGGAGGGTCTTAATTAGCATAGGCAGTGAGTGGCAATGTAGGATGGAGAAAAGGACTGCGGGTTATTTAGCATGGGGAGGTCAGGGAACATGCAGTGGCAATGTAGGATAAGTTTCTGAAAAACAACGCAGGGTGGTGCGCATTGTATGGGTGTGGAACATTACATTCACTAGTAGGAGTGAGAAAAACATCGTGGGGTGGTGCGCATTGTATGGGTGTGTAACATTACATTCACTAGTAGGGGTGAGAAAAACATGACGGGGTGGTGTGAATCGGAGGGTCTGAATTAGGATAGGCAGTGAGTGGAAATATAGGATGGAGAAAAGCACCTCGGGGTGGTCAGCATGGGAAGGTCAGGGAACATGCAGTGGCAATGTAGGATAGGTTTCTGAAAAACATCGCCGAGTGGTGCGCATTGTATGTGTGTGTAACATTACATTCACTAGCAGGAGTGAGAAAAACTTCACGGGGTGGTGTGAATCTGAGGGTCTGAATTAGGATAGGCAGTGAGTGGCAATGTAGGATGGAGAAAAGCACTGCGGGGTGCTCTGCATGGGGAGGTCAGGGAACATGCAGTGGCAATGTAGGATAGGTTTCTGAAAAACATCGCGGGGTGGTGCGCATTGTATGGGTGTGTAACATTACATTCACTAGTAGGAGTGAGAAAAACATCACGGTGTGGTGGGAATCGGAGGGACTGAATAAGGATAGGCAGTGAGTGGCAATATAGGATGGAGAAAAGCACCGCTGGGTGGTCAGCATGGGGAGGTCAGGGAACATGCAGTGGCAATTTAGGATATGTTTCTGAAAAACATGGCGGGGTGGTGCGCATTGTATGGGTGTGTAACATTACATTCTCTAGTAGGAGTGAGAAAAACATCACAGGTTGTTGTAATCGGAGGGTCTGAATTAGGATAGGCAGTGAGTGGCAATGTAGGGTGGAGAAAAGCACCGCGGGGTGGTCACCATGCGGAGGTCAGGGAACATGCAGTGGCAATGTAGGATAGGTTTCTGAAAAACATCGCGGGGTAGTGCGCATTGTATGGGTGTGTAACATTACATTCACAAGTAGGAGTGAGAAAAATATAACAGGGTGGGGAGAATCGGAGGGTCTGAATTAGGATAGGCAGTGAGTGGCAATGTAGGATGGAGAAAAGCACCGTGGGATGGTCAGCATGTGGAGGTCAGGGAACATGCAGTGTCAATGTAGGATATGTTTCTGAAAAACATCGCGGGGTGGTGCGCATTGTATGGGTGTGTAACATTACATTCACTAGTAGGAGTGAGAAAAACATCATGGGGTGG
Organism: Cavia porcellus; assembly: GCF_034190915.1. Taxonomy (NCBI): domain Eukaryota; kingdom Metazoa; phylum Chordata; class Mammalia; order Rodentia; family Caviidae; genus Cavia; species Cavia porcellus. The sequence goes on along the minus strand of NW_026947714.1, from coordinate 91,333 downwards.
TGCGCATTGTATGGGTGTGTAAAATTACATTCACTAGTAGGAGTGAGAAAAACATCGTGGGGTCGTGCGCATTGTATGGGTGTGTAACATTACATTCACTAGTAGGAGTGAGAAAAACATCACGGGTGGTGGCAATCTGAGGGTCTAAATTAGGATAGGCAGTGATTGGCAATGTTGGATGGAGAAAAGCACCGCGGGATGGTCAGCATGTGGAGGTCAGGGAACATGCAGTGGCAATGTAGGATATGTTTCGGAAAAACATCGCGGGGTGGTGTGCATTGTATGGGTGTGTAATATTACATTCACTAGTAGGAGTGAGAAAAACATCGTGGGGTGGTGCGCATTGTATGGGTGTGTAAAATTACATTCACTAGTAGGAGTGAGAAAAACATCGTTGGGTCGTGCGCATTGTATGGGTGTGTAACATTACATTCACTAGTAGGAGTGAGAAAAACATCACGGTGTGGTGTGAATCGGAGGGACTGAATTAGGATAGGCAGTGAGTGGCAATATAGGATGGAGAAAAGCACCGCGGGGTGGTCAGCATGGGGAGGTCAGGGAACATGCAGTGGCAATTTAGGATTTGTTTCTGAAAAACATGGCGGGGTGGTGCGCCTTGTATGGGTGTGTAACATTACATTCTCTAGTAGGAGTTAGAAAAACATCACGGGGTGTTGTGAATCGGAGGGTCTGAATTAGGATAGGCAGTGAGTGGCAATGTAGGGTGGACAAATGCACCGCGGTGTGGTCACCATGCGGAGGTCAGGGAACATTCAGTGGCAATGTAGGATAGGTTTCTGAAAAACATCGCGGGATGTTGTGCATTGTATGGGTGTGTAACATTACATTCACTAGTAGGGGTGAGAAAAACATCACGGGGTGGTGTGAATCGGAGGGTCTGAATTAGGATAGGCAGTGAGTGGCAATGTAGGATGGAGAAATGCACTGCGGTGTGGTCAACATGGGGAGGTCAGGGAACATGCAGTCGCAATGTAGGATAGGTTTCTGAAAAACATCGCCGAGTGGTTCGCATTGCCTGTGTCTGTAACATTACATTCACTAGTAGGAGTGAGAAAAACATCATGGGGTGGTGTGAATAGGAGGGTCTGAATTAGGATAGGCAGTGAGTGGCAATGTAGGATGGAGAAAAGCACCGAGGGGTGGTCAGCATGTGGAGGTCAGGGAACATGCAGTGGCAATTTAGGATACCTTTCTGAAAAACATTGTGTGGTGGTGCGCATTGTATGGGTGTGTAACATTACATTCACTAGTAGGAGTGAGAAAAACATCGCGGGGTGGTGCGCATTGCATGGGTGTGTAACATTACAGTCACTAGAAGGAGTGATAAAAACATCACAGGTTGGTGTGAATCGGAGGGACTGAAATAGGATAAGCAGTGAGTGGCAATGTAGGATGGAGAAAAGTACCGCAGGGAGGTCAGCATGGGGAGTTCAGGGAACATGCAGTGGCAATGTAGGATAGGTTTTTGAAAAACATTGCGGGGTGGTGCGCATTTTATGGGTGTCTAAATTTACATTCTCTCGTAGGAGTGAGAAAAACATCACGGGGTGGTGTGAATCAGAGGGTCTGAATTAGGTTAGGCAGCGAGTTGCAATGTAGGGAGTAAAAAAGCACTGCGGGGTGGTCACCATGGGGAGGTCAGGGAACATGCAGTGGCAATGTAGGATAGGTTTCTGAAAAACATCGCCGAGTGGTGTGCATTGTATGTGTGTGTAACATTACTTTCACTAGTAGGAGTGAGAAAAACATCACGGGGTGGTGTGAATCGGAGGGTCTGAATTAGGATAGGCAGTGAATGGCAATGTTGGATGGAGAAAAGCACCGCGGGGTGGTCAGCATGGGGAGGTCAGGGAACATGCAGTGGCAATGTAGGATAGGTTTCTGAAAAACATCGCCGAGTGGTGCGCATTGCATGTGTGTGTAACATTACATTCACTAGTAGGAGTGAGAAAAACATGACGGGGTGGTGTGAATCGGAGGGTCTGAATTAGGATAGGCGGTGAGTGGCAATGTAGGATGGAGAAAAGCACCGCGGGGTGGTCAGCATGGGGAGGTCAGGGAGCATGCAGTGGCCATGTAGGATGGGTTTCTGAAAATCATCGCGGGGTTTTGCGCATTGTATTGGTGTGTAACATTACATTCACTAGTAGGAGTGAGAAAAACATCACGGTGTGGTGTGAATCGGAGGGACTGAATTAGGATAGGCAGTGAGTGGCAATATAGGATGGAGAAAAGCACCGCGGGGTGGTCAGCATGGGGAGGTCAGGGAACATGCAGTGGCAATTTAGGATTTGTTTCTGAAAAACATGGCGGGGTGGTGCGCATTGTATGGGTGTGTAACATTACATTCTCTAGTAGGAGTTAGAAAAACATCACGGGGTGTTGTGAATCGGAGGGTCTGAATTAGGATAGGCAGTGAGTGGCAATGTAGGGTGGACAAATGCACCGCGGTGTGGTCACCATGCGGAGGTCAGGGAACATTCAGTGGCAATGTAGGATAGGTTTCTGAAAAACATCGCGGGGTTTTGCGCATTGTATTGGTGTGTAACATTACATTCACTAGTAGGAGTGAGAAAAACATCACGGTGTGGTGTGAATCGGAGGGACTGAATTAGGATAGGCAGTGAGTGGCAATATAGGATGGAGAAAAGCACCGCGGGGTGGTCAGCATGGGGAGGTCAGGGAACATGCAGTGGCAATTTAGGATTTGTTTCTGAAAAACATGGCGGGGTGGTGCGCATTGTATGGGTGTGTAACATTACATTCTCTAGTAGGAGTTAGAAAAACATCACGGGGTGTTGTGAATCGGAGGGTCTGAATTAGGATAGGCAGTGAGTGGCAATGTAGGGTGGACAAATGCACCGCGGTGTGGTCACCATGCGGAGGTCAGGGAACATTCAGTGGCAATGTAGGATAGGTTTCTGAAAAACATCGCGGGATGTTGTGCATTGTATGGGTGTGTAACATTACATTCACTAGTAGGGGTGAGAAAAACATCACGGGGTGGTGTGAATCGGAGGGTCTGAATTAGGATAGGCAGTGAGTGGCAATGTAGGATGGAGAAATGCACTGCGGTGTGGTCAGCATGGGGAGGTCAGGGAACATGCAGTCGCAATGTAGGATAGGTTTCTGAAAAACATCGCCGAGTGGTTCGCATTGCCTGTGTCTGTAACATTACATTCACTAGTAGGAGTGAGAAAAACATCATGGGGTGGTGTGAATAGGAGGGTCTGAATTAGGATAGGCAGTGAGTGGCAATGTAGGATGGAGAAAAGCACCGAGGGGTGGTCAGCATGTGGAGGTCAGGGAACATGCAGTGGCAATTTAGGATACCTTTCTGAAAAACATTGTGGGGTGGTGCGCATTGTATGGGTGTGTAACATTACATTCACTAGTAGGAGTGAGAAAAACATCGCGGGGTGGTGCGCATTGCATGGGTGTGTAACATTACAGTCACTAGAAGGAGTGATAAAAACATCACAGGTTGGTGTGAATCGGAGGGACTGAAATAGGATAAGCAGTGAGTGGCAATGTAGGATGGAGAAAAGTACCGCAGGGAGGTCAGCATGGGGAGTTCAGGGAACATGCAGTGGCAATGTAGGATAGGTTTTTGAAAAACATTGCGGGGTGGTGCGCATTTTATGGGTGTCTAAATTTACATTCTCTCGTAGGAGTGAGAAAAACATCACGGGGTGGTGTGAATCAGAGGGTCTGAATTAGGTTAGGCAGCGAGTTGCAATGTAGGGAGTAAAAAAGCACTGCGGGGTGGTCACCATGGGGAGGTCAGGGAACATGCAGTGGCAATGTAGGATAGGTTTCTGAAAAACATCGCCGAGTGGTGTGCATTGTATGTGTGTGTAACATTACTTTCACTAGTAGGAGTGAGAAAAACATCACGGGGTGGTGTGAATCGGAGGGTCTGAATTAGGATAGGCAGTGAATGGCAATGTTGGATGGAGAAAAGCACCGCGGGGTGGTCAGCATGGGGAGGTCAGGGAACATGCAGTGGCAATGTAGGATAGGTTTCTGAAAAACATCGCCGAGTGGTGCGCATTGCATGTGTGTGTAACATTACATTCACTAGTAGGAGTGAGAAAAACATGACGGGGTGGTGTGAATCGGAGGGTCTGAATTAGGATAGGCGGTGAGTGGCAATGTAGGATGGAGAAAAGCACCGCGGGGTGGTCAGCATGGGGAGGTCAGGGAGCATGCAGTGGCCATGTAGGATGGGTTTCTGAAAATCATCGCGGGGTTTTGCGCATTGTATTGGTGTGTAACATTACATTCACTAGTAGGAGTGAGAAAAACATCACGGGATGGGTGAATCAGAAGGTCTGAATTAGGATAGGCAGTGAGTGGCAATGTAGGATGGAGAAAAGCACCGCGGGGTGGTCACCATGGGGAGGTCAGTGAACATGCAGTGGCAATATAGGATAGGTTTCTAAAAAACATCGCGGGGTGGTACGCATTGTATGGGTGTGTAATATTATATTCACTAGTAGGAGTGAGAAAAACATCACGGGGTGTTGTGAATAGGAGGGTCTGAATTAGTATAGGCAGTGAGGGGCAATGTAGGATGGATAAAAGGACCGCGGGGTGGTCAGTATGGGTAGGTCAGGGAACATGCAGTGGCAATGTAGGACAGGTTTCTGAAAAACATCGCGGGGTGGTGCGCATTGTATGGGTGTGTAACATTACATTCACTAGTAGGAGTGAGAAAAACATCGTGGGGTTGTGCGCATTGTATGGGTGTGTTACATTACATTCACTACTAGGAGTGAGAAAAACATCACGGGGTGGTGTGAATCGGAGGGACAGAATTAGAATAGGCAGTGAGTGGCAATATAGGATGGAGAAAAGCACCATGGGGTGGTCAGCATGGGGAGGTCAGGGAACATGCAGTGGCAATGTAGGATATGTTTCTGAAAAACATCGCGGGGTGGTGCGCATTGTATGGGTGTGTAACATTACATTCACTAGTAGGAGTGAGAAAAACATCACTGGGTGTTGTGAATCGGAGGGTTGAATTAGGATAGGCAGTGAGTGGCAATGTAGGATGGAGAAAAGCACCGCGGGGAGGTCAGCAGGTAGAGGTCAGGGAACATGCAGTGGCAATGTAGGATATGTTTCTGAAAAACATCGCGGGGTGGTGCGCATTGAATGGGTGTGTAACTTTACATTCACTAGTAGGAGTGAGAAAAACATCGTGGGGTGGTGCGTATTGTATGGGTGTGTAACATTACACTCACTAGTAGGAGTGATAAAAACATCACGGGGTGGTGTGAATCGGAGGGACTGAATTAGGATAGGCAGTGATTGGCAATATAGGATGGAGAAAAGCACCGCGGGGTGGTCAGCATGGGGAGGTCAGGGAACATGCATTGGCAATGTAGGATAGGTTTCTGAAAAACATCGCGGAGTGGTGCTCATTGTATGGGTGTCTAACATTACATTCACTTGTAGTAGTGAGAAAAACATCACGGGGTGGAGTGAATCGGCGGGTCTGAATTAGGATAGGCAGTGAGTGGCAATGTAGGATGGAGAAAAGCACCGCGGGGTGGTCAGCATGGGGAGGTCAGGGAACATGCTGTGGCAATGTAGGGTACGTTTCTGAAAACCATCGCGGGGTGGTGCGCATTGTATGGGTGTGTAACATTACATTCACTAGTAGGAGTGAGAAAAACATCACGGGGTGGTGTGAATCGGAGGGTCTTAATTAGGATAGGCAGTGAGTGGCAATGTAGGATGGAGAAAAGCACCGCGGGGTGGTCAGCATGTGGAGGTCAGGGAACATGCAGTTGCAATGTAGGATATGTTTCTGAAAAACATCGCGGGGTGGTGCGCATTGTATGGGTGTATAACATTACATTCACTAGTAGGAGTGAGAAAAACATCGTGGGGTGGTGCGCATTTTATGGGTGTGTAACATTACACTCACTAGTAGGAGTGATAAAAACATCACGGGGTAGTGTGAATCGGAGGGACTGAAATAGGATAAGCAGTGAGTGGCAATGTAGGATGGATAAAAGCACCATGGGGTGGTCAGCATGGGGAGGTCAGGGAACATGCAGTGGCAATGTAGGATAGGTTTCTGAAAAACATCGCGGAGTGTTGCGCATTGTATGGGTGTGTAACATTACATTCTGACCGGAGCCGCGGGAGACAGGAGACCAAACTCGAGCAGGATCAGCTCTTAAACTTTATTGCGTACAGCGAACCGGACCTAACAAGGTCCGCCACCCTCAACGTTGGTTTCTCTTCTGCCCGTTGGGGGCAGGAACAGCCTCTTATGAGGGGAAGCAGTATCCAATCAAAGAGAAGCGCGTTTAACAAGCTGATAGGCAAGGGTCACGGGTAACTGGGCAGACCTGACAATTTGGCGGGCTTGTTCAGGACGGGAAGAACCCGGAAGCAGGAAATGGGCGCCATCATAGGCGGCTTCCCACAACATTCACTAATAGGAGTGAGAAAAACATCACGGGGTGGGTGAATCGGAGGGTCTGAATTAGGATAGGCAGTGAGTGGCAATGTAGGATGGAGAAAAGCACCGCGGGGTGGTCAGCATGGGGAGGTCAGGGAACATGCAGTGGCAATGTAGGATAGGTTTCTGAAAAACATCGCAGGGTGGTGCGCATTGTATGGGTGTGTAACATAACATTCACTAGTAGGAGTGAGAAAAACATCGTGGGGTGGTGCGCATTGTATGGGTGTGTAACATTACATTCACTAGTAGGGGTGAGAAAAACATGACGGGGTGGTGTGAATCGGAGGGTCTGAATTAGGATAGGCAGTGAGTGGAAATATAGGATGGAGAAAAGCACCTCGGGGTGGTCAGCATGGGAAGGTCAGGGAACATGCAGTGGCAATGTAGGATAGGTTTCTGAAAAACATCGCCGAGTGGTGCGCATTGTATGTGTGTGTAACATTACATTCACTAGTAGGAGTGAGAAAAACATCACGGGGTGGTGTGAATCGGAGGGTCTGCATTAGGATAGGCTGTGAATGGCAATGTTGGATGGAGAAAAGCAACGCGGGGTGGTCAGCATGGGGAGGTCAGGGAACATGCAGTGGCAACGTAGGATAGGTTTATGAAAAACATCGCGGGGTGGTGCGCATTGTATGGGTGTGTAAAATTACATTCACTAGTAGGAGTGAGAAAAACATCACGGGGTGGTGTGAATCGGAGGGTCTGAATTAGGATAGGCTGTGAATGGCAATGTTGGATGGAGAAAAGCACCGCGGGGTGGTCAGCATGGGGAGGTCATGGAACATGCAGTGGCAACGTAGGATAGGTTTCTGAAAAACATCGCGGTGTGGTGCGCATTGTATGGGTGTGTAACATTACATTCACTAGTAGGAGTGAGAAAAACATCACGGGGTGGTGTGAATCTGAGGGTCTAAATTAGGATAGGCAGTGATTGGCAATGTAGGATGGAGAAAAGCACCGTGGGGTGGTCAGCATGGGGAGGTCAGGGAACATGCAGTGGCAATGTAGGATAGGTTTCTGAAAAACATCGCCGAGCGGTGCGCATTGCATGTGTGTGTAACATTACATTCACTAGTAGGAGTGAGAAACACTTCACGGGGTGGAGTGAATCTGAGGGTCTGAATTAGGATAGGCAGTGAGTGGCAATGTAGGATGGAGAAAAGCACCGCGGGATGGTCAGCATGTGGAGGTCAGGGAACATGCAGTGGCAATGTAGGATATATTTCTGAAAAACATCGCGGGGTGGTGCGCATTGTATGGGTGTGTAACATTACATTCACTAGTAGGAGTGAGAAAAACATCGTGGGTTGGTGCGCATTGTATGGGTGTGTAAAATTACATTCACTAGTAGGAGTGAGAAAAACATCGTGGTGTGGTGCGCATTGTATGGGTGTGTAACATTACATTCACTAGTAGGAGTGAGAAAAACATCACGGTGTGGTGTGAATCGGAGGGACTGAATTAGGATAGGCAGTGAGTGGCAATATAGGATGGAGAAAAGCACCGTGGGGTGGTCAGCATGGGGAGGTCAGGGAACATGCAGTGGCAATTTAGGATATGTTTCTGAAAAACATGGCGGGGTGGTGCGCATTGTATGGGTGTGTAACATTACATTCTCTAGTAGGAGTGAGAAAAACATCACGGGTTGTTGTGAATCGGAGGGTCTGAATTAGGATAGGCAGTGAGTGGCAATGTAGGGTGGAGAAAAGCACCGCTGGGTGGTCACCATGCGGAGGTCAGGGAACATGCAGTGGCAATGTAGGATAGGTTTCTGAAAAACATCGCGGGGTGTTGTGCATTGTATGGGTGTGTAACATTACATTCACTAGTAGGGGTGAGAAAAACATCACGGGGTGGTGTGATTCGGAGGGTCTGAATTAGGATAGGCAGTGAGTGGCAATGTAGGATGGAGAAAAGCACCGCGGGGTGGTCAGCATGGGGAGGTCAGGGAACATGCAGTGGAAATGTAGGATAGGTTTCTGAAAAACATCGCCGAGTGGTGCGCATTGCCTGTGTTTGTAACATTACATTCACTAGTAGGAGTGAGAAAAACATCATGGGGTGGTGTGAATAGGAAGGTCTGAATTAGGATAGGCAGTGAGTGGCAATGTAGGATGGAGAAAAGCACCGCGGGGTGGTCAGCATATGGAGGTCAGGGAACATGCAGTGGCAATCTAGGATATGTTTCTGAAAAACATCGCGGGGTGGTGCGCATTGTATGGGTGTGTAACATTACATTCTGACCGGAGCCGCGGGAGACAGGAGACCAAACTCGAGCAGGATCAGCTCTTAAACTTTATTGCGTACAGCGAACCGGACCTAACAAGGTCCGCCACCCTCAACGTTGGTTTCTCTTCTGCCCGTTGGGGGCAGGAACAGCCTCTTATAAGGGGAAGCAGTATCCAATCACAGAGAAGCGCGTTTAACAAGCTGATAGGCTAGCGTCACGGGTAACTGGGCAGACCTGACAATTTGGCGGGCTTGTTCAGGCCGGGAAGAACTCGGAAGCAGGAAATGGGCGCCATCATAGGCGGCTTCCCACAACATTCACTAATAGGAGTGAGAAAAACATCACGGGGTGGGTGAATCGGAGGGTCTGAATTAGGATAGGCAGTGAGTGGCAATGTAGGATGGAGAAAAGCACCGCGGGGTGATCAGCATGGGGAGGTCAGGGAACATGCAGTGGCAATGTAGGATAGGTTTCTGAAAAACATCGCGGGGTGGTGCGCATTGTATGGGTGTGTAACATAACATTCACTAGTAGGAGTGAGAAAAACATCATGGGGTGGTGCGCATTGTATGGGTGTGTAACATTACATTCACTAGTAGGGGTGAGAAAAACATGACGGGGTGGTGTGAATCGGAGGGTCTGAATTAGGATAGGCAGTGAGTGGCAATATAGGATGGAGAAAAGCACCTCGGGGTGGTCAGCATGGGAAGGTCAGGGAACATGCAGTGGCAATGTAGGATAGGTTTCTGAAAAGCATCGCCGAGTGGTGCGCATTGTATGTGTGTGTAACATTACATTCACTAGTAGGAGTGAGAAAAACATCACGGGGTGGTGTGAATCGGAGGGTCTGAATTAGGATAGGCTGTGAATGGCAATGTTGGATGGAGAAAAGCACCGCGGGGTGGTCAGCATGGGGAGGTCAGGGAACATGCAGTGGCAACGTAGGATAGGTTTATGAAAAACATCGCGGGGTGGTGCGCATTGTATGGGTGTGTAACATTACATTCACTAGTAGGAGTGAGAAAACCATCACGGGGTGGTGTGAATCTGAGGGTCTAAATTAGGATAGGCAGCGAGTGGCAATGTAGGATGGAGAAAATCACCGTGGGGTGGTCAGCATGGGGAGGTCAGGGAACATGCAGTGGCAATGTAGGATAGGTTTCTGAAAAACATCGCCGAGTGGTTCGCATTGCATGCGTGTGTAACATTACATTCACTAGCAGGAGTGAGAAAAACTTCACGGGGTGGTGTGAATCTGAGGGTCTGAATTAGGTTAGGCAGTGATTGGCAATGTAGGATGGAGAAAAGCACCGTGGGGTGGTCAGCATGGGGAGGTCAGGGAACATGCAGTGGCAATGTAGGATAGGTTTCTGAAAAACATCGCCGAGTGGTGCGCATTGTATGTGTGTGTAACATTACATTCACTAGTAGGAGTGAGAAAAACATCACGGGGTGGTGTGAATCGGAGGGTCTAAATTAGGATAGGCTGTGAATGGCAATGTTGGATGGAGAAAAGCACCGCGGGGTGGTCAGCATGGGGAGGTCAGGGAACATGCAGTGGCAACGTAGGATAGGTTTCTGAAAAACATCGCGGTGTGGTGCGCATTGTATGGGTGTGTAACATTACATTCACTAGTAGGAGTGAGAAAAACATCACGGGGTGGTGTGAATCTGAGGGTCTAAATTAGGATAGGCAGTGATTGGCAATGTAGGATGGAGAAAAGCACCGTGGGGTGGTCAGCATGGGGAGGTCAGGGAACATGCAGTGGCAATGTAGGATAGGTTTCTGAAAAACATCGCCGAGCGGTGCGCATTGCATGTGTGTGTAACATTACATTCACTAGTAGGAGTGAGAAACACTTCACGGGGTGGTGTGAATCTGAGGGTCTGAATTAGGATAGGCAGTGAGTGGCAATGTAGGATGGAGAAAAGCACCACGGGATGGTCAGCATGTGGAGGACAGGGAACATGCAGTGGCAATGTAGGATATGTTTCTGAAAACATCGCGGGGTGGTGCGCATTGTATGGGTGTGTAATATTACATTCACTAGTATGAGAGAGAAAAACATCGTGGGGTGGTGCGCATTGCATGGGTGTGTAAAATTACATTCACTAGTAGGAGTGAGAAAAACATCGTGGTGTGGTGCGCATTGTATGGGTGTGTAACATTACATTCACTAGTAGGAGTGAGAAAAACATCACGGTGTGGTGGGAATCGGAGGGACTGAATAAGGATAGGCAGTGAGTGGCAATATAGGATGGAGAAAAGCACCGCTGGGTGGTCAGCATGGGGAGGTCAGGGAACATGCAGTAGCAATTTAGGATATGTTTCTGAAAAACATGGCGGGGTGGTGCGCATTGTATGGGTGTGTAACATTACATTCTCTAGTAGGAGTGAGAAAAACATCACAGGTTGTTGTAATCGGAGGGTCTGAATTAGGATAGGCAGTGAGTGGCAATGTAGGGTGGAGAAAAGCACCGCGGGGTGGTCACCATGCGGAGGTCAGGGAACATGCAGTGGCAATGTAGGATAGGTTTCTGAAAAACATCGCGGGGTAGTGCGCATTGTATGGGTGTGTAACATTACATTCACAAGTAGGAGTGAGAAAAATATAACAGGGTGGGGAGAATCGGAGGGTCTGAATTAGGATAGGCATTGAGTGGCAATGTAGGATGGAGAAAAGCACCGTGGGATGGTCAGCATGTGGAGGTCAGGGAACATGCAGTGTCAATGTAGGATATGTTTCTGAAAAACATCGCGGGGTGGTGCGCATTGTATGGGTGTGTAACATTACATTCACTAGTAGGAGTGAGAAAAACATCGTGGGGTGGTGCGCATTGTATGGGTGTGTAAAATTACATTCACTAGTAGGAGTGAGAAAAACATCGTGGGGTCGTGCGCATTGTATGGGTGTGTAACATTACATTCACTAGTAGGAGTGAGAAAAACATTACGGTGTGGTGTGAATCGGAGGGACTGAATTAGGATAGGCAGTGAGTGGCAATGTAGGGTGGAGAAATGCACCGCGGTGTGGTCACCATGCGGAGGTCAGGGAACATTCAGTGGCAATGTAGGATAGGTTTCTGAAAAACATCGCGGGGTGTTGTGCATTGTATGGGTGTGTAACATTACATTCACTAGTAGGGGTGAGAAAAACATCACGGGGTGGTGTGAATCGGAGGGTCTGAATTAGGATAGGCAGTGAGTGGCAATGTAGGATGGAGAAAAGCACCGCGGGGTGGTCAGCATGGGGAGGTGAGGGAACATGCAGTGGCAATGTAGGATAGGTTTCTGAAAAACATCGCCGAGTGGTGCGCATTGCCTGTGTCTGTAACATTACATTCACTAGTAGGAGTGAGAAAAACATCATGGGGTGGTGTGAATCGGAGGGTCTGTATTAGGATAGGCAGTGAGTGGCAATGTAGGATGGAGAAAAGCACCGCGGGGTGGTCAGCATGTGGAGGTCAGGGAACATGCATTGGCAATGCAGGATAGGTTTAGGAAAAACATCGCGGGGTGGTGCGCATTATATGGGTTTTTAAGATTACATTCACTAGTAGGAGTGAGAAAAACATCGCGGGGTGGTGCGCATTGCATGGGTGTGTAACATTACAGTCACTAGAAGGAGTGATATAAACATCACAAGGTGGTGTGAATCGGAGGGACTGAAATAGGATAAGCAGTGAGTGGCAATGTAGGATGGAGAAAAGTACCGCAGGGAGGTCAGCATGGGGAGTTCAGGGAACATGCAGTGGCAATGTAGGATAGGTTTTTGAAAAACATTGCGGGGTGGTGCGCATTTTATGGGTGTCTAAAATTACATTCTCTCGTAGGAGTGAGAAAAACATCATGGGGTGGTGTGAATCAGAGGGTCTGAATTAGGTTAGGCAGTGAGTTGCAATGTAGGGTGGAAAAAAGCACTGCGGGGTGGTCACCATGGGGAGGTCAGGGAACATGCAGTGGGAATGTAGGATAGGTTTCTGAAAAACATCGCCGAGTGGTGTGCATTGTATGTGTGTGTAACATTACTTTCACTAGTAGGAGTGAGAAAAACATCACGGGGTGGTGTGAATCGGAGGGTCTGAATTAGGATGGGCAGTGAATGGCAATGTTGGATGGAGAAAAGCACCGCGGGGTGGTCAGCATGGGGAGGTCAGGAAACATGCAGTGGCAATGTAGGATAGGTTTCTGAAAAACATCGCCGAGTGGTGCGCGTTGTATGTGTGTGTAACATTACATTCACTAGTAGGAGTGAGAAAAACATCACGGGGTGGTGTGAATCGGAGGGTCTGAATTAGGATAGGCTGTGAATGGCAATGTTGGATGGAGAAAAGCACCGCGGGGTGGTCAGCATGGGGAGGTCAGGGAACATGCAGTGGCAACGTAGGATAGGTTTCTGAAAAACATCGCGGGGTGGTGCGCATTGTATGGGTGTGTAACATTACATTCACTAGTAGGAGTGAGAAAAACATCACGGGGTGGTGTGAATCTGAGGGTCTAAATTAGGATAGGCAGTGATTGCCAATGTAGGATGGAGAAAAGCACCGTGGGGTGGTCAGCATGGGGAGGTCAGCGAACATGCAGTGGCAATGTAGGATAGGTTTCTGAAAAACATCGCCGAGCGGTGCGCATTGCATGTGTGTGTAACATTACATTCACTAGTAGGAGTGAGAAACACTTCACGGGGTGGTGTGTATCTGAGGGTCTGAATTAGGATAGGCAGTGAGTGGCAATGTAGGATGGAGAAAAGCACCGCGGGATGGTCAGCATGTGGATGTCAGGGAACATGCAGTGGCAATGTAGGATATGTTTCTGAAAAACATCGCGGGGTGGTGCGCATTGTATGGGTGTGTAACATTACATTCACTAGTATGAGTGAGAAAAACATCGTGGGGTGGTGCGCATTGTATGGGTGTGTAAAATTACATTCACTAGTAGGAGTGAGAAAAACATCGTGGTGTGGTGCGCATTGTATGGGTGTGTAACATTACATTCACTAGTAGGAGTGAGAAAAACATCACGGTGTGGTGGGAATCGGAGGGACTGAATTAGGATAGGCAGTGAGTGGCAATATAGGATGGAGAAAAGCACCGCTGGGTGGTCAGCATGGGGAGGTCAGGGAACATGCAGTGGCAATTTAGGATATGTTTCTGAAAAACATGGCAGGGTGGTGCGCATTGTATGGGTGTGTAACATTACATTCTCTAGTAGGAGTGAGAAAAACATCACAGGTTGTTGTGAATCGGAGGGTCTGAATTAGGATAGGCAGTGAGTGGCAATGTAGGGTGGAGAAAAGCACCGCGGGGTGGTCACCATGCGGAGGTCAGGGAACATGCAGTGGCAATGTAGGATAGGTTTCTGAAAAACATCGCGGGGTAGTGCGCATTGTATGGGTGTGTAACATTACATTCACAAGTAGGAGTGAGAAAAATATAACAGGGTGGGGAGAATTGGAGGGTCTGAATTAGGATAGGCAGTGAGTGGCAATGTAGGATGGAGAAATGCACCATGTGGTGGTCAGCATGGGGAGGTCATGGAACATGCAGTGGCAACGTAGGATATGTTTCTGAAAAACATCGCGGGCTGGTGCGCATTGTATGGGTGTGTAACATTACATTCACTAGTAGGAGTGAGAAAAACATCACGGGGTGGTTTCAATCGGAGGTTCTGAATTAGCATAGGCAGTGAGTGGCAATGTAGGATGGAGAAAAGGAGCGCGGGGTATTTAGCACGGGGAGGACAGGGAACATGCAGTGGCAATTTCGGACAGGTTTCTGAAAAACATCGCGTTGTGGTGCGCATTGTATGAGTGTGTAACATTACATTCACTAGTAGGAGTGAGAAAAACATGACGGGGTGGTGTGAATCGGAGTGTCTGAATTAGGATAGGCAGTGAGTGGAAATGTTGGATGGAGAAAAGCACCGCGGGGTGGTCAGCATGGGGAGGTCAGGGAACATGCAGTGGCCATGTAGGATGGGTTTCTGAAAATCATGGCGGGGTTTTGCGCATTGTATGGGTGTGTAACATTACATTCACTAGTAGGAGTGAGAAAAACATCACGGGATGGGTGAATCGGAAGGTCTGAATTAGGATAGGCAGTGAGTGGCAATGTAGGATGGAGAAAAGCACTGCGGCGTGGTCAGTATTGGGAGGTCAGGGAACATGCAGTGGCAATGTAGGATACGTTTCTGAAAAACATAGCGGGGTGGTGCGCATTATATGGGTGTGTAACGTTACATTCACTAGTAGGAGTGAGAAAACATCAGGGGGTGGTGTGAATCGGAGGGTCTGAATTAGGATAGGCCATGAGTGGCAATGTAGGATGGAGAAAAGCACCGCGGGGTGGTCAGTATGTGGAGGTTAGGGAACATGCAGTGGCAATTTAGGATAGCTTTCTGAAAAACATCACAGGGTGGTACGCATTGTATGGGTGTGTAACATTACATTCACTAGTAGGAGTGAGAAAAACATCACGGGGTGGTGTGAATCGGATGTTCTGAATTAGGATAGGCAGTGAGTGGCAATGTAGGATGGAGAAAAGCAACGCGGGGTGGTCAGCATGGGGAGGTCAGGGAACATGCAGTGGCAATGTAGGATAGGTTTCTAAAAATCATCGCGGGGTGGTGCGCATTGTATGGGTGTGTAACATTATATTCACTAGTAGGAGTGAGAAAAACATCACGGGGTGGTGTGAATAGGAGGGTCTGAATTAGTATAGGCAGTGAGTGGCAATGTAGGATGGAGAAAAGGACCGCGGGGTGGTCAGCATGGGGAGGTCAGGGAACATGCAGTGGCAATGTAGGATAGGTTTCCGAAAAACATCGCGGGGTGGTGCGCATTGTATGGGTGTGTAACATTACATTCACTAGTAGGAGTGAGAAAAACATCACGCGGTGGTGCGCATTGTATGGGTGTGTAACATTACATTCACTAATAGGAGAGAGAAAAACCTCACGGGGTCGTGTGAATCGGAGGGACTGAATTAGGATAGGCAGTGAGTAGCAATGTAGGATGGAGAAAAGCATCACGGGGTGGTCAGCATGGAGAGGTCAGGCAACATGCAGTGGCAATGTAGGATAGGTTTCTGAAAAACATCGCGGGGTAGTGCGCATTGTATGGGTGTGTAACATTACATTCACAAGTAGGAGTGAGTAAAATATCACAGGGTGGTGTGAATCGGATGGTCTGAATTAGGATAGGCAGTGAGTGGCAATGTAGGATGGAGAAAAGCATCACGGGGTGGTCAGCATGGGGAGGACAGGAAACATGCAGTGGCAATGTAGGATAAGTTTCTGAAAAACAACGCGGGGTGGTGCGCATTGTATGGGTGTGGAACATTACATTTACTAGTAGGAGTGAGAAAAACATCACGGGTTGGTGCGCATTGTATGGGTGTGTAACAATACGTTCTCTAGTAGGAGTGAGAAAAACATCACGGGGTGGTGTGAATCGGAGGGTCTGAATTAGGATAGGCAGTGAGTGGCAATGTAGGATGGAGAAAAGCATCACGGGGTGGTCAGCATGGAGAGGTCAGGGAACATGCAGTGGCAATGTAGGATAGGTTTCTGAGAAACATCGCGGGCTGGTGCGCATTGTATGGGTGTGTAACATTACATTCACTAGTAAGAGTGAGAAAAACATCACGGGTTTGTTTGAATCGGAGGGTCTTAATTAGCATAGGCAGTGAGTGGCAATGTAGGATGGAGAAAAGGACTGCGGGTTATTTAGCATGGGGAGGTCAGGGAACATGCAGTGGCAATGTAGGATAGGTTTCTGAAAAACATCGCGGGGTGGTGCACATTGTATGAGTTTGTAACATTACATTCACTAGTAGAAGTGAGAAAAACATGACGGGGTGCTGTGAATCGGACGGTCTGAATTAGGATAGGCAGTGAGGGGCAATGTAGGATGGAGAAAAGCACCGCGGGGTGGTCAGCATGGGGAGGTCAGGGAACATGCAGTGGCCATGTAGGATGGGTTTCTGAAAATCATCGCGGGGTTTTGCGCATTGTATGGGTGTGTTGAACAGAGCCGCGGGAGACAGGAGACCAAACTCGAGCAGGATCAGCTCTCAAACTTTATTGCGTACAGCGAACCGGACCTAACAATGTCCGCCACCCTCAGTGTTGGTTCCTCTTCCGCCCGTTGGGGGCAGGAACAGCCTCTTATAAGGGGAAGCAGTATCCAATCACAGAGAAGCGCTTCTAACAAGCTGATAGGTTAGCGTCACGGGTAACTGGGCAGACATGACAATTTGGCGGGCTTGTTCAGGCCGGGAAGAACCCGGAAGCAGGAAATGGGCGCCATCATAGGCGGCTTCCCACATCTCCCCCTTTTTTATTTATTAAAATAGGATGGTCTGTGGGTCCCTCCAAGATGTCTATGACCTTGTTGTTGTTAGACACCTAGGAGTGGGCCTACCTTGTAGGCCGAGGCATGAGAGAATGTAGAGGTCTATACCCTGCTGTGTATCACCCTGTTTTGTGCATATCCTTGCGCCAGGACCATGCTCAAGGTGAGTGGTTCATTTTTTCGCAGGGCCAGGCTTTTGTGAACCGAACCTGGATGCACATAGACATTCATTCCTGCCTTCCCCCCAACCTTTGGGGCGGATGGCACTGCAGTAACCTTGGTCTCGCATCTCAATGCCAATAATTTGACTCCGGGAGGGACCCCTGGCCTTATAGGCCATGTATATCTGAGTGGAGCCTGTCTTAGGTTGACCGGGAGGGCTTTTCCCGTCTTACCCGTCATTGGCTTGCCCACTCAGCTCTTATAGCTGATGTTCTGCAATGTGAAGGAGATATGCGGCGGCCTGCTGGCCTGATGGGCCACCTGCTGCCATTTGCATGGCTGCCATAGCTGTGATTTAACCTGCTGCTGAGTTTGTATGAGGCGATCTAACAAGCATTTAATAACCACAAGCCCCACTAGGATGGCCACGGCAATCAGGATCCAAGTAGTCAGGTTGGGCCAGGAGAACCAGGAGGTGACGCGTTCCCACAAACTGGCTATAACACTGCCTAAAGTCGATAAATCGAACCTGACTGGACCTAGTTGGATACCGTCCATATTGTCAAGTTCCTGACCGACTATGAGGGACAAATTGTGAAACTTAGGTAGGTAGGTGTCTTGCAGCCAAGCTGTCATATTTTTAACAGTGTTGGGCAAATTTGTGCGAACAGGGGTGATTAATAGGAACCCACAGAATAGAAAAAACTCCAAACCAGATATTTTAGTTTGTAGATGGTCTCGGGCGCTGAGCGTCGGTCCCAGAAGGGTCGAGTTGACTTGTGTCCGCGGGCTTATCCTCCTGTGCTTTATCAGGAACTGGTGGGGAGTTTACTGCTCGCGTCAATCTTTCCGGGACCCACAGCGGTTCGCAGCCTGGTTCCTGTGGGAAGACACAAACCGCACCTCGGGTCCAGCTAACCACTGGATCCGGGCCCATCCGTTGTCCTGTAAGGACATCTTTCCATCTCACCAGCCCTTTGTCAGCCGGGGACGGGTTATTGTGCTCCATGGCAGGGGAATGATTATTGTGATTAAGGTTTAAAAAGTTTATGGTAAAGAGTGCCAATGATATTCTTCCTTTGGGCGTTAGGCCATGGCCTATTCCCTCCTTTTGTTTTTGTAAGACACCCTTGAGTGTCCGATGGGATCGCTCAATGATGCCTTGTCCTTGGGGGTTGTAAGGAATGCCATGTTTAAGAGTGACCTCCATTTGTTAACAAAATGTCATAAAAATTTTGCTGGTATAGGCAGGACCATTGTCTGTTTTTAGTATATTGGGCTTTCCCCAAGCAGCCCAGGCTGCCAGGCAATGATTAATAGCGTGGGTGGCCCTTTCTCCGGGTTCTGCCGAGGCAAACATAACCTGGGAGGCGGTATCTACCGAAACATGAACATATTTAAGTTTTCCGAATTCTGGGATGTGTGTAACATCCATTTGCCAAATATGATTTGGGCGAAGTCCTCTTGGTTTAATGCCAATAGATTGTTGGGGTGAAGAGATCACACAAGCTGGGCAATACCGTCGTGCTTGTGCTCTTGTGATGTTGAAGCATGCCATGAGGGTGCGGGCATTAACATGGAACTGAGAATGGAATTTTTGGGCTGCTTCCAGAGGGTTGGGAAAGGTTAAGACCCATATCGGGCGCGTGGCCAAGTCTGCCAAGGCATTGCCCTCCGCCAAGGGCCCAGGTAAATTAGTATGGGCTCTGATATGTGAGATGAACACTTTTGAGGTTCTATTCCATAACTGATGTTGAATACCTAGGAATATGGAGGCTACCGTTGAAGAGGCTTTAATGGGACCCGCCGTCTCCAGAACTTGGAGAGCATTTACCACATACGGAAGGAACGTCCTCCTCCTCCCCCAGAAGGGGGCGCAGGAGGTAATCCGGGAAGTAGCTCTCCCTCTAACCAGGGCAGTGCCATAGGTTGTGGGCGCCCTCTGGCGGCCACGGGTGGAGGTGGCAGCCCAGGGAGCAACTCCTCTTCCGGCCACGGCGGTGCAGTAGGGCCTGGCGCCCTGAAGGGGGCGACCATGTGTCGCGAGCTTCGGAGCCCTTGTGTTTCTCTGGAGGCCCAAAGTCAGGTGTGACTTCGGGCTCCTCCGAGCACTCGGATCAAGTTTGTCAAGAGCCTGTCGGGCTGAGCAAAGCCCAGGGGTTCGTTCGTCCATCAGACAAGCCCTAATCAGTTCCCACAGGGGTAAAACCATGGGATCCAAGCGTCCCTCTTCTCGGGCGCATCTAAGATCCCCTCCTAACTTCTCCCATGACGGGAGGGTTAGAGAGCCCGTGGGCTAAAACCAGGGGGCAATTTCATTAACATGATCCAGAAATCTGGAAAGGGTGACCCGGTTTATGTAGATGCCTCGGGTCCGCAGCAGGACTCTTAGGGAGTCAGCGAGGGGTTTGCGAGCAGCGTTGCCCACAATGGCGAAGTGAAAGCGAAACAAATGCAAGGGAAAAAAAAGACCGGCGTCCACCCGTGTGGCGCTCAAAATCTGTTAGATGCGTCCACCCAACCCAGGCGATCCAGTACTCACCTGTCCCGGGAACCGCTGTATCTCACGTAGCTGATCAGGGTGAAGAGAAGAGGCGCTCGGGGCCTTCCGTTGTTATTGGGCCAGGTCCTCCGTCGTACCGCAGGCGACAGCAATCGCACCGACCGGCCGAAGAGGCACGTCGCTGAGTCGTTTATCTTTGATTACCCGTACGGGCCACCAGTTGACCGGAGCCGCGGGAGACAGGAGACCAAACTCGAGCAGGATCAGCTCTCAAACTTTATTGCGTACAGCGAACCGGACCTAACAAGGTCCGCCACACTCAGTGTTGGTTCCTCTTCCGCCCGTTGGGGGCAGGAACAGCCTCTTATAAGGGGAAGCAGTATCCAATCACAGAGAAGCGCGTCTAACAAGCTGATAGGCTAGCGTCACGGGTAACTGGGCAGACATGACAATTTGGCGGGCTTGTTCAGGCCGGGAAGAACCCGGAAGTAGGAAATGGGCGCCATCATAGGCGGCTTCCCACATTGTGTAACATTACATTCACTAGTAGGAGTGAGAAAAACATCACGGGATGGGTGAATCAGAAGGTCTGAAATAGGATAGGCAGTGAGTGGCAATGTAGGATGGAGAAAAGCACCGCGGTTTGGTCAGCATGGGGAGGTCAGGGAACATGCAGTGGCAATGTAGGATAGGTTTCTAAAAAACATCGCGGGGTGGTGCGCATTGTATGGGTGTGTAACATTATATTCACTAGTAGGAGTGAGAAAAACATCACGGGGTGGTGTGAATCTGAGGGTCTGATTTAGGATAGGCAGTGAGTAGCAATGTAGGATGGAGAAAAGCACCGCGGGGTGGTCAGCATGGGCAGGTCAGGGAACATGCAGTGGCAATGCAGGATAGGTTTCGGAAAAACATCGCGGGGTGGTGCGCATTATATGGGTGTTTAAGGTTACATTCACTAGTAGGGGTGAGAAAAACATCACGGGGTGGTGCGCATTGTATGGGTGTTTAACATTACATTCACTAATAGGAGAGAGAAAAACATCACGGGGTGGTGTGAATCGGAGGGTCTGAATTAGGATAGGCAGTGAGTGGCAATGTAGGATGGAGAAGAGCATCACGGGATGGTCAGCATGGAGAGGTCAGGGAACATGCAGTGGCAATGTAGGATAGGTTTCTGAAAAACATCACGGGGTAGTGCGCATTGTATGGGTGTGTAACATTACATTCCCAAGTAGGAGTGAGAAAAATATAACAGGGTGGTGTGAATCGAAGGGTCTGAATTAGGATAGGCAGTGAGTGGCAATGTAGGATGGAGAAAAGCACCACGTGGTGGTCAGCATGGGGACGTCATGGAACATGCAGTGGCAATGTAGGATAGGTTTCTGAAAAACATCGCGCGCTGGTGCGCATTGTATGGGTGTGTAACATTACATTCACTAGTAGGAGTGAGAAAAACATCACGGAGTGGTTTGAATCGGAGGTTCTGAATTAGCATAGGCAGTGAGTGGCAATGTAGGATGGAGAAAAGGACCGCGGGGTATTTAGCATGGGGAGGTCAGGGAACATGCAGTGGCAATGTAGGATAGGTTTCTGAAAAACATCACGGGGTGTTGCGCATTGTATGAGTGTGTAACATTACATTCACTAGTAGGAGTGAGAAAAACATGACGGGGTGGTGTGAATCGGAGGGTCTGAATTAGGATACGCAGTGAGTGGCAACGTAGGATGGACAAAAGAACCGCGGGGTGGTCAGCATGGGGAGGTCAGGGAACATGCAGTGGCCATGTAGGATGGGTTTCTGAAAATCATCGCGGGGTTTTAGTCATTGTATGGGTGTGTAACATTACATTCACTAGTAGGAGTGAGAAAAACATCACGGGATGGGTGAATCGGAAGGTCTGAATTAAGATAGGCAGTGAGTGGCAATGTAGGATGGAGAAAAGCACTGCGGCGTGGTCAGCATGGGGAGGTCAGGGAACATGCAGTGGCAATGTAGGACAGGTTTCTGAAAAACATCGCGGGCTGGTGCGCATTGTATGGGTGTGTAATATTACATTCACTGGTAGGAGTGAGAAAAACATCATGGGGTGGTGTGAATCAGAGGGTCTGAATTAAGATAGTCAGTGATTGCAATGTAGGATGGAGAAAAGCCCCGCGAGTTGGTCAGCATGGGGAGGTCAGGGAACATGCAGTGGCAATGTAGGATAGGTTTCTGAAAAACATCGCGTGGTGGTGCGCATTGTATGACTGTGTAACATTACATTCACTAGTAGGAGTGAGAAAAACATCATGGGGTGGTGTGAATCGGAGGGTCTGAATTAGGAGAGGCAGTGAGTGGCAATGTAGGTTGGAGAAAAGCCCCGCGGGGTGGTCAGCATGGGGAGGTCAGGGAACATGCAGTGGCAATGTAGGATAGGTTTCTGAAAAACATCACGTGTTGGTGCGCATTTTATGACTGTGTAACATTACATTCACTAGTAGGAATGAGAAAAACATCATGGGGTGGTGTGAATCAGAGGGTGTGAATTAGCATAGGCAGTGAGTGGCCATGTAGGATGGAGAAAAGCACTGCGGGCTGGTCAGCATGGGCAGGTTAGGGAACATGCAGTGGCAATGTAGAATAGGTTTCCGAAAAACATCGCGGGGTGTTGCGCATTATATGGGTGTTTAACATTACATTCACTAGTAGGGGTGAGAAAAACATCACGGGGTGGTGCGCATTGTATGGGTGTGTAACATTACATTCACTAATAGGAGTGAGAAAAACATCACGGGGTTGTGTGAATAGGAGTGTCTGAATTAGAATAGGCAGTGAGTGGCAATGTATCACGGGGTGGTCATCATGGGGAGGTCATGGAACATGCAGTGGCAATGTAGGATAGGTTTGTGAAAAACATCGCGGGCTGGTGCGCATGGTATGGGTGTGTAACATTACATTCACTAGTAGGAGTGAGAAAAACATCACGGGGTGGTTTGAATCGGAGGTTCTGAATTAGCATAGGCAGTGAAGGGCAATGTAGGATGGAGAAAAGGACCGCGGGGTATTTAGCATAGGGAGGACAGGGAACATGCAGTGGCAATGTAGGATAGGTTTCTGAAAAACATCGCGTTGTGGTGCGCATTGTATGAGTGTGTAACATTACATTCACTAGTAGGAGTGAGAAAAACATGACGGGGTGGTGTGAATCGGAGGGTCTGAATTAGGATAGGCAGTGAGTGGCAATGTTGGATGGAGAAAAGCACCGCGGGGTGGTCAGCATGGGGAGGTCAGGGAACATGCAGTGGCCATGTAGGATGGGTTTCTGAAAATCATCGTGGGGTTTTGTGCATTGTATGGGTGTGTAACATTACATTCACTAATAGGAGAGAGAAAAACATCCCGGGTTGGTGTGAATCGGAGGGTCTGAATTAGGATAAGCAGTGAGTGGCAATGTAGGATGGAGAAAAGCATCACGGGGTGGTCAGCATGGGGAGGTCAGGGAACATGCAGTGGCAATGTAGGATACGTTTCTGAAAAACATTGCGGGGTGGTGCGAATTGTATGGGAGTGTAACATTACATTCACGAGTAGGAGTGAGAAAAGATCAGGGGGTGGTGTGAATCGGAGGGTCTGAATTAGGATAGGCCGTGAGTGACAATGTAGGATGCTGAAAAGCACCGCCGTGTGGTCAGTATGCGGAGGTCAGTGAACATGCAGTGGCAATGTAGGATAGGTTTCTGAAAAACATCGCGGGCTGGTGCGCATTGTATGCGTGTGTAACATTACATTCACTAGTAGGAGTGAGAAAAACATCCCGGGGTGGTTTGAATCAGAGGGTCTGAATTAGCATAGGCAGTGAGTGGCAATGTAGGATGGAGAAAAGGACCGCGGGGTATTTAGCATGGGGAGGTGAGGGAACATGCAGTGGCAATGTAGGATAGGTTTCTGAAAAACATCGCGGGGTGGTGCGCATTGTATGAGTTTGTAACATTACATTCACTAGTAGCAGTGAGAAAAACATGACGGGGTATTTTGAATCGAGGGTCTGAATTAGGATAGGCAGTGAGTGGCAATGTAGGATGGAGAAAAGAACCGCGGGGTGGTCAGCATGGGGAGGTCAGGGAACATGCAGTGGCCATGTAGGATGGGTTTCTGAAAATCATCGCGGGGTTTTGCGCATTGTATGGGTGTGTAACATTACATTCACTAGAAGGAGTGAGAAAAACATCACAGGATGGGTGAATCGGAAGGTCTGAATAAGGATAGGCAGTGAGTGGCAATGTAGGATGGAGAAAAGCACTGCGGCGTGGTCAGCATGGGGAGGTCAGGGAACATCCAGTGGCAATGTAGGATAGGTTTCTGAAAAACATCGCGGTGTGGTGCGCATTGTATGGGTGTGTAACATTACATTCACTGGTAGGAGTGAGAAAAACAACATGGGGTGGTGTGAATTCGAGGGTCTGAATTAGGATAGTCAGTGAGTGGCAATGTAGGATGGAGAAAAGCCCCGCGAGGTGGTCAGCATGGGGAGGTCAGGGAACATGCAGTGGCAATGTAGGATAGGTTTCTGAAAAACATCGCGTGGTGGTGCGCATTGTATGGGTGTGTAACATTACATTCACTAGTAGGAGTGAGAAAAACATCACGGGGTGTTGTGAATCGGAGGGTCTGAATTAGGATAGGCAGTGAGTGGCAATGTAGGATGAAAAAAAGCACCGCGGGGTGGTCAGCATGGGCAGGTCAGGGAACATGCAGTGGCAATATAGGATAGGTTTCTGAAAAACATCGCGGGCTGTTGCGCATTTTATGGGTGTGTAACATTACATTCACTAGTAGGAGTGAGAAAAACATCACAGGGTGGTGTGAATCGGAGGGTCTGAATTAGGATAGGCAGTGAGTGGCAATGTAGGATGGAGAAAACCACCGCGGGTAGGTCAGCATGGGGAGGACAGGGAACATGCAGTGGCAATGTAGGATAGGTTTCTGAAAATCATTGCCAGGTTTTGCGCATTGTATGGGTGTGTAACATTACATTCACTAGTAGGAGTGAGAAAAACATCCCGGGATGGGTGAATCGGAAGGTCTGAATTAGGATAGGCAGTGAGTGGCAATGTAGGATGGAGAAAAGGCCCGCGGGGTGGTCAGCATGGGGAGGTCAGGGAACATGCAGTGGCAATGCAGGATAGGTTTCGGAAAAACATCGCGAGGTGGTGCGCATTATATGGGTGTTTAAGGTTACATTCACTAGTAGGGGTGAGAAAAACATCACGGGATGGTGCGCATTGTATGGGTGTGTAACATTACATTCACTAATAGGAGAGAGAAAAACATCACGGGGTGGTGTGAATCGGAGGGTCTGAATTAGGATAGGCAGTGAGTGGCAATGTAGGATGGAGAAGAGCATCACGGGATGGTCAGCTTGGAGAGGTCAGGGAACATGCAGTGGCAATGTAGGATAGGTTTCTGAAAAACATCCCGGGGTAGTGCGCATTGTATCGGTGTGTAACATTACATTCACAAGTAGGAGTGAGAAAAATATAACAGGGTGGTGTGAATCGAAGGGTCTGAATTAGGATAGGCAGTGAGTGGCAATGTAGGATGGAGAAAAGCACCACGTGGTGGTCAGCATGGGGACGTCATGGAACATGCAGTGGCAATGTAGGATAGGTTTCTGAAAAACACCGCGGGCTGGTGCGCATTGTATGGCTGTGTAACATTACATTCACTAGTAGGAGTGAGAAAAACATCACGGGGTGGTTTGAATCGGAGTTTCTGAATTAGCATAGGCAGTGAGTGGCAATGTAGGATGGAGAAAAGGACCGCGGGGTATTTAGCATGGGGAGGTCAGGGAACATGCAGTGGCAATGTAGGATAGGTTTCTGAAAAACATCACGGGGTGTTGCGCATTGTATGAGTGTGTAACATTACATTCACTAGTAGGAGTGAGAAAAACATGACGGGGTGGTGTGAATCGGAGGGTCTGAATTAGGATAGGCAGTGAGTGGCAACGTAGGATGGAGAAAAGAACCGCGGGGTGGTCAGCATGGGGAGGTCAGGGAACATGCAGTGGCCATGTAGGATGGGATTCTGAAAATCATCGCGGGGTTTTGCGCATTGTATGGGTGTGTAACATTACATTCACTAGTAGGAGTGAGAAAAACATCACGGGATGGGTGAATCGGAAGGTCTGAATTAAGATAGGCAGTGAGTGGCAATGCAGGATGGAGAAAAGCACTGCGGCGTGGTCATCATCGGGAGGTCAGGGAACATGCAGTGGCAATGTAGGATAGGTTTCTGAAAAACATCGCGGGGAGGTGCGCATTGTATGGGTGTGTAACATTACATTCACTGGTAGGAGTGAGAAAAACATCATGGGGTGGTGTGAATCGGAGGGTCTGAATTAAGATAGTCAGTGAGTGGCAATGTAGGATGGAGAAAAGCCCCGCGAGTTGGTCAGCATGGGGAGGTCAGGGAACATGCAGTGGCAATGTAGGATAGGTTTCTGAAAAACATCGCGTGGTGGTGCGCATTGTATGACTGTGTAACATTACATTCACTAGTAGGAGTGAGAAAAACATCATGGGGTGGTGTGAATCGGAGGGTCTGAATTAGGATAGGCAGTGAGTGGCAATGTAGGATGGAGAAAAGCACTGCAGGGTGGTCAGCATGGGGAGGTCAGGGAACATGCAGTGGCAATGTAGGATAGGTTTCTGAAAAACATCGCGTGGTGGTGCGCATTGTATGGGTGTGTAACATTACATTCACTAGTAGGAGTGATAAAAACATCACGGGGTGGTGTGAATCAGAGGGTCTGAATTAGGATAGGCAGTGAGTGGCAATGTAGGATGGAGAAAACCACCGCGGGTTGGTCAGCATGGGGAGGACAGGAAACATGCAGTGGCAATGTAGGATAAGTTTCTGAAAAACAACGCGGGGTGGTGCGCATTGTATGGGTGTGTAACAATACGTTCTCTAGTAGGAGTGAGAAAAACATCACGGGGTGGTGTGAATTGGAGGGTCTGAATTAGGATAGGCAGTGAGTGGCAATGTAGGATGGAGAAAAGCATCACGGGGTGGTCAGCATGGAGAGGTCAGGGAACATGCAGTGGCAATGTTGGATAGGTTTCTGAAAAACATCGCGGGGTAGTGCGCATTGTATGGGTGTGTAACATTACATTCACAAGTAGGAGTGAGAAAAATATAACAGGGTGGTGTGAATCGGAGGGTCTGAATTAGGATAGGCAGTGAGTGGCAATGTAGGATGAAGAAAAGCACCATGTGATGGTCAGCATGGGGAGGTCATGGAACATGCAGTGGCAATGTAGGATAGGTTTCTGAAAAACATCGCGGGTCGGTGCGCATTGTATGGGTGTGTAACATTACATTAACTAGTAGGAGTGAGAAAAACATCACGGGGTGGTTTGAATCAGTGGGTCTGAATTAGCATAGGCAGTGAGTGGCAATGTAGGATGGAGAAAAGGACCGCGGGGTATTTAGCATGGGGAGGTCAGGGAACATGCAGTGGCAATGTAGGATAGGTTTCTGAAAATCATCGCGGGGTGGTGCGCATTGTATGAGTGTGTAACATTATATTCACTAGTAGGAGTGAGAAAAACATCACGGGGTGGTGTGAATCGGAAGGTCTGAATTAGGATAGGCAGTGAGTGGCAATGTAGGATTGAGAAAAGCACTGCGGCGTGGTCAGCATGGGGAGGTCAGGGAACATGCAGTGGCAATGTAGGATAGGTTTCTGAAAAACATCGCGGGGCGGTGCACATTGTATGGGTGTGTAACCTTACATTCACTAGTAGGAGTGAGAAAAACATCACGGGGTGGTGTGAATCGGAGGGTCTGAATTAGGATAGGCAGTGAGTGGCAATGTAGGATGGAGAAATGCACCGCGGGTTGGTCAGCATGGGGAGGTCAGGGAACATGCAGTGGCAATGTAGGATAGGTTTCTGAAAAACATCGCGGAGTGGTGCGCATTGTATGTGTTTGTAACATTACATTCACTAGTAGGAGTGAGAAAAACATCATGGGGTGGTGCGCATTGTATGGGTGTGTAACATTACATTCACTAGTAGTAATGAGATAAACATCACGGGGTGGTGTGTATCGGAGGGCCTGAATTAGGATAGGCATTGAGTGGCAATGTAGCATGGAGAAAAGCACCGCGGGGTGGTCAGCCTGGGGAGGTCAGGGAACATGCAGTGGCAATGTAGGACAGATTTCTGAAAAACATCGCAGGGTGGTGCGCAATGTATGGGTTAGTAACATTTCATTCACTAGTAAGAGTGAGAAAAACATCACGGGGTGGTGTGAATCTGAGTGTCTGAATTAGGATAGGAAGTGAGTGGCAATGTAGGATGGAGAAAAGCACCGTGGGGTGGTCAGCATGGGCAGGTCAGGGAACATGCATTGGCAATGTAGGATAGGTTTCGGAAAAACATCGCGGGGTGGTGCGCATTATATGGGTGTTTAAGATTACATTCACTAGTAGGGGTGAGAAAAACATCATGGGGTGGTGCGCATTGTATGGGTGTGTAACATTACATTCACTAATAGGAGAGAGAAAAACATCACGGGGTGGTGTGAATCGGAGAGTCTAAATTAGGATAGGCTGTGACTGGCAATGTAGGATGGAGAAAAGCATCTCGGGGTGGTCAGCATGGAGAGGTCAGGGAACATGCAGTGGCAATGTAGGATGGATTTCTGCAAATCATCGCGGGGTTTTGCGCATTGTATGGGTGTGTATCATTACATTCACTAGTAGGAGTGAGAAAAACATCACGGGATGGGTGAATCGGAAGGTCTGAATTAGGATAGGCAGTGAGTGGCAATGTAGGATGGAGAAAGGACCCGAAGGGTGGTCAGCATGGGGAGGTCTGGGAACACGCAGTGGCAATGTAGGATAGGTTTCTGAAAAACATCGCGTGGTGGTGCGCATTTTATGAGTGTAACATTACATTCACTAGTAGGAGTGAGAAAAACATCATGGGGTGGTGTGAATCGGAGGGTCTGAATTAGGATAGGCGGTGAGTGGCAATGTAGGATGGAGCAAAGCAACGCGGGGTGGTGAGCATGGGCAGGTCATGGAATATGCAGTGGCAATGTAGGATAGGTTTCCGAAAAACATCGCCGGGTGTTGTGCCTTATATGGGTGTTTAACATTACATTCACTAGTAGGGGTGAGAAAAAAATCACGGTGTGGTGCGCATTGAATGGGTGTGTAACATTACATTCAATAGTAGGAGTGAGAAAAACATCACGGGGTGGTTTGAATCGGAGGGTATGAATTAGCATAGGCAGTGTGTGGCAATGTAGGATGCAGAAAAGGACCGCGGGGTTGTTAGCATGGGGAGGTCAGGGAACATGCATTGGCAATGTAGGCTAGGTTTCTGAAAAACATCGTGGGGTGGTGCGCATTGTATGAATGTGTAACATTACATTCACTAGAAAGAGTGAGAAAAACATCACGGGGTGGTGTGAATCGGAGGGTCTGAATTAGGATAGGCAGTGAGTGGCAATGTAGGATGGAGAAAAGCACCGCGGGGTGGTCAGCATGGGGAGGTCAGGGAATATGCAGTGGCAATGTAGGATATGTTTCTGAAAAACATCGCGGGGTGGTGCGCATTGTATGTGTGTGTAACATTACATTCACTAGTAGGAGTGAGAAAAACATCGTGGGGTGGTGCGCATTGCATGGGTGTGTAACATTACATTCACTAGTAGGATTGAGAAAAACATTACGGGGTGGTGTGAATCGGAGGGACTGAATTAGGATAGGCAGTGAGTGGCAATATAGAATGGAGAAAAGCACCGCGGGTGGTCAGCATGGGGAGGACAGGGAACATGCAGAGGTAATGTAGGATAGGTTTCTGAAAAACATCGTGGGGTGATGCACATTGTATGGGTGTGTAACATTACATTCACTAGTAGGAGTGAGAAAAACATCACGGAGTGGTGTGAATCGGAGGGTCTGAATTAGGATAGGCAGTGAGTGGCAATGTAGGATGGAGAAAAGCACCGCGGGGTGGTCAGCATGGGGAGGTCAGGGA
Organism: Cavia porcellus; assembly: GCF_034190915.1. Taxonomy (NCBI): domain Eukaryota; kingdom Metazoa; phylum Chordata; class Mammalia; order Rodentia; family Caviidae; genus Cavia; species Cavia porcellus. The sequence continues at coordinate 61,535 of NW_026947714.1, read as the reverse complement.
ACATGCAGTGGCAATGTAGGATAGGTTTCTGAAAAACATCGCTAGGTGGTGCGCATTGTATGGGTGTGTAATATTACTTTCACTAGTAGGAGTGAGAAAAACATCGTGGGGTGGTGCGCATTGTATGGGTGTGTAACATTACATTCACTAGTAGGAGTGAGAAAAGCATCATGGGATGGGTGAATCGGAAGGTCTGAATTAGGATAGGTATTGAGTGGCAATGTAGGATGGAGAAAAGTAGCGCGGCGTGGTCAGCATGGGGAGGTCAGGGAACATGCAGTGACAATGTAGGATAGGTTTCTGAAAAACATCGCGTGGTGGTGCGCATTGTATGGGTGGTAACATTACATTCACTAGTAGGAGTGAGAAAAACATCACGGCTTGGTGTGAATCGGAGGGTCTGAATTAGGATAGGCAGTGAGTGGCAATGCAGGATGGAGAAAAGCACCGCGGGGTGGTGAGCATGGGGAGGTCAGGGAACATGCAGTGGCAATGTTGGATAGGTTTCTGAAAAACATCGCGTGGTGGTGCGCATTGTATGGGTGGTAACATTACATTCACTAGTAGGAGTGAGAAAAACATCACTTGGTGGTGTGAATAGGAGGGTCTGAATTAGGATAGGCAGTGAGTGGCAATGTAGGATGGAGAAAAGCACCGCGGGGTGGTCAGCATGGGGAGGTCAGGGAACATGCAGTGGCAATGTTGGATAGGTTTCTGAAAAACATCGCGGGGTGGTTCGCATTGTATGGGTGTGCAACATTACATTCACTAGTAGGAGTGACAAAAACATCACGGGGTGGTGTGAATAGGAGGGTCTGAATTAGGATAGGCAGTGAGTGGCAATGTAGTATGGAGAAAAGCACCGCGGGGTGGTCAGCATGGGGAGGGCAGGGAACATGCAGTGGCAATGTAGGATAAGTTTCTGAAAAACATCGCGGGGTGGTGCGCATCGTATGGGTGTGTAACATTACATTCATTAGTAGGAGTGACAAAAACATCACGGGGTGGTGTGAATCGGATGGTCTGAATTAGGATAGGCAGTGGGTGGTAATTTAGGATGGATAAAAGCACCGCAGGGTGGTCAGCATGGGGAGGTCAGGGAACATGCAGTGGCAATGTAGGCTAGGTTTCTGAAAAACATCGCGGGGTGGTGCACATTGTATGGGTGTGTAACATTACATTCACTAGTATGAGTGAGAAAAACATCACGGGGTGGTGCGCATTGTATGGGTGTGTAACATTACATTCACTAGTAGGAGTGAGAAAAACATCACGGGGTGGTGTGAATCGGAGGGTCTGAATTAGCATAGGCATTGAGTGGCAATGTAGGATGGAGAAAACCACCGCGGGTTGGTCAGCATGGGGAGGACAGGGAACATGCAGTGGCAATGTAGGATAGGGTTCTGAAAAACAATACGCGGGGTGGTGCGCATTGTATGGGTGTGTAACATTACATTCACTAGTATGAGTGAGAAAAACATCACGGGGTGGTGCACATTGTATGGGTGTGTAACATTACGTTCTCTAGTAGGAGTGAGAAAAACATCACGGGGTGGTGTGAATCTGAGGATCTGAATTAGATAGGCAGTGAGTGGCAATGTAGGATGGAGAAAAGCACCACGGGGTGGTCAGCATGGGGAGGTCAGGGTACATGCAGTGGCAATGTAGGATAGGTTTAGGAAAAACATCGCGGGGTGGTGCGCATTATATGGGTTTTTAAGATTACATTCATTAGTAGGGGTGAGAAAAACATCATGGGGTGGTGTGCATTGTATGGGTGTGTAACATTACATTCACTAATAGGAGAGAGAAAAACATCCCGGGTTGGTGTGAATCGGAGGGTCTGAATTAGGATAAGCACTGAGTGGCAATGTAGGATGGAGAAAAGCATCACGGGGTGGTCAGCATGGAGAGGTCAGGGAACATGCATTGGCCATGTAGGATGGGTTTCTGAAAATCATCGCGGGGTTTTGCGCATTGTATGGGTGTGTAACATTACATTCACTAGTAGGAGTGAGAAAAACATCACGGGATGGGTGAATCGGAAGGTCTGAATTAGGATAGGCAGTGAGTGGCAATGCAGGATGGAGAAAGGCCCCGCGGGGTGGTCAGCATGGGGAGGTCTGGGAACACGCAGTGGCAATGTAGGATAGGTTTCTGAAAAACATCGCGTGGTGGTGCGCATTGTATGAGTGTGTAACATTACATTCACTAGTAGGAGTGAGAAAAACATCATGGGGTGGTGTGAATCGGAGGGTCTGAATTAGGATAGGCGGTGAGTGGCAATGTAGGATGGAGAAAAGCAACCCGGGGTGGTCTGCAAGGGCAGGTCAGGGAATATGCAGTGGCAATGTAGGATAGGTTTCTGAAAAATATCGCGGGGTGTTGCGCATTATATGGGTGTTTAACATTACATTCACTAGTAGGGGTGAGAAAAACATCACGGTGTGGTGCGCATTGTATGGGTGTGTAACATTACATTCACTAGTAGGAGTGAGAAAAACATCACAAGGTGGTTTGAATCGGAGGGTCTGAATTAGCATAGGCAGTGAGTGGCAATGTAGGATGGAGCAAAGGACCGTGGGGTTGTTAGCATGGGGAGGTCAGGGAACATGCGTTTGCAATGTAGGCTAGGTTTCTGAAAAACATCGCGGGGTGGTGCGCATTGTATGAATGTGTAACAATACATTCACTAGAAGGAGTGAGAAAAACATCACGGGGTGGTGTGAATCGGAGGTGCTGAATTAGGATAGGCATTGAGTGGCAATGTAGTATGGAGAAAAGCACCGCGGGGTGGTCAGCATGGGGAGGTCAGGGAACATGCAGTGGCCATGTAGGATATGTTTGTGAAAAACATCACGGGGTGGTGCGCATTATATGTGTGTGTAACATTACATTCACTAGTAGGAGTGAGAAAAACATCGTGGGGTGGTGCGCATTGCATGGGTGTGTAACATTACATTCACTAGTAGGATTGAGAAAAACATTACGGGGTGGTGTGAATCGGAGGGACTGAATTAGGATAGGCAGTGAGTGGCAATATAGAATGGAGAAAAGCACCGCGGGGTGGTCAGCATGGGGAGGTCAGGGAACATGCAGAGGTAATGTAGGATAGGTTTCTGAAAAACATCGCGGGGTGGTGCGCATTGTATGGGTGTGTAACATTACATTCACTAGTAGGAGTGAGAAAAACATCACGGAGTGGTGTGAATCGGAGGGTCTGAATTAGGATAGGCAGTGAGTGGCAATGTAGGATGGAGAAAAGCACCGCGGGGTGGTCAGCATGGGGAGGTCAGGGAACATCCAGTGGCAATGTAGGATATGTTTCTGAAAAACATCGCGGGGTGGTGCGCATTGTATGGGTGTGTAATATTACTTTCACAAGTAGGAGTGAGAAAAACATAGTGGGGTGGTGCGCATTGTATGGGTGTGTAACATTACATTCACTAGTAGGAGTGAGAAAAGCATCACGGGATGGGTGAATCGGAAGGTCTGAATTAGGATAGGTATTGAGTGGCAATGTAGGATGGAGAAAAGTAGCGCGGCGTGGTCAGCATGGGGAGGTCAGGGAACATGCAGTGGCAATGTAGGATAGGTTTCTGAACAACATCGCGGGGTGGTGCGCATTGTATGGGTGGTAACATTACATTCACTAGTAGGAGTGAGAAAAACATCACGGGGGGTGTGAATTGGAGGGTCTGAATTTAGATAGGGAGTGAGTGGCAATGTAGGATGGAGAAAAGCACCGCGGGGTGGTCAGCATGGGTAGGTCAGGGAACATGCAGTGGCAATGTTGGGTAGGTTTCTGAAAAACATCGCGGTGTTGTCCGCATTGTATGGGTATGCAACTTTACATTCACTAGTAGGAGTGACAAAAACATCACGGGGTGGTGTGAATCGGAGGGTCTGAATTAGGATAGGCAGTGAGTGGCACTGTAGGATGGAGAAAAGCACCGCGGGGTCGTCAGCATGGGGAGGTCAGGGAACATGCAGTGGCAATGTAGGATATGTTTCTGAAAAAAATCGCGGGGTTGTGCGCATTGTATGGGTGTGTAACATTACATTCACTAGTAGGAGTGAGAAAAACATCGTGGGGTGGTGCGCATTGTATGGGTGTGCAACATTACATTCACTAGTAGGAGTGAGAAAAACATCATGGGGTTGTGTGAATCGGAGGGTCTGAATTAGGATAGGCAGTGACTGGCAATGTAGGATGGAGAAAAGCACCGCGGGGTGGTCAGCATGGGGAGGTCAGGGAACATACAGTGGCAATATAGGATAGGTTTCTGAAAAACATCGCGGGGTGGTGCGCATTGTATGGGTGTGTAACATTACATTCACTAGTAGGAGTGAGAAAAACATCATGGGGTTGTGTGAATCGGAGGGTCTGAATTAGGATAGGCAGTGACTGGCAATGTAGGATGGAGAAAGCACCGCGGGGTCGTCAGCATGGGGAGGTCAGGGAACATACAGTGGCAATATAGGATAGGTTTCTGAAAAACATCGCGGGGTGGTGCGCATTGTATGGGTGTGTAACATTACATTCACTAGTAGGAGTGAGAAAAACATCATGGGGTTGTGTGAATCGGAGGGTCTGAATTAGGATAGGCATTGAGTTGCAATGTAACATGGAGAAAAGCACCGCGGGGTGGTCAGCATGGGGAGGGCAGGGAACATGCAGTGGCAATGTAGGATAGGTTTCTGAAAAACATCGCGGGGTGGTGCGCATTGTATGGGTGTGTAACATTACATTCACTAGAAGGAGTGAGAAAAACATCACGAGGTGGTGTGAATCGAGGGTCTGAATTAGGATAGGCATTGAGTGGCAATGTAGGATGAAGAGATGCACCGCGGGGTGGTCAGCATGGGGAGGTCAGGGAACATGCAGTGGCCATGTAGGATGGGTTTCTGAAAATCATCGCGGGATTTTGGGCATTGTATGGGTGTGTAACATTACGTTCACTAGTAGGAGTGAGAAAAGCATCAAGGGATGGGTGAATCGGAAGGTCTGAATTAGGATAGGTATTGAGTGGCAATTAGGATGGAGAAAAGCACCGCGGCGTCGTCAGCATGGGGAGGTCAGGGAACATGCAGTGGCAATGTAGGATAGGTTTCTGAAAAACATCGCGGGGTGGTGCACATTGTATGGGTGTGTAACATTACATTCACTAGGAGGAGTGAAAAAAACATCACGGGGTGTTGTGAATCGGAGGTTCTGAATTAGGATAGGCATTGAGTTGCAATGTAACATGGAGAAAAGCACCGCGGGGTGGTCAGCATGGGGAGGTCAGGGAACATGCAGTGGCAATGTTGGATAGGTTTCTGAAAAACATCGCGTGGTGGTGCGCATTGTATGGGTGGTAACATTACATTCACTAGTAGGAGTGAGAAAAACATCACTTGGTGGTGTGAATAGGAGTGTCTGAATTAGGATAGGCAGTGAGTGGCAATGTAGGATGGAGAAAAGCACCGCGGGGTGGTCAGCATGGGGAGGTCAGGGAACATGCAGTGGCAATGTTGGATAGGTTTCTGAAAAACATCGCGGGGTGGTGCGCATTGTATGGGTGTGCAACATTACATTCACTAGTAGGAGTGACAAAAACATCACGGGGTGGTGTGAATAGGAGGGTCTGAATTAGGATAGGCAGTGAGTGGCAATGTAGTATGGAGAAAAGCACCGCGGGGTGGTCAGCATGGGGAGGGCAGGGAACATGCAGTGGCAATGTAGGATAGGTTTCTGAAAAACATCGCGGGGTGGTGCGCATCGTATGGGTGTGTAACATTACATTCATTAGTAGGAGTGACAAAAACATCACGGGGTGGTGTGAATCGGATGGTCTGAATTAGGATAGGCAGTGGGTGGTAATTTAGGATGGATAAAAGCACCGCAGGGTGGTCAGCATGGGGAGGTCCGGGAACATGCAGTGGCAATGTAGGCTAGGTTTCTGAAAAACATCGCGGGGTGGTGCACATTGTATGGGTGTGTAACATTACATTCACTAGTATGAGTGAGAAAAACATCACGGGGTGGTGCGCATTGTATGGGTGTGTAACATTACATTCACTAGTAGGAGTGAGAAAAACATCACGGGGTGGTGTGAATCGGAGGGTCTGAATTAGCATAGGCATTGAGTGGCAATGTAGGATGGAGAAAACCACCGCGGGTTGGTCAGCATGGGGAGGACAGGGAACATGCAGTGGCAATGTAGGATAGGGTTCTGAAAAACAATACGCGGGGTGGTGCGCATTGTATGGGTGTGTAACATTACATTCACTAGTATGAGTGAGAAAAACATCACGGGGTGGTGCACATTGTATGGGTGTGTAACATTACGTTCTCTAGTAGGAGTGAGAAAAACATCACGGGGTGGTGTGAATCTGAGGATCTGAATTAGATAGGCAGTGAGTGGCAATGTAGGATGGAGAAAAGCACCACGGGGTGGTCAGCATGGGGAGGTCAGGGTACATGCAGTGGCAATGTAGGATAGGTTTAGGAAAAACATCGCGGGGTGGTGCGCATTATATGGGTTTTTAAGATTACATTCATTAGTAGGGGTGAGAAAAACATCATGGGGTGGTGTGCATTGTATGGGTGTGTAACATTACATTCACTAAGAGGAGAGAGAAAAACCTCCCGGGTTGGTGTGAATCTGAGGGTCTGAATTAGGATAAGCAGTGAGTGGCAATGTAGGATGGAGAAAAGCATCACGGGGTGGTCAGCATGGAGAGGTCAGGGAACATGCATTGGCCATGTAGGATGGGTTTCTGAAAATCATCGCGGGGTTTTGCGCATTGTATGGGTGTGTAACATTACATTCACTAGTAGGAGTGAGAAAAACATCACGGGATGGGTGAATCGGAAGGTCTGAATTAGGATAGGCAGTGAGTGGCAATGCAGGATGGAGAAAGGCCCCGCGGGGTGGTCAGCATGGGGAGGTATGGGAACACGCAGTGGCAATGTAGGATAGGTTTCTGAAAAACATCGCGTGGTGGTGCGCATTGTATGAGTGTGTAACATTACATTCACTAGTAGGAGTGAGAAAAACATCATGGGGTGGTGTGAATCGGAGGGTCTGAATTAGGATAGGCAGTGAGTGGCAATGTAGGATGGAGAAAAGCAACCCGGGGTGGTCTGCATGGGCAGGTCAGGGAATATGCAGTGGCAATGTAGGATAGGTTTCTGAAAAACATCGCGGGGTGTTGCGCATTATATGGGTGTTTAACATTACATTCACTAGTAGGGGTGAGAAAAACATCACGGTGTGGTGCGCATTGTATGGGTGTGTAACATTACATTCACTAGTAGGAGTGAGAAAAACATCACAAGGTGGTTTGAATCGGAGGGTCTGAATTAGCATAGGCAGTGAGTGGCAATGTAGGATGGAGAAAAGGACCGTGGGGTTGTTAGCATGGGGAGGTCAGGGAACATGCGTTTGCAATGTAGGCTAGGTTTCTGAAAAACATCGCGGGGTGGTGCGCATTGTATGAATGTGTAACAATACATTCACTAGAAGGAGTGAGAAAAACATCACGGGGTGGTGTGAATCGGAGGTTCTGAATTAGGATAGGCATTGAATGGCAATGTAGTATGGAGAAAAGCACCGGGGGTGGTCAGCATGGGGAGGTCAGGGAACATGCAGTGGCCATGTAGGATGGGTTTCTGAAAATAATCGCGGGATTTTGCGCATTGTATGGGTGTGTAACATAACATTCACTAGTAGGAGTGAGAAAAGCATCACGGGATGGGTGAATCGGAAGGTCTGAATTAGGATAAGTATTGAGTGGCAATTAGGATGGAGAAAAGCACCGCGGCGTCGTCAGCATGGGGAGGTCAGGCAACATGCAGTGGCAATGTAGGATAGGTTTCTGAAAAACATCCCGGGGTGGTGCACATTGTATGGGTGTGTAACATTACATTCACTAGGAGGAGTGAGAAAAACATCACGGGGTGTTGTGAATCGGAGGTTATGAATTAGGATAGGCATTGAGTGGAAATGTAACATGGAGAAAAGCACCGAGGGGTGGTCAGCATGGGGAGGTCAGGGAACATGCAGTGGCAATGTAGGATACGTTTCTGAAACACATCGCGGGGTGGTGCGCATTGTATGCGTGTGTAACATTACATTCACTAGTAGGAGTGAGAAAAACATCACCGGGTGGTGCGCCTTGAATGGGTGTGTAACATTACATTCACTAGTAGGAGTGAGAAAAACATCGCGAGGTGTGTGAATCCGAGGGTCTTAATTAGGATATGCAGTGAGTGGCAATGTAGGATGGAGAAAATCACCGCGGTGTGGTCAGCATGGGGAGGTCAGGGAACATGCAGTGGCAATGTAGGATAGGTTTCTGAAAAACATCGCGTGGTGGTGCGCATTGTATGGGTGGTAACATTACATTCACTAGTAGGAGTGAGAAAAACATCACGGGGTGGTGTGAATTGGAGGGTCTGAATTAGGATAGGCAGTGAGTGGCAATGCAGGATGGAGAAAAGCACCGCGGGGTGGTGAGCATGGGGAGGTCAGGGAACATGCAGTGGCAATGTTGGATAGGTTTCTGAAAAACATCGCGGGGTGGTGCGCAATGTATGGGTGTGCAACATTACATTCACTTGTAGGAGTGACAAAAACATCACGGGTTGGTGTGAATAGGAGGGTCTGAATTAGGATAGGCAGTGAGTGGCAATGTAGTATGGAGAAAAGCACCACGGGGTGGTCAGCATGGGGAGGTCAGGGAATATGCAGTGGCAATGTAGGATATGTTTGTGAAAAACATCACGGGGTGGTGCGCATTATATGTGTGTGTAACATTACATTCACTAGTAGGAGTGAGAAAAACATCGTGGGGTGGTGCGCATTGCATGGGTGTGTAACATTACATTCACTAGTAGGATTGAGAAAAACATTACGGGGTGGTGTGAATCGGAGGGACTGAATTAGGATAGGCAGTGAGTGGCAATATAGAATGGAGAAAAGCACCGCGGGGTGGTCAGCATGGGGAGGTCAGGGAACATGCAAAGGTAATGTAGGATAGGTTTCTGAAAAACATCGCGGGGTGGTGCGCATTGTATGGGTGTGTAACATTACATTCACTAGTAGGAGTGAGAAAAACATCACGGAGTGGTGTGAATCGGAGGGTCTGAATTAGGATAGGCAGTGAGTGGCAATGTAGGATGGAGAAAAGCACCGCGGGGTGGTCAGCATGGGGAGGTCAGGGAACATCCAGTGGCAATGTAGGATATGTTTCTGAAAAACATCGCGGGGTGGTGCGCATTGTATGGGTGTGTAATATTACTTTCACAAGTAGGAGTGAGAAAAACATAGTGGGGTGGTGCGCATTGTATGGGTGTGTAACATTACATTCACTAGTAGGAGTGAGAAAAGCATCACGGGATGGGTGAATCGGAAGGTCTGAATTAGGATAGGTATTGAGTGGCAATGTAGGATGGAGAAAAGCAGCGCGGCGTGGTCAGCATGGGGAGGTCAGGGAACATGCAGTGGCAATGTAGGATAGGTTTCTGAACAACATCGCGGGGTGGTGCGCATTGTATGGGTGGTAACATTACATTCACTAGTAGGAGTGAGAAAAACATCACGGGGGGTGTGAATTGGAGGGTCTGAATTTAGATAGGGAGTGAGTGGCAATGTAGGATGGAGAAAAGCACCGCGGGGTGGTCAGCATGGGTAGGTCAGGGAACATGCAGTGGCAATGTTGGGTAGGTTTCTGAAAAACATCGCGGTGTTGTCCGCATTGTATGGGTATGCAACTTTACATTCACTAGTAGGAGTGACAAAAACATCACGGGGTGGTGTGAATCGGAGGGTCTGAATTAGGATAGGCAGTGAGTGGCACTGTAGGATGGAGAAAAGCACCGCGGGGTCGTCAGCATGGGGAGGTCAGGGAACATGCAGTGGCAATGTAGGATATGTTTCTGAAAAAAATCGCGGGGTTGTGCGCATTGTATGGGTGTGTAACATTACATTCACTAGTAGGAGTGAGAAAAACATCGTGGGGTGGTGCGCATTGTATGGGTGTGCAACATTACATTCACTAGTAGGAGTGAGAAAAACATCATGGGGTTGTGTGAATCGGAGGGTCTGAATTAGGATAGGCAGTGACTGGCAATGTAGGATGGAGAAAAGCACCGCGGGGTGGTCAGCATGGGGAGGTCAGGGAACATACAATGGCAATATAGGATAGGTTTCTGAAAAACATCCCGGGGTGGTGCACATTGTATGGGTGTGTAACATTACATTCACTAGGAGGAGTGAGAAAAACATCACGGGGTGTTGTGAATCGGAGGTTCTGAATTAGGATAGGCATTGAGTGGAAATGTAACATGGAGAAAAGCACCGAGGGGTGGTCAGCATGGGGAGGTCAGGGAACATGCAGTGGCAATGTAGGATACGTTTCTGAAACACATCGCGGGGTGGTGCGCATTGTATGCGTGTGTAACATTACATTCACTAGTAGGAGTGAGAAAAACATCACCGGGTGGTGCGCCTTGAATGGGTGTGTAACATTACATTCACTAGTAGGAGTGAGAAAAACATCGCGAGGTGTGTGAATCCGAGGGTCTTAATTAGGATATGCAGTGAGTGGCAATGTAGGATGGAGAAAATCACCGCGGTGTGGTCAGCATGGGGAGGTCAGGGAACATGCAGTGGCAATGTAGGATAGGTTTCTGAAAAACATCGCGTGGTGGTGCGCATTGTATGGGTGGTAACATTACATTCACTAGTAGGAGTGAGAAAAACATCACGGGGTGGTGTGAATTGGAGGGTCTGAATTAGGATAGGCAGTGAGTGGCAATGCAGGATGGAGAAAAGCACCGCGGGGTGGTGAGCATGGGGAGGTCAGGGAACATGCAGTGGCAATGTTGGATAGGTTTCTGAAAAACATCGCGGGGTGGTGCGCAATGTATGGGTGTGCAACATTACATTCACTTGTAGGAGTGACAAAAACATCACGGGTTGGTGTGAATAGGAGGGTCTGAATTAGGATAGGCAGTGAGTGGCAATGTAGTATGGAGAAAAGCACCACGGGGTGGTCAGCATGGGGAGGTCAGGGAATATGCAGTGGCAATGTAGGATATGTTTGTGAAAAACATCACGGGGTGGTGCGCATTATATGTGTGTGTAACATTACATTCACTAGTAGGAGTGAGAAAAACATCGTGGGGTGGTGCGCATTGCATGGGTGTGTAACATTACATTCACTAGTAGGATTGAGAAAAACATTACGGGGTGGTGTGAATCGGAGGGACTGAATTAGGATAGGCAGTGAGTGGCAATATAGAATGGAGAAAAGCACCGCGGGGTGGTCAGCATGGGGAGGTCAGGGAACATGCAAAGGTAATGTAGGATAGGTTTCTGAAAAACATCGCGGGGTGGTGCGCATTGTATGGGTGTGTAACATTACATTCACTAGTAGGAGTGAGAAAAACATCACGGAGTGGTGTGAATCGGAGGGTCTGAATTAGGATAGGCAGTGAGTGGCAATGTAGGATGGAGAAAAGCACCGCGGGGTGGTCAGCATGGGGAGGTCAGGGAACATCCAGTGGCAATGTAGGATATGTTTCTGAAAAACATCGCGGGGTGGTGCGCATTGTATGGGTGTGTAATATTACTTTCACAAGTAGGAGTGAGAAAAACATAGTGGGGTGGTGCGCATTGTATGGGTGTGTAACATTACATTCACTAGTAGGAGTGAGAAAAGCATCACGGGATGGGTGAATCGGAAGGTCTGAATTAGGATAGGTATTGAGTGGCAATGTAGGATGGAGAAAAGCAGCGCGGCGTGGTCAGCATGGGGAGGTCAGGGAACATGCAGTGGCAATGTAGGATAGGTTTCTGAACAACATCGCGGGGTGGTGCGCATTGTATGGGTGGTAACATTACATTCACTAGTAGGAGTGAGAAAAACATCACGGGGGGTGTGAATTGGAGGGTCTGAATTTAGATAGGGAGTGAGTGGCAATGTAGGATGGAGAAAAGCACCGCGGGGTGGTCAGCATGGGTAGGTCAGGGAACATGCAGTGGCAATGTTGGGTAGGTTTCTGAAAAACATCGCGGTGTTGTCCGCATTGTATGGGTATGCAACTTTACATTCACTAGTAGGAGTGACAAAAACATCACGGGGTGGTGTGAATCGGAGGGTCTGAATTAGGATAGGCAGTGAGTGGCACTGTAGGATGGAGAAAAGCACCGCGGGGTCGTCAGCATGGGGAGGTCAGGGAACATGCAGTGGCAATGTAGGATATGTTTCTGAAAAAAATCGCGGGGTTGTGCGCATTGTATGGGTGTGTAACATTACATTCACTAGTAGGAGTGAGAAAAACATCGTGGGGTGGTGCGCATTGTATGGGTGTGCAACATTACATTCACTAGTAGGAGTGAGAAAAACATCATGGGGTTGTGTGAATCGGAGGGTCTGAATTAGGATAGGCAGTGACTGGCAATGTAGGATGGAGAAAAGCACCGCGGGGTGGTCAGCATGGGGAGGTCAGGGAACATACAATGGCAATATAGGATAGGTTTCTGAAAAACATCGCGGGGTGGTGCGCATTGTATGGGTGTGTAACATTACATTCACTAGTAGGAGTGAGAAAAACATCATGGGGTTGTGTGAATCGGAGGGTCTGAATTAGGATAGGCAGTGACTGGCAATGTAGGATGGAGAAAAGCACCGCGGGGTCGTCAGCATGGGGAGGTCAGGGAACATACAGTGGCAATATAGGATAGGTTTCTGAAAAACATCGCGGGGTGGTGCGCATTGTATGGGTGTGTAACATTACATTCACTAGTAGGAGTGAGAAAAACATCATGGGGTTGTGTGAATCGGAGGGTCTGAATTAGGATAGGCAGTGAGTGGCAATGCAGGATGGAGAAAAGCACTGCGGGGTGGTGAGCATGGGGAGGTCAGGGAACATGCAGTGGCAATGTTGGATAGGTTTCTGAAAAACATCGCGGGGTGGTGCGCAATGTATGGGTGTGCAACATTACATTCACTTGTAGGAGTGACAAAAACATCACGGGTTGGTGTGAATAGGAGGGTCTGAATTAGGATAGGCAGTGAGTGGCAATGTAGTATGGAGAAAAGCACCACGGGGTGGTCAGCATGGGGAGGTCAGGGAATATGCAGTGGCAATGTAGGATATGTTTGTGAAAAACATCACGGGGTGGTGCGCATTATATGTGTGTGTAACATTACATTCACTAGTAGGAGTGAGAAAAACATCGTGGGGTGGTGCGCATTGCATGGGTGTGTAACATTACATTCACTAGTAGGATTGAGAAAAACATTACGGGGTGGTGTGAATCGGAGGGACTGAATTAGGATAGGCAGTGAGTGGCAATATAGAATGGAGAAAAGCACCGCGGGGTGGTCAGCATGGGGAGGTCAGGGAACATGCAGAGGTAATGTAGGATAGGTTTCTGAAAAACATCGCGGGGTGGTGCGCATTGTATGGGTGTGTAACATTACATTCACTAGTAGGAGTGAGAAAAACATCACGGAGTGGTGTGAATCGGAGGGTCTGAATTAGGATAGGCAGTGAGTGGCAATGTAGGATGGAGAAAAGCACCGCGGGGTGGTCAGCATGGGGAGGTCAGGGAACATCCAGTGGCAATGTAGGATATGTTTCTGAAAAACATCGCGGGGTGGTGCGCATTGTATGGGTGTGTAATATTACTTTCACAAGTAGGAGTGAGAAAAACATAGTGGGGTGGTGCGCATTGTATGGGTGTGTAACATTACATTCACTAGTAGGAGTGAGAAAAGCATCACGGGATGGGTGAATCGGAAGGTCTGAATTAGGATAGGTATTGAGTGGCAATGTAGGATGGAGAAAAGCAGCGCGGCGTGGTCAGCATGGGGAGGTCAGGGAACATGCAGTGGCAATGTAGGATAGGTTTCTGAACAACATCGCGAGGTGGTGCGCATTGTATGGGTGGTAACATTACATTCACTAGTAGGAGTGAGAAAAACATCACGGGGGGTGTGAATTGGAGGGTCTGAATTTAGATAGGGAGTGAGTGGCAATGTAGGATGGAGAAAAGCACCGCGGGGTGGTCAGCATGGGTAGGTCAGGGAACATGCAGTGGCAATGTTGGGTAGGTTTCTGAAAAACATCGCGGTGTTGTCCGCATTGTATGGGTATGCAACTTTACATTCACTAGTAGGAGTGACAAAAACATCACGGGGTGGTGTGAATCGGAGGGTCTGAATTAGGATAGGCAGTGAGTGGCACTGTAGGATGGAGAAAAGCACCGCGGGGTCGTCAGCATGGGGAGGTCAGGGAACATGCAGTGGCAATGTAGGATATGTTTCTGAAAAAAATCGCGGGGTTGTGCGCATTGTATGGGTGTGTAACATTACATTCACTAGTAGGAGTGAGAAAAACATCGTGGGGTGGTGCGCATTGTATGGGTGTGCAACATTACATTCACTAGTAGGAGTGAGAAAAACATCATGGGGTTGTGTGAATCGGAGGGTCTGAATTAGGATAGGCAGTGACTGGCAATGTAGGATGGAGAAAAGCACCGCGGGGTGGTCAGCATGGGGAGGTCAGGGAACATACAGTGGCAATATAGGATAGGTTTCTGAAAAACATCGCGGGGTGGTGCGCATTGTATGGGTGTGTAACATTACATTCACTAGTAGGAGTGAGAAAAACATCATGGGGTTGTGTGAATCGGAGGGTCTGAATTAGGATAGGCAGTGACTGGCAATGTAGGATGGAGAAAAGCACCGCGGGGTCGTCAGCATGGGGAGGTCAGGGAACATACAGTGGCAATATAGGATAGGTTTCTGAAAAACATCGCGGGGTGGTGCGCATTGTATGGGTGTGTAACATTACATTCACTAGTAGGAGTGAGAAAAACATCATGGGGTTGTGTGAATCGGAGGGTCTGAATTAGGATAGGCAGTGACTGGCAATGTAGGATGGAGAAAAGCACCGCGGGGTGGTCAGCATGGGGAGGTCAGGGAACATACAGTGGCAATATAGGATAGGTTTCTGAAAAACATCGCGGGGTGGTGCGCATTGTATGGGTGTGTGATATTACATTCACTTGTAGGAGTGAGAAAAACATCACTCGGTGGTGTGAATCGGAGGGTCTGAATTAGGATAGGCAGTGAGTGGCAATGTAGGATGGAGTAAAGCACCGCGGGGTGGTCAGCATGGGGAGGTCAGGGAACATGCATTGGCAATGTAGGATAGGATTCTGAAACACATCGCGGGGTGGTGCGCATTGTATGTGTGTGTAACATTACATTCAGTAGTAGGAGTTAGAAAAACATCACGGGGTGGTGCGCCTTGTATGGGTGTGTAACATTACATTCACTAATTGGAGTGAGAAAAACATCACGAGGTGGTGTGAATCCGAGGGTCTTAATTAGGATAGGCAGTGAGTGGAAATGTAGCATGGAGTAAGCACCGCGTGGTGGTCAGCCTTGGGAGGTCAGGGAACATGCAGTGGCAATGTAGGAAAGATTTCTGAAAAACATCGCAGGGTGGTGCGCATTGTATGGGTGTGTAACATTACATTCACTAGTAGGAGTGAGAAAAACATCACGGGCTGGTGTGAATCGGAAGGTCTGAATTAGGATAGGCAGTGAGTGGTAATGTAGGATGGAGAAAAGCACCGTGGGGTGGTCAGCATGGGGAGGTCAGGGAACATGCAGTGGCAATGTAGGATAGGTTTCTGAAAAACATGGCGGGGTGGTGCGCATTGTATGGGTGTGTAACATTACATTCACTAGTAGGAGTGAGAAAAACATCACGGGGTGGTGTGAATCGGAGGGTCTGAATTAGCATAGGCAGTGAGTTGCAATGTATGATGGAGAAAAGCACCGCGGGGTGGTCAGCAGGGAGAGGTCAGGGAACATGCATTGGCCATGTAGGATGCTTTCTGAAAATCATCGCGGGGTTTTGCGCATTGTATGGGTGTGTAACATTACATTCACTAGTAGGAGTGAGAAAAACATCACGGGATGGGTGATTCGGAAGGTCTGAATTAGGATGGGCAGTGAGTGGCAATGTAGGATGGAGAAAGGCCCCACGGGGTGGTCAGCATGGGGAGGTCTGGGAACACGCAGTGGCAATGTAGGATAGGTTTCTGAAAAACATCGCGGGGTAGTGCGCATCGTTTGGGTGTGTAACATTACATTCACTAGTAGGAGTGAGAAAAACATCACTGGGTGGTGTGAATCGGAGGGTCTGAATTAGGATAGACAGTGAGTGGCAATGTAGGATGGAGAAAAGCAACGCGGGATGGTCAGCATGGGGAGGTCAGGGAACATGCAGTGGCAATGTAGGATAGGTTTCTGAAAAACATCGCGGGGTGGTGCGCATTGTATGGGTGTGTAACATTACATTCACTAGAAGGAGTGAGAAAAACATCACGAGGTGGTGTGAATCGAGGGTCTGAATTAGGATAGGCATTGAGTGGCAATGTAGGATGAAGAGATGCACCGCGGGGTGGTCAGCAAGGGGAGGTCAGGGAACATGCAGTGGCCATGTAGGATGGGTTTCTGAAAATCATTGCGGGATTTTGCGCATTGTATGGGTGTGTAACATTACGTTCACTAGTAGGAGTGAGAAAAGCATCACGGGATGGGTGAATCGGAAGGTCTGAATTAGGATAGGTATTGAGTGGCAATTAGGATGGAGAAAAGCACCGCGGCGTCGTCAGCATGGGGAGGTCAGGGAACATGCAGTGGCAATGTAGGATAGGTGTCTGAAAAACATCGCGGGGTGGTGCACATTGTATGGGTGTGTAACATTACATTCACTAGGAGGAGTGAAAAAAACATCACGGGGTGTTGTGAATCGGAGGTTCTGAATTAGGATAGGCATTGAGTTGCAATGTAACATGGAGAAAAGCACCGCGGGGTGGTCAGCATGGGGAGGTCAGGGAACATGCAGTGGCAATGTTGGATAGGTTTCTGAAAAACATCGCGTGGTGGTGCGCATTGTATGGGTGGTAACATTACATTCACTAGTAGGAGTGAGAAAAACATCACTTGGTGGTGTGAATAGGAGGGTCTGAATTAGGATAGGCAGTGAGTGGCAATGTAGGATGGAGAAAAGCACCGCGGGGTGGTCAGCATGGGGAGGTCAGGGAACATGCAGTGGCAATGTTGGATAGGTTTCTGAAAAACATCGCGGGGTGGTGCGCATTGTATGGGTGTGCAACATTACATTCACTAGTAGGAGTGACAAAAACATCACGGGGTGGTGTGAATAGGAGGGTCTGAATTAGGATAGGCAGTGAGTGGCAATGTAGTATGGAGAAAAGCACCGCGGGGTGGTCAGCATGGGGAGGGCAGGGAACATGCAGTGGCAATGTAGGATAGGTTTCTGAAAAACATCGCGGGGTGGTGCGCATCGTATGGGTGTGTAACATTACATTCATTAGTAGGAGTGACAAAAATATCACGGGGTGGTGTGAATCGGATGGTCTGAATTAGGATAGGCAGTGGGTGGTAATTTAGGATGGATAAAAGCACCGCAGGGTGGTCAGCATGGGGAGGTCCGGGAACATGCAGTGGCAATGTAGGCTAGGTTTCTGAAAAACATCGCGGGGTGGTGCACATTGTATGGGTGTGTAACATTACATTCACTAGTATGAGTGAGAAAAACATCACGGGGTGGTGCGCATTGTATGGGTGTGTAACATTACATTCACTAGTAGGAGTGAGAAAAACATCACGGGGTGGTGTGAATCGGAGGGTCTGAATTAGCATAGGCATTGAGTGGCAATGTAGGATGGAGAAAACCACCGCGGGTTGGTCAGCATGGGGAGGACAGGGAACATGCAGTGGCAATGTAGGATAGGGTTCTGAAAAACAATACGCGGGGTGGTGCGCATTGTATGGGTGTGTAACATTACATTCACTAGTATGAGTGAGAAAAACATCACGGGGTGGTGCACATTGTATGGGTGTGTAACATTACGTTCTCTAGTAGGAGTGAGAAAAACATCACGGGGTGGTGTGAATCTGAGGATCTGAATTAGATAGGCAGTGAGTGGCAATGTAGGATGGAGAAAAGCACCACGGGGTGGTCAGCATGGGGAGGTCAGGGTACATGCAGTGGCAATGTAGGATAGGTTTAGGAAAAACATCGCGGGGTGGTGCGCATTATATGGGTTTTTAAGATTACATTCATTAGTAGGGGTGAGAAAAACATCATGGGGTGGTGTGCATTGTATGGGTGTGTAACATTACATTCACTAATAGGAGAGAGAAAAACATCCCGGGTTGGTGTGAATCTGAGGGTCTGAATTAGGATAAGCAGTGAGTGGCAATGTAGGATGGAGAAAAGCATCACGGGGTGGTCAGCATGGAGAGGTCAGGGAACATGCATTGGCCATGTAGGATGGGTTTCTGAAAATCATCGCGGGGTTTTGCGCATTGTATGGGTGTGTAACATTACATTCACTAGTAGGAGTGAGAAAAACATCACGGGATGGGTGAATCGGAAGGTCTGAATTAGGATAGGCAGTGAGTGGCAATGCAGGATGGAGAAAGGCCCCGCGGGGTGGTCAGCATGGGGAGGTCAGGGAATATGCAGTGGCAATGTAGGATAGGTTTCTGAAAAACATCGCGGGGTGTTGCGCATTATATGGGTGTTTAACATTACATTCACTAGTAGGGGTGAGAAAAACATCACGGTGTGGTGCGCATTGTATGGGTGTGTAACATTACATTCACTAGTAGGAGTGAGAAAAACATCACAAGGTGGTTTGAATCGGAGGGTCTGAATTAGCATAGGCAGTGAGTGGCAATGTAGGATGGAGAAAAGGACCGTGGGGTTGTTAGCATGGGGAGGTCAGGGAACATGCGTTTGCAATGTAGGCTAGGTTTCTGAAAAACATCGCGGGGTGGTGCGCATTGTATGAATGTGTAACAATACATTCACTAGAAGGAGTGAGAAAAACATCACGGGGTGGTGTGAATCGGAGGTTCTGAATTAGGATAGGCATTGAATGGCAATGTAGTATGGAGAAAAGCACCGGGGGTGGTCAGCATGGGGAGGTCAGGGAACATGCAGTGGCCATGTAGGATGGGTTTCTGAAAATAATCGCGGGATTTTGCGCATTGTATGGGTGTGTAACATAACATTCACTAGTAGGAGTGAGAAAAGCATCACGGGATGGGTGAATCGGAAGGTCTGAATTAGGATAAGTATTGAGTGGCAATTAGGATGGAGAAAAGCACCGCGGCGTCGTCAGCATGGGGAGGTCAGGCAACATGCAGTGGCAATGTAGGATAGGTTTCTGAAAAACATCCCGGGGTGGTGCACATTGTATGGGTGTGTAACATTACATTCACTAGGAGGAGTGAGAAAAACATCACGGGGTGTTGTGAATCGGAGGTTCTGAATTAGGATAGGCATTGAGTGGAAATGTAACATGGAGAAAAGCACCGAGGGGTGGTCAGCATGGGGAGGTCAGGGAACATGCAGTGGCAATGTAGGATACGTTTCTGAAACACATCGCGGGGTGGTGCGCATTGTATGCGTGTGTAACATTACATTCACTAGTAGGAGTGAGAAAAACATCACCGGGTGGTGCGCCTTGAATGGGTGTGTAACATTACATTCACTAGTAGGAGTGAGAAAAACATCGCGAGGTGTGTGAATCCGAGGGTCTTAATTAGGATATGCAGTGAGTGGCAATGTAGGATGGAGAAAATCACCGCGGTGTGGTCAGCATGGGGAGGTCAGGGAACATGCAGTGGCAATGTAGGATAGGTTTCTGAAAAACATCGCGTGGTGGTGCGCATTGTATGGGTGGTAACATTACATTCACTAGTAGGAGTGAGAAAAACATCACGGGGTGGTGTGAATTGGAGGGTCTGAATTAGGATAGGCAGTGAGTGGCAATGCAGGATGGAGAAAAGCACCGCGGGGTGGTGAGCATGGGGAGGTCAGGGAACATGCAGTGGCAATGTTGGATAGGTTTCTGAAAAACATCGCGTGGTGGTGCGCATTGTATGGGTGGTAACATTACATTCACTAGTAGGAGTGAGAAAAACATCACTTGGTGGTGTGAATAGGAGGGTCTGAATTAGGATAGGCAGTGAGTGGCAATGTAGGATGGAGAAAAGCACCGCGGGGTGGTCAGCATGGGGAGGTCAGGGAACATGCAGTGGCAATGTTGGATAGGTTTCTGAAAAACATCGCGGAGTGGTGCGCATTGTATGGGTGTGCAACATTACATTCACTTGTAGGAGTGACAAAAACATCACGGGTTGGTGTGAATAGGAGGGTCTGAATTAGGATAGGCAGTGAGTGGCAATGTAGTATGGAGAAAAGCACCGCGGGGTGGTCAGCATGGGGAGGGCAGGGAATATGCAGTGGCAATGTAGGATAGGTTTCCGAAAAACATCGCCGGGTGTTGTGCCTTATATGGGTGTTTAACATTACATTCACTAGTAGGGGTGAGAAAAAAATCACGGTGTTGTGCGCATTGTATGGGTGTGTAACATTACATTCACTAGTAGGAGTGAGAAAAACATCACGGGGTGGTTTGAATCGGAGGGTCTGAATTAGCATAGGCAGTGAGTGGCAATGTAGGATGCAGAAAAGGACCGCGGGGTTGTTAGCATGGGGAGGTCAGGGAACATGCATTGGCAATGTAGGCTAGGTTTCTGAAAAACATCGTGGGGTGGTGCGCATTGTATGAATGTGTAACATTACATTCACTAGAAAGAGTGAGAAAAACATCACGGGGTGGTGTGAATCGGAGTGTCTGAATTAGGATAGGCAGTGAGTGGCAATGTAGGATGGAGAAAAGCACCGCGGGGTGGTCAGCATGGGGAGGTCAGGGAATATGCAGTGGCAATGTAGGATATGTTTGTGAAAAACATCGCGGGGTGGTGCGCATTGTATGGGTGTGTAACATTACATTCACTAGTAGGAGTGAGAAAAACATCGTGGGGTGGTGCGCATTGCATGGGTGTGTAACATTACATTCACTAGTAGGATTGAGAAAAACATTACGGGGTGGTGTGAATCGGAGGGACTGAATTAGGATAGGCAGTGAGTGGCAATATAGAATGGAGGAAAGCACCGCGGGGTGGTCAGCATGGGGAGGTCAGGGAACATGCAGAGGTAATGTAGGATAGGTTTCTGAAAAACATCGCGGGGTGGTACGCATTGTATGGGTGTGTAACATTACATTCACTAGTAGGAGTGAGAAAAACATCACGGAGTGGTGTGAATCGGAGGGTCTGAATTAGGATAGGCAGTGAGTGGCAATGTAGGATGGAGAAAAGCACCGCGGGGTGGTCAGCATGGGGAGGTCAGGGAACATCCAGTGGCAATGTAGGATATGTTTCTGAAAAACATCGCGGGGTGGTGCGCATTGTATGGGTGTGTAATATTACGTTCACAAGTAGGAGTGAGAAAAACATAGTGGGGTGGTGCGCATTGTATGGGTGTGTAACATTACATTCACTAGTAGGAGTGAGAAAAGCATCACGGGATGGGTGAATCGGAAGGTCTGAATTAGGATAGGTATTGAGTGGCAATGTAGGATGGAGAAAAGTAGCGCGGCGTGGTCAGCATGGGGAGGTCAGGGAACATGCAGTGGCAATGTAGGATAGGTTTCTGAACAACATCGCGGGGTGGTGCGCATTGTATGGGTGGTAACATTACATTCACTAGTAGGAGTGAGAAAAACATCACGGGGGGTGTGAATTGGAGGGTCTGAATTTAGATAGGGAGTGAGTGGCAATGTAGGATGGAGAAAAGCACCGCGGGGTGGTCAGCATGGGTAGGTCAGGGAACATGCAGTGGCAATGTTGGGTAGGTTTCTGAAAAACATCGCGGTGTTGTCCGCATTGTATGGGTATGCAACTTTACATTCACTAGTAGGAGTGACAAAAACATCACGGGGTGGTGTGAATCGGAGGGTCTGAATTAGGATAGGCAGTGAGTGGCACTGTAGGATGGAGAAAAGCACCGCGGGGTCGTCAGCATGGGGAGGTCAGGGAACATGCAGTGGCAATGTAGGATATGTTTCTGAAAAAAATCGCGGGGTTGTGCGCATTGTATGGGTGTGTAACATTACATTCACTAGTAGGAGTGAGAAAAACATCATGGGGTTGTGTGAATCGGAGGGTCTGAATTAGGATAGGCAGTGACTGGCAATGTAGGATGGAGAAAAGCACCGCGGGGTGGTCAGCATGGGGAGGTCAGGGAACATACAGTGGCAATATAGGATAGGTTTCTGAAAAACATCGCGGGGTGGTGCGCATTGTATGGGTGTGTAACATTACATTCACTAGTAGGAGTGAGAAAAACATCATGGGGTTGTGTGAATCGGAGGGTCTGAATTAGGATAGGCAGTGACTGGCAATGTAGGATGGAGAAAAGCACCGCGGGGTCGTCAGCATGGGGAGGTCAGGGAACATACAGTGGCAATATAGGATAGGTTTCTGAAAAACATCGCGGGGTGGTGCGCATTGTATGGGTGTG
This sequence comes from Cavia porcellus, assembly GCF_034190915.1. Classification (NCBI taxonomy): domain Eukaryota; kingdom Metazoa; phylum Chordata; class Mammalia; order Rodentia; family Caviidae; genus Cavia; species Cavia porcellus. The sequence goes on along the minus strand of NW_026947714.1, from coordinate 39,046 downwards.
TAACATTACATTCACTAGTAGGAGTGAGAAAAACATCATGGGGTTGTGTGAATCGGAGGGTCTGAATTAGGATAGGCAGTGACTGGCAATGTAGGATGGAGAAAAGCACCGCGGGGTGGTCAGCATGGGGAGGTCAGGGAACATACAGTGGCAATATAGGATAGGTTTCTGAAAAACATCGCGGGGTGGTGCGCATTGTATGGGTGTGTGATATTACATTCACTAGTATGAGTGAGAAAAACATCACTCGGTGGTGTGAATCGGAGGGTCTGAATTAGGATAGGCAGTGAGTGGCAATGTAGGATGGAGTAAAGCACCGCGGGGTGGTCAGCATGGGGAGGTCAGGGAACATGCATTGGCAATGTAGGATAGGATTCTGAAACACATCGCGGGGTGGTGCGCATTGTATGTGTGTTTAACATTACATTCAGTAGTAGGAGTTAGAAAAACATCACGGGGTGGTGCGCCTTGTATGGGTGTGTAACATTACATTCACTAGTTGGAGTGAGAAAAACATCACGAGGTGGTGTGAATCCGAGGGTCTTAATTAGGATAGGCAGTGAGTGGAAATGTAGCATGGAGTAAGCACCGCGTGGTGGTCAGCCTTGGGAGGTCAGGGAACATGCAGTGGCAATGTAGGAAAGATTTCTGAAAAACATCGCAGGGTGGTGCGCATTGTATGGGTGTGTAACATTACATTCACTAGTAGGAGTGAGAAAAACATCACGGGCTGGTGTGAATCGGAAGGTCTGAATTAGGATAGGCAGTGAGTGGTAATGTAGGATGGAGAAAAGCACCGTGGGGTGGTCAGCATGGGGAGGTCAGGGAACATGCAGTGGCAATGTAGGATAGGTTTCTGAAAAACATGGCGGGGTGGTGCGCATTGTATGGGTGTGTAACATTACATTCACTAGTAGGAGTGAGAAAAACATCACGGGGTGGTGTGAATCGGAGGGTCTGAATTAGCATAGGCAGTGAGTTGCAATGTATGATGGAGAAAAGCACCGCGGGGTGGTCAGCAGGGAGAGGTCAGGAACATGCATTGGCCATGTAGGATGCTTTCTGAAAATCATCGCGGGGTTTTGCGCATTGTATGGGTGTGTAACATTACATTCACTAGTAGGAGTGAGAAAAACATCACGGGATGGGTGATTCGGAAGGTCTGAATTAGGATGGGCAGTGAGTGGCAATGTAGGATGGAGAAAGGCCCCACGGGGTGGTCAGCATGGGGAGGTCTGGGAACACGCAGTGGCAATGTAGGATAGGTTTCTGAAAAACATCGCGGGGTAGTGCGCATCGTTTGGGTGTGTAACATTACATTCACTAGTAGGAGTGAGAAAAACATCACTGGGTGGTGTGAATCGGAGGGTCTGAATTAGGATAGACAGTGAGTGGCAATGTAGGATGGAGAAAAGCAACGCGGGATGGTCAGCATGGGGAGGTCAGGGAACATGCAGTGGCAATGTAGGATAGGTTTCTGAAAAACATCGCGGGGTGGTGCGCATTGTATGGGTGTGTAACATTACATTCACTAGTAGGAGTGAGAAAAACATCACGGGGTGTTGTGAATCGGAGGGTCTGAATTAGGATAGGCATTGAGTGGCAAGGTAGGATGAAGAGATGCACCGCGGGGTGGTCAGCATGGGGAGGTCAGGGAACATGCAGTGGCCATGTAGGATGGGTTTCTGAAAATCATCGCGGGATTTTGCGCATTGTATGGGTGTGTAACATTACGTTCACTAGTAGGAGTGAGAAAAGCATCACGGGATGGGTGAATCGGAAGGTCTGAATTAGGATAGGTATTGAGTGGCAATTAGGATGGAGAAAAGCACCGCGGCGTCGTCAGCATGGGGAGGTCAGGGAACATGCAGTGGCAATGTAGGATAGGTTTCTGAAAAACATCGCGGGGTGGTGCACATTGTATGGGTGTGTAACATTACATTCACTAGGAGGAGTGAAAAAAACATCACGGGGTGTTGTGAATCGGAGGTTCTGAATTAGGATAGGCATTGAGTTGCAATGTAACATGGAGAAAAGCACCGCGGGGTGGTCAGCATGGGACGGTCAGGGAACATGCAGTGGCAATGTTGGATAGGTTTCTGAAAAACATCGCGTGGTGGTGCGCATTGTATGGGTGGTAACATTACATTCACTAGTAGGAGTGAGAAAAACATCACTTGGTGGTGTGAATAGGAGGGTCTGAATTAGGATAGGCAGTGAGTGGCAATGTAGGATGGAGAAAAGCACCGCGGGGTGGTCAGCATGGGGAGGTCAGGGAACATGCAGTGGCAATGTTGGATAGGTTTCTGAAAAACATCGCGGGGTGGTGCGCATTGTATGGGTGTGCAACATTACATTCACTAGTAGGAGTGACAAAAACATCACGGGGTGGTGTGAATAGGAGGGTCTGAATTAGGATAGGCAGTGAGTGGCAATGTAGTATGGAGAAAAGCACCGCGGGGTGGTCAGCATGGGGAGGGCAGGGAACATGCAGTGGCAATGTAGGATAGGTTTCTGAAAAACATCGCGGGGTGGTGCGCATCGTATGGGTGTGTAACATTACATTCATTAGTAGGAGTGACAAAAACATCACGGGGTGGTGTGAATCGGATGGTCTGAATTAGGATAGGCAGTGGGTGGTAATTTAGGATGGATAAAAGCACCGCAGGGTGGTCAGCATGGGGAGGTCCGGGAACATGCAGTGGCAATGTAGGCTAGGTTTCTGAAAAATATCGCGGGGTGGTGCACATTGTATGGGTGTGTAACATTACATTCACTAGTATGAGTGAGAAAAACATCACGGGGTGGTGCGCATTGTATGGGTGTGTAACATTACATTCACTAGTAGGAGTGAGAAAAACATCACGGGGTGGTGTGAATCGGAGGGTCTGAATTAGCATAGGCATTGAGTGGCAATGTAGGATGGAGAAAACCACCGCGGGTTGGTCAGCATGGGGAGGACAGGGAACATGCAGTGGCAATGTAGGATAGGGTTCTGAAAAACAATACGCGGGGTGGTGCGCATTGTATGGGTGTGTAACATTACATTCACTAGTATGAGTGAGAAAAACATCACGGGGTGGTGCACATTGTATGGGTGTGTAACATTACGTTCTCTAGTAGGAGTGAGAAAAACATCACGGGGTGGTGTGAATCTGAGGATCTGAATTAGATAGGCAGTGAGTGGCAATGTAGGATGGAGAAAAGCACCACGGGGTGGTCAGCATGGGGAGGTCAGGGTACATGCAGTGGCAATGTAGGATAGGTTTAGGAAAAACATCGCGGGGTGGTGCGCATTATATGGGTTTTTAAGATTACATTCATTAGTAGGGGTGAGAAAAACATCATGGGGTGGTGTGCATTGTATGGGTGTGTAACATTACATTCACTAATAGGAGAGAGAAAAACATCCCGGGTTGGTGTGAATCGGAGGGTCTGAATTAGGATAAGCAGTGAGTGGCAATGTAGGATGGAGAAAAGCATCACGGGGTGGTCAGCATGGAGAGGTCAGGGAACATGCATTGGCCATGTAGGATGGGTTTCTGAAAATCATCGCGGGGTTTTGCGCATTGTATGGGTGTGTAACATTACATTCACTAGTAGGAGTGAGAAAAACATCACGGGATGGGTGAATCGGAAGGTCTGAATTAGGATAGGCAGTGAGTGGCAATGCAGGATGGAGAAAGGCCCCGCGGGGTGGTCAGCATGGGGAGGTCTGGGAACACGCAGTGGCAATGTAGGATAGGTTTCTGAAAAACATCGCGTGGTGGTGCGCATTGTATGAGTGTGTAACATTACATTCACTAGTAGGAGTGAGAAAAACATCATGGGGTGGTGTGAATCGGAGGGTCTGAATTAGGATAGGCGGTGAGTGGCAATGTAGGATGGAGAAAAGCAACCCGGGGTGGTCTGCATGGGCAGGTCAGGGAATATGCAGTGGCAATGTAGGATAGGTTTCTGAAAAACATCGCGGGGTGTTGCGCATTATATGTGTGTTTAACATTACATTCACTAGTAGGGGTGAGAAAAACATCACGGTGTGGTGCGCATTGTATGGGTGTGTAACATTACATTCACTAGTAGGAGTGAGAAAAACATCACAAGGTGGTTTGAATCGGAGGGTCTGAATTAGCATAGGCAGTGAGTGGCAATGTAGGATGGAGAAAAGGACCGTGGGGTTGTTAGCATGGGGAGGTCAGGGAACATGCGTTTGCAATGTAGGCTAGGTTTCTGAAAAACATCGCGGGGTGGTGCGCATTGTATGAATGTGTAACAATACATTCACTAGAAGGAGTGAGAAAAACATCACGGGGTGGTGTGAATCGGAGGTTCTGAATTAGGATAGGCATTGAATGGCAATGTAGTATGGAGAAAAGCACCACGGGGTGGTCAGCATGGGGAGGTCAGGGAACATGCAGTGGCCATGTAGGATGGGTTTCTGAAAATAATCGCGGGATTTTGCGCATTGTATGGGTGTGTAACATAACATTCACTAGTAGGAGTGAGAAAAGCATCACGGGATGGGTGAATCGGAAGGTCTGAATTAGGATAAGTATTGAGTGGCAATTAGGATGGAGAAAAGCACCGCGGCGTCGTCAGCATGGGGAGGTCAGGGAACATGCAGTGGCAATGTAGGATAGGTTTCTGAAAAACATCCCGGGGTGGTGCACATTGTATGGCTGTGTAACATTACATTCACTAGGAGGAGTGAGAAAAACATCACGGGGTGTTGTGAATCGGAGGTTCTGAATTAGGATAGGCATTGAGTGGAAATGTAACATGGAGAAAAGCACCGAGGGGTGGTCAGCATGGGGAGGTCAGGGAACATGCAGTGGCAATGTAGGATACGTTTCTGAAACACATCGCGGGGTGGTGCGCATTGTATGCGTGTGTAACATTACATTCACTAGTAGGAGTGAGAAAAACATCAGCGGGTGGTGCGCCTTGAATGGGTGTGTAACATTACATTCACTAGTAGGAGTGAGAAAAACATCGCGAGGTGTGTGAATCCGAGGGTCTTAATTAGGATATGCAGTGAGTGGCAATGTAGGATGGAGAAAATCACCGCGGTGTGGTCAGCATGGGGAGGTCAGGGAACATGCAGTGGCAATGTAGGATAGGTTTCTGAAAAACATCGCGTGGTGGTGCGCATTGTATGGGTGGTAACATTACATTCACTAGTAGGAGTGAGAAAAACATCACGGGGTGGTGTGAATTGGAGGGTCTGAATTAGGATAGGCAGTGAGTGGCAATGCAGGATGGAGAAAAGCACCGCGGGGTGGTGAGCATGGGGAGGTCAGGGAACATGCAGTGGCAATGTTGGATAGGTTTCTGAAAAACATCGCGTGGTGGTGCGCATTGTATGGGTGGTAACATTACATTCACTAGTAGGAGTGAGAAAAACATCACTTGGTAGTGTGAATAGGAGGGTCTGAATTAGGATAGGCAGTGAGTGGCAATGTAGGATGGAGAAAAGCACCGCGGGGTGGTCAGCATGGGGAGGTCAGGGAACATGCAGTGGCAATGTTGGATAGGTTTCTGAAAAACATCGCGGGGTGGTGCGCATTGTATGGGTGTGCAACATTACATTCACTAGTAGGAGTGACAAAAACATCACGGGGTGGTGTGAATAGGAGGGTCTGAATTAGGATAGGCAGTGAGTGGCAATGTAGTATGGAGAAAAGCACCGCGGGGTGGTCAGCATGGGGAGGGCAGGGAATATGCAGTGGCAATGTAGGATAGGTTTCCGAAAAACATCGCCGGGTGTTGTGCCTTATATGGGTGTTTAACATTACATTCACTAGTAGGGGTGAGAAAAAAATCACGGTGTTGGGCGCATTGTATGGGTGTGTAACATTACATTCACTAGTAGGAGTGAGAACAACATCACGGGGTGGTTTGAATCGGAGGGTCTGAATTAGCATAGGCAGTGAGTGGCAATGTAGGATGCAGAAAAGGACCGCGGGGTTGTTAGCATGGGGAGGTCAGGGAACATGCATTGGCAATGTAGGCTAGGTTTCTGAAAAACATCGTGGGGTGGTGCGCATTGTATGAATGTGTAACATTACATTCACTAGAAAGAGTGAGAAAAACATCACGGGGTGGTGTGAATCGGAGGGTCTGAATTAGGATAGGCAGTGAGTGGCAATGTAGGATGGAGAAAAGCACCGCCGGGTGGTCAGCATGGGGAGGTCAGGGAATATGCAGTGGCAATGTAGGATATGTTTGTGAAAAACATCGCGGGGTGGTGCGCATTGTATGGGTGTGTAACATTACATTCACTAGTAGGAGTGAGAAAAACATCGTGGGGTGGTGCGCATTGCATGGGTGTGTAACATTACATTCACTAGTAAGATTGAGAAAAACATTACGGGGTGGTGTGAATCGGAGGGACTGAATTAGGATAGGCAGTGAGTGGCAATATAGAATGGAGAAAAGCACCGCGGGGTGGTCAGCATGGGGAGGTCAGGGAACATGCAGAGGTAATGTAGGATAGGTTTCTGAAAAACATCGCGGGGTGGTGCGCATTGTATGGGTGTGTAACATTACATTCACTAGTAGGAGTGAGAAAAACATCACGGAGTGGTGTGAATCGGAGGGTCTGAATTAGGATAGGCAGTGAGTGGCAATGTAGGATGGAGAAAAGCACCGCGGGGTGGTCAGCATGGGGAGGTCAGGGAACATCCAGTGGCAATGTAGGATATGTTTCTGAAAAACATCGCGGGGTGGTGCGCATTGTATGGGTGTGTAATATTACTTTCACAAGTAGGAGTGAGAAAAACATAGTGGGGTGGTGCGCATTGTATGGGTGTGTAACATTACATTCACTAGTAGGAGTGAGAAAAGCATCACGGGATGGGTGAATCGGAAGGTCTGAATTAGGATAGGTATTGAGTGGCAATGTAGGATGGAGAAAAGTAGCGCGGCGTGGTCAGCATGGGGAGGTCAGGGAACATGCAGTGGCAATGTAGGATAGGTTTCTGAACAACATCGCGGGGTGGTGCGCATTGTATGGGTGGTAACATTACATTCACTAGTAGGAGTGAGAAAAACATCACGGGGGGTGTGAATTGGAGGGTCTGAATTTAGATAGGGAGTGAGTGGCAATGTAGGATGGAGAAAAGCACCGCGGGGTGGTCAGCATGGGTAGGTCAGGGAACATGCAGTGGCAATGTTGGGTAGGTTTCTGAAAAACATCGCGGTGTTGTCCGCATTGTATGGGTATGCAACTTTACATTCACTAGTAGGAGTGACAAAAACATCACGGGGTGGTGTGAATCGGAGGGTCTGAATTAGGATAGGCAGTGAGTGGCAATGTAGGATGGAGAAAAGCACCGCGGGGTGGTCAGCATGGGGAGGTCAGGGAACATGCAGTGGTAATGTAGGATATGTTTCTGAAAAAAATCGCGGGGTTGTGCGCATTGTATGGGTGTGTAACATTACATTCACTAGTAGGAGTGAGAAAAACATCGTGGGGTGGTGCGCATTGTATGGGTGTGCAACATTACATTCACTAGTAGGAGTGAGAAAAACATCATGGGGTTGTGTGAATCGGAGGGTCTGAATTAGGATAGGCAGTGACTGGCAATGTAGGATGGAGAAAAGCACCGCGGGGTGGTCAGCATGGGGAGGTCAGGGAACATACAGTGGCAATATAGGATAGGTTTCTGAAAAACATCGCGGGGTGGTGCGCATTGTATGGGTGTGTAACATTACATTCACTAGTAGGAGTGAGAAAAACATCATGGGGTTGTGTGAATCGGAGGGTCTGAATTAGGATAGGCAGTGACTGGCAATGTAGGATGGAGAAAAGCACCGCGGGGTGGTCAGCATGGGGAGGTCAGGGAACATACAGTGGCAATATAGGATAGGTTTCTGAAAAACATCGCGGGGTGGTGCGCATTGTATGGGTGTGTGATATTACATTCACTAGTAGGAGTGAGAAAAACATCACTCGGTGGTGTGAATCGGAGGGTCTGAATTAGGATAGGCAGTGAGTGGCAATGTAGGATGGAGTAAAGCACCGCGGGGTGGTCAGCATGGGGAAGTCAGGGAACATGCATTGGCAATGTAGGATAGGATTCTGAAACACATCGCGGGGTGGTGCGCATTGTATGTGTGTGTAACATTACATTCAGTAGTAGGAGTTAGAAAAACATCACGGAGTGGTGCGCCTTGTATGGGTGTGTAACATTACATTCACTAGTTGGAGTGAGAAAAACATCACGAGGTGGTGTGAATCCGAGGGTCTTAATTAGGATAGGCAGTGAGTGGAAATGTAGCATGGAGTAAGCACCGCGTGGTGGTCAGCCTTGGGAGGTCAGGGAACATGCAGTGGCAATGTAGGAAAGATTTCTGAAAAACATCGCAGGGTGGTGCGCATTGTATGGGTGTGTAACATTACATTCACTAGTAGGAGTGAGAAAAACATCACGGGCTGGTGTGAATCGGAAGGTCTGAATTAGGATAGGCAGTGAGTGGTAATGTAGGATGGAGAAAAGCACCGTGGGGTGGTCAGCATGGGGAGGTCAGGGAACATGCAGTGGCAATGTAGGATAGGTTTCTGAAAAACATGGCGGGGTGGTGCGCATTGTATGGGTGTGTAACATTACATTCACTAGTAGGAGTGAGAAAAACATCACGGGGTGGTGTGAATCGGAGGGTCTGAATTAGCATAGGCAGTGAGTTGCAATGCATGATGGAGAAAAGCACCGCGGGGTGGTCAGCAGGGAGAGGTCAGGGAACATGCATTGGCCATGTAGGATGGGTTTCTGAAAATCATCGCGGGGTTTTGCGCATTGTATGGGTGTGTAACATTACATTCACTAGTAGGAGTGAGAAAAACATCACGGGATGGGTGATTCGGAAGGTCTGAATTAGGATGGGCAGTGAGTGGCAATGTAGGATGGAGAAAGGCCCCGCGGGGTGGTCAGCATGGGGAGGTCTGGGAACACGCAGTGGCAATGTAGGATAGGTTTCTGAAAAACTTCGCGGGGTAGTGCGCATCGTTTGGGTGTGTAACATTACATTCACTAGTAGGAGTGAGAAAAACATCACTGGGTGGTGTGAATCGGAGGGTCTGAATTAGGATAGACAGTGAGTGGCAATGTAGGATGGAGAAAAGCAACGCGGGATGGTCAGCATGGGGAGGTCAGGGAACATGCAGTGGCAATGTAGGATAGGTTTCTGAAAAACATCGCGGGGTGGTGCGCATTGTATGGGTGTGTAACATTACATTCACTAGAAGGAGTGAGAAAAACATCACGAGGTGGTGTGAATCGAGGGTCTGAATTAGGATAGGCATTGAGTGGCAATGTAGGATGAAGAGATGCACCGCGGGCTGGTCAGCATGGGGAGGTCAGGGAACATGCAGTGGCCATGTAGGATGGGTTTCTGAAAATCATCGCGGGATTTTGCGCATTGTATGGGTGTGTAACATTACGTTCACTAGTAGGAGTGAGAAAAGCATCACGGGATGGGTGAATCGGAAGGTCTGAATTAGGATAGGTATTGAGTGGCAATTAGGATGGAGAAAAGCACCGCGGCGTCGTCAGCATGGGGAGGTCAGGGAACATGCAGTGGCAATGTAGGATAGGTTTCTGAAAAAAATCGCGGGGTGGTGCACATTGTATGGGTGTGTAACATTACATTCACTAGGAGGAGTGAAAAAAACATCACGGGGTGTTGTGAATCGGAGGTTCTGAATTAGGATAGGCATTGAGTTGCAATGTAACATGGATAAAAGCACCGCGGGGTGGTCAGCATGGGGAGGTCAGGGAACATGCAGTGGCAATGTAGGATAGGTTTCTGAAACACATCGCGGGGTGGTGCTCATTGTATGCGTGTGTAACATTACATTCACTAGTAGGAGTGAGAAAAACATCACCGGGTGGTGCGACTAGTATGGGTGTGTAACATTACATTCACTAGTAGGAGTGAGAAAAACATCGCGAGATGTGTGAATCCGAGGGTCTTAATTAGGATAGGCAGTGAGTGGCAATGTAGGATGGAGAAAATCACCGCGGGGTGGTCAGCATGGGGAGGTCAGGGAACATGCAGTGGCAATGTAGGATAGGTTTCTGAAAAACATCGCGTGGTGGTGTGCATTGTATGGGTGGTAACATTACATTCACTAGTAGGATTGAGAAAAACATCACGGGGTGGTGTGAATCGGAGGGTCTGAATTAGGATAGGCAGTGAGTTTCAATGTAGGATGGAGAAAAGCACCGCGGGGTGGTCAGCATGGGGAGGTCAGGGAACATGCAGTGGCAATTTTGGATAGGTTTCTGAAAAACATCGCGGGATGGTGCGCATTGTATGGGGGTGCAACATTACATTCACTAGTAGGAGTGACAAAAACATCACGGGGTGGTGTGAATAGGAGGGTCTGAATTAGAATAGGCAGGGAGTGGCAATGTAGTATGGAGAAAAGCACCGCGGGGTGGTCAGCATGGGGAGGGCAGGGAACATGCAGTGGCAATGCAGGATAGGTTTCTGAACAACATCGAGGGGTGGTTCGCATTGTATGGGTGTGTAACATTACATTCACTAGTACGAGTGAGAAAAACATCACGGGGTGGTGCGCCTTGTATGGGTGTGTAACATTACATTCACTAGTAGTAGTTAGAAAAACATCACGGGGTGGTGTAAATCGGAGGGTCTGAATTAGGATAGGCATTGAGTGGCAATGTAGCATGGAGTAAGCACCGCGTGGTGGTCAGCCTGGGGAGGTCAGGGAACATGCAGTGGCAATGTAGGAAAGATTTCTGAAAAACATCGCAGGGTGGTGCGCATTGTATGGGTGTGTAACATTACATTCACTAGTAGGAGTGAGAAAAACATCACGGGGTGGTGTGAATAGGAAGGTCTGAATTAGGATAGGCAGTGAGTGGTAATGTAGGATGGAGAAAAGCATCACGGGGTGGTCAGCATGGGAAGGTCAGGAAACATGCAGTGGCAATGTAGGATAAGTTTCTGAAAAACATGGCGGGGTGGTGCGCATTGTATGGGTGTGTAACATTACATTCACTAGTAGGAGTGAGAAAAACATCACGGGGTGGTGTGAATCGGAGGGTCTGAATTAGCATAGGCAGTGAGTGGCAATGTATGATGGAGAAAAGCACCGCGGGGTGGTCAGCATGGAGAGGTCAGGGAACATGAATTGGCCATGTAGGATGGGTTTCTGAAAATCATCGCGGGGTTTTGCGCATTGTATGAGTGTGTAACATTACATTCACTAGTAGGAGTGAGAAAAACATCACGGGATGGGTGAATCAGAAGGTCTGAATTACGATAGGCAGTGAGTAGCAATGTAGGATGGAGAAAGGCCCCGCGGGGTTGTCAGCATGGGGAGGTCTGGGAACACGCAGTGGCAATGTAGGATAGGTTTCTGAAAAACATCGCGTGGTGGTGCGCATTGTATCAGTGTGTAACATTACATTCACCAGTAGGAGTGAGAAAAACATCATGGGGTGGTGTGAATCGGAGGGTCTGAATTAGGATAGGCGGTGAGTGGCAATGTAGGATGGAGAAAAGCAACGCGGGGTGGTCAGGATGGGCAGGTCAGGGAATATGCAGTGGCAATGTAGGATAGGGTTCCGAAAAACATCGCGGGGTGTTGTGCATTATATGGGTGTTTAACATTACATTCACTAGTAGGGGTGAGAAAAACATCACGGTGTGGTGCGCATTTTATGGGTGTGCAACATTACATTCACTAATAGGAGTGAGAAAAACATCACGGGGTGGTGTGAATCGGAGGGTCTGAATTAGGATAGGCAGTGAGTGGCAATGTAGGATGGAGAAAAGCATCACGGGGTGGTCAGCATGTGGAGGTCAGGGAACATGCAGTGGCAATGTAGGATAGGTTTCTGAAAAACATCGCGGGGTAGTGCGCATCGTATGAGTGTGTAACATTACATTCACTAGTAGGAGTGAGAAAAACATCACTGGGTGGTGTGAATCAGAGGGTCTGAATTAGTATAGGCAGTGAGTGGCAATGTAGGATGGAGAAAAGCACCGCGGGATGGTCAGCATGGGGAGGTCAGGGAACATGCAGTGGCAATGTAGGATAGGTTTCTGAAAAACATCGCGGGGTTGTGCGCATTGTATGGGTGTGTAACATTACATTCACTAGTAGGAGTGAGAAAAACATCACGGGGTGGTTTGAATCGGAGGGTCTGAATTAGCATAGGCAGGGAGTGGCAATGTAGGTTGGAGAAAAGGACCGCGGGGTTGTTAGCATGGGGAGGTCAGGGAACATGCGTTGGCAATGTAGGCTAGGTTTCTGAAAAACATCGCGGGGTGGTGCGCATTGTATGAATGTGTAACACTACATTCACTAGAAGGAGTGAGAAAAACATCACGGGGTGGTGTGAATCGGAGGGTCTGAATTAGGATAGGCATTGAGTGGCAATGTAGGATGGAGAAAAGCACCGCGGGGTGGTCAGCATGGGGAGTTCAGGGAAAATGCAGTGGCCATGTAGGATGGGTTTCTGAAAATCATCGCGGGATTTTGCGCATTGTATGGGTTTGTAACATTACATTCACTAGTAGCAGTGAGAAAAGCATCACGGGATGGGTGAATCGGAAGGTCTGAATTAGGATAGGTATTGAGTGGCAATTAGGATGGAGAAAAGCACCGCGGAGTCGTCAGCATGGGGAGGTCAGGGAACAAGCAGTGGCAATGTAGGATAGGTTTCTGAAAAACATCGCGGGGTGGTGCACATTGTATGGGTGTGTAACATTACATTCACTAGGAGGAGTGAGAAAAACATCACGGGGTGTTGTGAATCGGAGGTTCTGAATTAGGATAGGCATTGAGTGGCAATGTAACATGGAGAAAAGCACCGCGGGGTGGTCAGCATGGGGAGGTCAGGGAACATGCGATGGCAATGTAGGATAGGTTTCTGAAACACATCGCGGGGTGGTGCGCATTGTATGCGTGTGTAACATTACATTCACTAGTAGGAGTGAGAAAAACATCACCGGGTGGTGCGACTTGTATGGGTGTGTAACATTACATTCACTAGTAGGAGTGAGAAAAACATCGCGAGGTGTGTGAATCCGAGGGTCTTAATTAGGATAGGCAGTGAGTGGCAATTTAGGATGGAGAAAATCACCGCGGGGTGGTCAGCATGGGGAGGTCATGGAACATGCAGTGGCAATGTAGGATAGGTTTCTGAAACACATCGCGTGGTGGTGCGCATTGTATGGGTGGTAACATTACATTCACTAGTAGGAGTGAGAAAAACATCACGGGGTGGTGTGAATTGGAGGGTCTGAATTAGGATAGGCAGTGAGTGGCAATGTAGGATGGAGAAAAGCACCGCGGGGTGGTCAGCATGTGGAGGTCAGGGAACATGCAGTGGCAATGTTGGATAGGTTTCTGAAAAACATCGCGGGGTGGTGCGCATTGTATGGGTGTGCAACATTACATTCACTAGTAGGAGTGACAAAAACATCAAGGCTTGGTGTGAATAGGAGGGTTTGAATTAGAATAGGCAGTGAGTGGCAATGTAGTATGGAGAAAAGCACCGCAGGGTGGTCAGCATGGGGAGGGCAGGGAACATGCAGTGGCAATGCAGGATAGGTTTCTGAACAACATCGCGGGATGGTGCGCATTGTATGGGTGTGTAACATTACATTCACTTGTAGGAGTGAGAAAAACATCACGGGGTGGTGCGCCTTGTATGGGTGTGTAACATTACATTCACTAGTAGTAGTTAGAAAAACATCACGGGGTGGTGTAAATCGGAGGGTCTGAATTAGGATAGGCATTGAGTGGCAATGTAGCATGGAGTAAGCACCGCGTGGTGGTCAGCCTGGGGAGGTCAGGGAACATGCAGTGGCAATGTAGGAAAGATTTCTGAAAAACATCGCAGGGTGGAGCGCATTGTATGGGTGTGTAACATTACATTCACTAGTAGGAGTGAGAAAAACATCACGGGATGGTGTGAATCGGAAGGTGTGAATTAGGATAGGCAGTGAGTGGTAATGTAGGATGGAGAAAAGCACCACGGGGTGGTCAGCATGGGATGGTCAGGGAACAGGCAGTGGCAATGTAGGATAGGTTTCTGAAAAACATCCCGGGGTGGTGCGCATTGTATGGGTGTGTAACATTACATTCACTAGTAGGAGTGAGAAAAACATCACGGGGTGGTGTGAATCGGAGGGTCTGAATTAGCATAGGCAGTGAGTGGCAATGTATGATGGAGAAAAGCACCGCGGGGTGGTCAGCATGGAGAGGTCAGGGAACATGCAGTGGCCATGCAGGATGGGTTTCTGAAAATCATCGCGGGGTTTTGCGCATTGTATGGGTGTGTAACATTACATTCACTAGTAGGATTGAGAAAAACATCACGGGGTGGTGTGAATCGGAGGGTCTGAATTAGGATAGGCAGTGAGTGGCAATGTAGGATGGAGAAAAGCATCACGGGGTGGTCAGCATGTGGAGGTCAGGGAACATGCAGTGGCAATGTAGGATAGGTTTCCGAAAAACATCGCGGGGTGTTGCGCATTATATGGGTGTTTAACATTACATTCACTAGTAGGGGTGAGAAAAACATCACGGTGTGGTGCGCATTGTATGGGTGTGTAACATTACATTCACTAGTAGGAGTGAGAAAAACATCACGGGATGGGTGAATCGGAAGGTCTAAATTAGGATAGGCAGTGAGTGGCAATGTAGGTTGGAGAAAGGCCCCGCCGGGTGGTCAGCATGGGGACGTCTGGGAACACGCAGTGGCAATGTAGGATAGGTTTCTGAAAAACATCGCGTGGTGGTGCGCCTTGTATGAGTGTGTAACATTACATTCACTAGTAGGAGTGAGAAAAACATCATGGGGTGGTGTGAATCGGAGGGTCTGAATTAGGATAGGCGGTGAGTGGTAATGTAGGATGGAGAAAAGCAACGAGGGGTGGTCAGCATGGGCAGGTCAGGGAATATGCAGTGGCAATGTAGGATAGGTTTCCGAAAAACATCGCGGGGTGTGGCGCATTATATGTGTGTTTAACATTACATTCACTAGTAGTGGTGAGAAAAGCATCACGGTGTGGTGCGCATTTTATGGGTGTGCAACATTACATTCACTAATAGGAGTGAGAAAAACATCACGGGGTGGTGTGAATCGGAGGGTCTGAATTAGGATAGGCAGTGAGTGGCAATGTAGGATGGAGAAAAGCATCACGGGGTGGTCAGCATGTGGAGGTCAGGGAACATGCAGTGGCAATGTAGGATAGGTTTCTGAAAAACATCGCGGGGTAGTGCGCATCGTATGGGTGTGTAACATTACATTCACTAGTAGGAGTGAGAAAAACATCACTGGGTGGTGTGAATCAGAGGGTCTGAATTAGTATAGGCAGTGAGTGGCAATGTAGGATGGAGAAAAGCACCGCGGGATGGTCAGCATGGGGAGGTCAGGGAACATGCAGTGGCAATGTAGGATAGGTTTCTGAAAAACATCGCGGGGTGGTGCGCATTGTATGGGTGTGTAACATTACATTCACTAGTAGGAGTGAGAAAAACATCATGGGGTGGTTTGAATCGGAGGGTCTGAATTAGCATAGGCAGTGAGTGACAATGTAGGTTGGAGAAAAGGACCGCGGGGTTGTTAGCATGGGGAGGTCAGGGAACATGCGTTGGCAATGTAGGCTAGGTTTCTGATAAACATCGCGGGGTGGTGCGCATTGTATGAATGTGTAACATTACATTCACTAGAAGGAGTGAGAAAAACATCACGGGGTGGTGTGAATCGGAGGGTCTGAATTAGGATAGGCATTGAGTGGCAATGTAGGATGGAGAAAAGCACCGCGGGGTGGTCAGCATGGGGAGTTCAGGGAACATGCAGTGGCCATGTAGGATGGGTTTCTGAAAATCATCGCGGGATTTTGCGCATTGTATGGGTGTGTAACATTACATTCACTAGTAGGAGTGAGAAAAGCATCACGGGATGGGTGAATCGGAAGGTCTGAATTAGGATAGGTATTGAGTGGCAATTAGGATGGAGAAAAGCACCGCGGCGTCGTCAGCATGGGGAGGTCAGGGAACTTGCAGTGGCAATGTAGGATAGGTTTCTGAAAAACATCGCGGGGTGGTGCACATTGTATGGGTGTGTAACATTACATTCACTAGGAGGAGTGAGAAAAACATCACGGGGTGTTGTGAATCGGAGGTTCTGAATTAGGATAGGCATTGAGTGGCAATGTAACATGGAGAAAAGCACCGCGGGGTGGTCAGCATGGGGAGGTCAGGGAACATGCGGTGGCAATGTAGGATAGGTTTCTGAAACACATCGCGGGGTGGTGCGCATTGTATGCGTGTGTAACATTACATTCACTAGTAGGAGTGAGAAAAACATCACCGGGTGGTGCGACTTGTATGGGTGTGTAACATTACATTCACTAGTAGGAGTGAGAAAAACATCGCGAGGTGTGTGAATCCGAGGGTCTTAATTAGGATAGGCAGTGAGTGGCAATGTAGGATGGAGAAAATCACCGCGGGGTGGTCAGCATGGGGAGGTCAGGGAACATGCAGTGGCAATGTAGGATAGGTTTCTGAAACACATCGCGAGGTGGTGCGCATTGTATGGGTGGTAACATTACATTCACTAGGAGGAGTGAGAAAAACATCACGCGGTGGTGTGAATTGGAGGGTCTGAATTAGGATAGGCAGTGAGTGGCAATGTAGGATGGAGAAAAGCACCGCGGGGTGGTCAGCATGTGGAGGTTAGGGAACATGCAGTGGCAATGTTGGATAGGTTTCTGAAAAACATCGCCGGGTGGTGCGCATTGTATGGGTGTGCAACATTACATTCACTAGTAGGAGTGACAAAAACATCAAGGGGTGGTGTGAATAGGAGGGTTTGAATTAGAATAGGCAGTGAGTGGCAATGTAGTATGGAGAAAAGCACCGCAGGGTGGTCAGCATGGGGAGGGCAGGGAACATGCAGTGGCAATGCAGGATAGGTTTCTGAACAACATCGCGGGGTGGTGCGCATTGTATGGGTGTGTAACATTACATTCACTTGTAGGAGTGAGAAAAACATCACGGGGTGGTGCGCCTTGTATTGGTGTGTAACATTACATTCACTAGTAGTAGTTAGAAAAACATCACGGGGTGGTGTAAATCGGAGGGTCTGAATTAGTATAGGCATTGAGTGGCAATGTAGAATGGAGTAAGCACCGCGTGGTGGTCAGCCTGGGGAGGTCAGGGAACATGCAGTGGCAATGTAGGAAAGATTTCTGAAAAACATCGCAGGGTGGAGCGCATTGTATGGGTGTGTAACATTACATTCACTAGTAGGAGTGAGAAAAACATCACGGGGTGGTGTGAATCGGAAGGTGTGAATTAGGATAGGCAGTGAGTGGTAATGTAGGATGGAGAAAAGCACCACGGGGTGGTCAGCATGGGGAGGTCAGGGAACAGGCAGTGGCAATGTAGGATAGGTTTCTGAAAAACATGGCGGGGTGGTGTGCATTGTATGGGTGTGTAACATTACATTCACTAGTAGGAGTGAGAAAAACATCACGGGGTGGTGTGAATCGGAGGGTCTGAATTAGCATAGGCAGTGAGTGGCAATGTATGATGGAGAAAAGCACCGCGGGGTGGTCAGCATGGAGAGGTTAGGGAACATGCAGTGGCCATGCAGGATGGGTTTCTGAAAATCATCGCGGGGTTTTGCGCATTGTATGGGTGTGTAACATTACATTCAATAGTAGGATTGAGAAAAACATCACGGGGTGGTGTGAATCGGAGGGTCTGAATTAGGATAGGCAGTGAGTGGCAATGTAGGATGGAGAAAAGCATCACGGGGTGGTCAGCATGTGGAGGTCAGGGAACATGCAGTGGCAATGTAGGATAGGTTTCCAAAAAACATCGCGGGGTGTTGCGCATTATATGGGTGTTTAACATTACATTCACTAGTAGGGGTGAGAAAAACATCACGGTGTGGTGCGCATTGTATGGGTGTGTAACATTACATTCACTAATAGGAGTGAGAAAAACATCACGGGATGGGTGAATCGGAAGGCCTAAATTAGGATAGGCAGTGAGTGGCAATGTAGGATGGAGAAAGGCCCCACCGGGTGGTCAGCATGGGGACGTCTGGGAACACGCAGTGGCAATGTAGGATAGGTTTCTGAAAAACATCGCGTGGTGGTGCGCATTGTATGAGTGTGTAACATTACATTCACTAGTAGGAGTGAGAAAAACATCATGGGGTGGTGTGAATCGGAGGGTCTGAATTAGGATAGGCGGTGAGTGACAATGTAGGATGGAGAAAAGCAACGAGGGGTGGTCAGCATGGGCAGGTCAGGGAATATGCAGTGGCAATGTAGGATAGGTTTCCGAAAAACATCGCGGGGTGTGGCGCATTATATGTGTGTTTAACATTACATTCACTAGTAGTGGTGAGAAAAGCATCACGGTGTGGTGCGCATTTTATGGGTGTGCAACATTACATTCACTAATAGGAGTGAGAAAAACATCACGGGGTGGTGTGAATCGGAGGGTCTGAATTAGGATAGGCAGTGAGTGGCAATGTAGGATGGAGAAAAGCATCACGGGGTGGTCAGCATGTGGAGGTCAGGGAACATGCAGTGGCAATGTAGGATAGGTTTCTGAAAAACATCGCGGGGTAGTGCGCATCGTATGGGTGTGTAACATTACATTCACTAGTAGGAGTGAGAAAAACATCACTGGGTGGTGTGAATCAGAGGGTCTGAATTAGTATAGGCAGTGAGTGGCAATGTAGGATGGAGAAAAGCACCGTGGGATGGTCAGCATGGGGAGGTCAGGGAACATGCAGTGTCAATGTAGGATAGGTTTCTGAAAAACATCGCGGGGTGGTGCGCATTGTATGGGTGTGTAACATTACATTCACTATTAGGAGTGAGAAAAACATCACGGGGTGGTTTGAATCGGAGGGTCTGAATTAGCATAGGCAGTGAGTGGCAATGTAGGATGGAAAAAAGGACCGCGGGGTTGTTACCCTGGGGAGGTCAGGGAACATGCGTTGGCAATGTAGGCTAGGTTTCTGAAAAACATCGCGGGGTGGTGCGCATTGTATGAATGTGTAACATTACATTCACTAGAAGGAGTGAGAAAAACATCACGGGGTGGTGTGAATCGGAGGGTCTGAATTAGGATAGGCATTGAGTGGCAATGTAGGATGGAGAAAAGCACCGCGGGGTGGTCAGCATGGGGAGTTCAGGGAACATGCAGTGGCCATGTAGGATGGGTTTCTGAAAATCATTGCTTGATTTTGCGCATTGTATGGGTGTGTAACATTACATTCACTAGTAGGAGTGAGAAAAGCATCACGGGATGGATGAATCGGAAGGTCTGAATTAGGATAGGTATTGAGTGGCAATTAGGATGGAGAAAAGCACCGCGGCGTCGTCAGCATGGGGAGGTCAGGGAACATGCAGTGGCAATTTAGGATAGGTTTCTGAAAAACATCGCGGGGTGGTGCACATTGTATGGGTGTGTAACATTACATTCACTAGGAGGAGTGAGAAAAACATCACGGGGTGTTGTGAATCGGAGGTTCTGAATTAGGATAGGCATTGAGTGGCAATCTAGGATGGAGAAAAGCACCGCGGGGTGGTCAGCATGGGGAGTTCAGGGAACATGCAGTGGCCATGTAGGATGGGTTTCTGAAAATCATCGCGGGATTTTGCGCATTGTATGGGTGTGTAACATTACATTCACTAGTAGGAGTGAGAAAAGCATCACGGGATGGGTGAATGGGAAGGTCTGAATTAGGATAGGTATTGAGTGGCAATTAGGATGGAGAAAAGCACCGCGGCGTCGTCAGCATGGGGAGGTCAGGGAACTTGCAGTGGCAATGTAGGATAGGTTTCTGAAAAACATCGCGGGGTGGTGCACATTGTATGGGTGTGTAACATTACATTCACTAGGAGGAGTGAGAAAAACATCACGGGGTGTTGTGAATCGGAGGTTCTGAATTAGGATAGGCATTGAGTGGCAATGTAACATGGAGAAAAGCACCGCGGGGTGGTCAGCATGGGGAGGTCAGGGAACATGCAGTGGCAATGTAGGATAGGTTTCTGAAACACATCGCGGGGTTTTGCGCATTGTATGGGTGTGTAACATTACATTAACTAGTAGGAGTGAGAAAAACTTCACGGGATGGGTGAATCGGAAGGTCTGAATTAGGATAGGCAGTGAGTAGCAATGTAGGATGGAGAAAGGCCCCGCGGGGTGGTCATCATGGGGAGGTCTGGGAACACGCAGTGGCAATGTAGGATAGGTTTCTGAAAAACATCGTGTGGTGGTGCGCATTGTATGAGTGTGTAACATTACATTCACTAGTAGGAGTGAGAAAAACATCATGGGGTGGTGTGAATCGGAGGGTCTGAATTAGGATAGGCGGTGAGTGGCAATGTAGGATAGAGAAAAGCAACGCGGGGTGGTCAGGATGGGCTGCGCAGGGAATATGCAGTGGCAATGTAGGATAGGTTTCCGAAAAACATCGCGGGGTGTTGCGCATTATATGGGTGTTTAACATTACATTCACTAGTAGGGGTGAGAAAAACATCACGGTGTGGTGCGCATTGTATGGGTGTGTAACATTACATTCACTAGTAGTAGTGAGAAAAACATCACGGGATGGGTGAATCGGAAGGTCTGAATTAGGATAGGCAGTGAGTGGCAATGTAGGATGGAGAAAGGCCCCGCGGGGTGGTCAGCATGGGGAGGTCTGGGAACACGCAGTGGCAATGTAGGATAGGTTTCTGAAAAACATCGCGTGGTGGTGCGCATTGTATGAGTGTGTAACATTACATTTACTAGTACGAGTGAGAAAAACATCATGGGGTGGTGTGAATCGGAGTGTCTGAATTAGAATAGGCGGTGAGTGGCAATGTTGGATGGAGAAAACCAACGAGGGGTGGTCAGCATGGGCAGGTCAGGGAATATGCAGTGGCAACGTAGGATAGGTTTCCGAAAAACATCGCGGGGTGTGGCGCATTATATGGGTGTTTAACATTACATTCACTAGTAGGGGTGAGAAAAGCATCACGGTGTGGTGCGCATTTTATGGGTGTGTAACATTACATTCACTAATAGGAGTGAGAAAAACATCACGGGGTGGTGTGAATCGGAGGGTCTGAATTAGGATAGGCAGTGAGTGGCAATGTAGGATGGAGAAAAGCATCACGGGGTGGTCAGCATGTGGAGGTCAGGGAACATGCAGTGGCAATGTAGGATAGGTTTCTGAAAAACATCGCGGGGTAGTGCGCATCGTATGGGTGTGTAACATTACATTCACTAGTAGGAGTGAGAAAAACATCACTGGGTGGTGTGAATCAGAGGGTCTGAATTAGTATAGGCAGTGAGTGGCAATGTAGGATGGAGAAAAGCAACGCGGGATGGTCAGCATGGGGAGGTCAGGGAACATGCAGTGGCAATGTAGGATAGGTTTCTGAAAAACATCGCGGGGTGGTGCAGATTGTATGGGTGTGTAACATTACATTCACTAGGAGGAGTGAGAAAAACATCACGGGGTGTTGTGAATCGGAGGTTCTGAATTAGGATAGGCATTGAGTGGCAATGTAGGATGGAGAAAAGCACCGCGGGGTGGTCAGCATGGGGAGTTCAGGGAACATGCAGTGGCCATGTAGGATGGGTTTCTGAAAATCATCGCGGGATTTTGCGCATTGTATGGGTGTGTAACATTACATTCACTAGTAGGAGTGAGAAAAACATCACGGGATGGGTGAATCGGAAGGTCTGAATTAGGATAGATATTGAGGGGCAATTAGGATGGAGAAAAGCACCGCGGCGTCGTCAGCATGGGGAGGTCAGGGAACATGCAGTGGCAATGTAGGATAGGTTTCTGAAAAACATCGCGGGGTGGTGCACATTGTATGGGTGTGTAACATTACATTCACTAGGAGGAGTGAGAAAAACATCACGGGGTGTTGTGAATCGGAGGTTCTGAATTAGGCTTGGCATTGAGTGGCAATGTAACATGGAGAAAAGCACCGCGGGTTGGTCAGCATGGGGAGGTCAGGGAACATGCAGTGGCAATGTAGGATAGGTTTCTGAAACACATCGCGGGGTGGTGCGCGTTGTATGCGTGTGTAACATTACATTCACTAGTAGGAGTGAGAAAAACATCACCGGGTGGTGCGACTTGTATGGGTGTGTAACATTACATTCACTAGTAGGAGTGAGAAAAACATCGCGAGGTGTGTGAATCCGAGGGTCTTAATTAGGATAGGCAGTGAGTGGCAATGTAGGATGGAGAAAATCACCGCGGGGTGGTCAGCATGGGGAGGTCAGGGAACATGCAGTGGCAATGTAGGATAGGTTTCTGAAAAACATCGCGTGGTGGTGTGCATTGTATGGGTGGTAACATTACATTCACTAGTAGGTGTGAGAAAAACATCACAGGTGGTGTGAATCGGAGGGTCTGAATTAGGATAGGCAGTGAGTGGCAATGTAGGATGGAGAAATGCACCGTGGGGTGGTCAGCATGTGGAGGTCAGGGAACATGCAGTGGCAATGTTGGATAGGTTTCTGAAAACCATCGCGGGGTGGTGCGCATTGTATGGGTGTGCAACATTACATTCACTAGTAGGAGTGACAAAAACATCACGGGGTGTTGTGAATAGGAGGGTCTGAATTAGAATAGGCAGTGAGTGGCAATGTAGTATGGAGAAAAGCACCACGGGGTGGTCAGCATTGGGAGGGCAGGGAACATGCAGTGGCAATGCAGGATAGGTTTCTGAACAACATCGCGGGGTGGTGCGCATTGTATGGGTGTGTAACATTACATTCACTAGTAGGAGTGAGAAAAACATCACGGGGTGGTGCGCCTTGTATGGGTGTGTAACATTACATTCACTAGTAGTAGTTAGAAAAACATCACGGGGTGGTGTAAATCGGAGGGTCTGAATTAGGATAGGCATTGAGTGGCAATGTAGCATGGAGTAAGCACCACGTGGTGGTCAGCCTGGGGAGGTCAGAGAACATGCAGTGGCAATGTAGGAAAGATTTCTGAAAAACATCGCAGGGTGGTGCGCATTGTATGGGTGTGTAACATTACATTCACTAGTAGGAGTGAGAAAAACATCACGGGGTGGTGTGAATCGGAAGGTCTGAATTAGGATAGGCAGTGAGTGGTAATGTAGGATGGAGAAAAGCACCACGGGGCGGTCAGCATGGGGAGGTCAGGGAACATGCAGTGGCAATGTAGGATAGGTTTCTCAAAAACATGGCGGGGTGGTGCGCATTGTTTGGGTGTGTAACATTACATTCACTAGTAGGAGTGAGAAAAACATCACGGGGTGATGTGAATCGGAGGGTCTGAATTAGCATAGGCAGTGAGTGGCAATGTATGATGGAGAAAAGCACCGCGGGGTGGTCAGCATGGAGAGGTCAGGGAACATGGATTGGCCATGTAGGATGGGTTTCTGAAAATCATCGCGGGGTTTTGCGCATTGTATGAATGTGTAACATTACATTCACTAGAAGGAGTGAGAAAAACATCACGGGGTGGTGTGTATCGGAGGGTCTGAATTAGGATAGGCATTGAGTGGCAATGTAGGATGGAGAGATGCACCGCGGGGTGGTCAGCATGGGGAGGTCAGGGAACATGCAGTGGCCATGTAGGATGGGTTTCTGAAAATCATCGCGGGATTTTGCGCATTGTATGGGTGTGTAACATTACATTCACTAGTAGGAGTGAAAAAAGCATCACAGGATGGGTGAATCGGAAGGTCTGAATTAGGATAGGTATTGAGTGGCAATTAGGATGGAGAAAAGCACCGCGGCGTAGTCAGCATGGGGAGGTCAGGGAACATGCAGTGGCAATGTAGGATAGGTTTCTGAAAAACATCGCAGTGTGGTGCACATTGTATGGGTGTGTAAAATTACATTCACTAGGAGGAGTGAGAAAAACATCACGAGGTGTTGTGAATCGGAGGTTCTGAATTAGGATAGGCATTGAGTGGCAATGTAACATGGAGAAAAACACCGCGGGGTGGTCAGCATGGGGAGGTCAGGGAACATGCAGTGGCAATGTAGGATACGTTTCTGAAACACATCGCGGGGTGGTGCGCATTGTATGCGTGTGTAACATTACATTCACTAGTAGGAGTGAGAAAAACATCACCGGGTGGTGCGACTTGTATGGGTGTGTAACATTACATTCACTAGTACGAGTGAGAAAAACATCGCGAGGTGTGTGAATCCGAGGGTCTTAATTAGGATAGGCAGTGAGTGGCAATGGAGGATGGAGAAAATCACCGCGGGGTGGTCAGCATGGGGAGGTCAGGGAACATGCTGTGGCAATGTAGGATAGGTTTCTGAAAAACATCGCGTGGTGGTGCGCATTGTATGGGTGGTAACATTACATTCACTAGTAGGAGTGAGAAAAACATCACGGGGTGGTGTGAATTGGAGGGTCTGAATTAGGATAGGCAGTGAGTGGCAATGTAGGATGGAGAAAAGCAACGTGGGGTGGTCAGCATGGGGAGGTAAGGGAACATGCAGTGGCAATGTAGGATAGGTTTCTGAAAAACATCCCGGGGTGGTACGCATTGTATGGGTGTGTAACATTACATTCACTAGTAGGAGTGAGAAAAACATCACGGGGTGGTGTGAATCGGAGGGTCTGAATTAGGATAGGCAGTGAGTGGTAATGTAGGATGGATAAAAGCACCGCGGGGTGGTCAGCATGGGGAGGTCAGGGAAGATGCAGTGGCAATGTAGGCTAGGTTTCTGAAAAACATTGCGGGGTGGTGCACATTGTATGGGTGTGTAACTTTACATTCACTAGTAGGAGTGAGAAAAACATCACGGGGTGGTGTGAATCGCAGGGTCTGAATTAGGATAGGCAGTGAGTGCCAATGTAGGATGGAGAAAAGCACCGCGGGGTGGTCAGCATGGGGAGGTCAGGGAACATGCAGTGGCAATGTAGGATAGGTTTCTAAAAACATCGCGGAGTGGTGCGCATTGTATGGGTGTGTAACATTACATTCACTAGTAGGAGTGAGAAAAACATCACGGTTAGGTGCACATTGTATGGGTGTGTAACATTACATTCACTAGGAGGAGTGAGAAAAACATCACGGGGTGTTGTGAATCGGAGGTTCTGAATTAGGATAGGAATTGAGTGGCAATGTAACATGGAGAAAAGCACCGCGGGGTGGTCAGCATGGGGAGGTCAGGGAACATGCGGTGGCAATGTAGGATAGGTTTCTGAAACACATCGCGGGGTGGTGCGCATTGTATGCGTGTGTAACATTACATTCACTAGTAGGAGTGAGAAAAACATCACCGGGTGGTGCGACTTGTATGGGTGTGTAACATTACATTCACTAGTAAGAGTGAGAAAAACATCGCGAGGTGTGTGAATCCGAGGGTCTTAATTAGGATAGGCAGTGAGTGGCAATGTAGGATGGAGAAAATCACCGCGGGGTGGTCAGCATGGGGAGGTCAGGGAACATGCAGTGGCAATGTAGGATAGGTTTCTGAAACACATTGCGTGGTGGTGCGCATTGTAAGGGTGGTAACATTACATTCACTAGTAGGAGTGAGAAAAACATCACGGGGTGGTGTGAATTGGAGGGTCTGAATTAGGATAGGCAGTGAGTGGCAATGTAGGATGGAGAAAAGCACCGCGGGGTGGTCAGCATGTGGAGGTCAGGGAACATGCAGTGGCAATGTTGGATAGGTTTCTGAAAAACATCGCGGGGTGGTGCGCATTGTATGGGTGTGCAACATTACATTCACTAGTAGGAGTGACAAAAACCTCAAGGGGTGGTGTGAATAGGAGGATTTGAATTAGAATAGGCAGTGAGTGGCAATGTAGTATGGAGAAAAGCACCGCAGGGTGGTCAGCATGGGGAGGGCAGGGAACATGCAGTGGCAATGCAGGATAGGTTTCTGAACAACATCGCAGGTTGGTGCGCATTGTATGGGTGTGTAACATTACATTCACTTGTAGGAGTGCGAAAAACATCACGGGGTGGTGCGCCTTGTATGGGTGTGCAACATTACATTCACTAGTAGGATTGAGAAAAACATCACGGGGTGGTGTGAATCGGAGGGTCTGAATTAGGATAGGCAGTGAGTGGCAATGTAGGATGGAGAAAAGCATCACGGGGTGGTCAGCATGTGGAGGTCAGGGAACATGCAGTGGCAATGTAGGATAGGTTTCTGAAAAACTTCGCGGGGTAGTGCGCATCGTATGGGTGTGTAACATTACATTCACTAGTAGGAGTGAGAAAAACATCACTGGGTGGTGTGAATCAGAGGGTCTGAATTAGTATAGGCAGTGAGTGGCAATGTAGGATGGAGAAAAGCACCGCGGGATGGTCAGCAGGGGGAGGTCAGGGAACATGCAGTGGCAATGTAGGATAGGTTTCTGAAAAACATCGCGGGGTGGTGCGCATTGTATGAATGTGTAACATTACATTCACTAGAAGGAGTGAGAAAAACATCACGGGGTGGTGTGAATCGGAGGGTCTGAATTAGGATAGGCATTGAGTGGCAATGTAGGATGGAGAAAAGCACCGCGGGGTGGTCAGCATGGGGAGTTCAGGGAACATGCAGTGGCCATGTAGGATGGTTTTCTGAAAATCATTGCTTGATTTTGCGCATTGTATGGGTGTGTAACATTACATTCACTAGTAGGAGTGAGAAAAGCATCACGGGATGGGTGAATCGGAAGGTCTGAATTAGGATAGGTATTGAGTGGCAATTAGGATGGAGAAAAGCACCGCGGCGTCGTCAGCATGGGGAGGTCAGGGAACATGCAGTGGCAATGTAGGATAGGTTTCTGAAAAACATCGCGGGGTGGTGCACATTGTATGGGTGTGTAACATTACATTCACTAGGAGGAGTGAGAAAAACATCACGGGGTGTTGTGAATCGGAGGTTCTGAATTAGGATAGGCATTGAGTGGCAATCTAGGATGGAGAAAAGCACCGCGGGGTGGTCAGCATGGGGAGTTCAGGGAACATGCAGTGGCCATGTAGGATGGGTTTCTGAAAATCATCGCGGGATTTTGCGCATTGTATGGGTGTGTAACATTACATTCACTAGTAGGAGTGAGAAAAGCATCACGGGATGGGTGAATCGGAAGGTCTGAATTAGGATAGGTATTGAGTGGCAATTAGGATGGAGAAAAGCACCGCGGCGTCGTCAGCATGGGGAGGTCAGGGAACTTGCAGTGGCAATGTAGGATAGGTTTCTGAAAAACATCGCGGGGTGGTGCACATTGTATGGGTGTGTAACATTACATTCACTAGGAGGAGTGAGAAAAACATCACGGGGTGTTGTGAATCGGAGGTTCTGAATTAGGATAGGCATTGAGTGGCAATGTAACATGGAGAAAAGCACCGCAGGGTGGTCAGCATGGGGAGGGCAGGGAACATGCAGTGGCAATGCAGGATAGGTTTCTGAACAACATCGCGGGGTGGTGCGCATTGTATGGGTGTGTAACATTACATTCACTTGTAGGAGTGCGAAAAACATCACGGGGTGGTGCACCTTGTATGGGTGTGTAACATTACATTCACTAGTAGTAGTTAGAAAAACATCACGGGGTGGTGTAAATCGGAGGGTCTGAATTAGGATAGGCATTGAGTGGCAATGTAGCATGGAGTAAGCACCGCGTGGTGGTCAGCCTGGGGAGGTCAGGGAACATGCAGTGGCAATGTAGGAAAGATTTCTGAAAAACATCGCAGGGTGGAGCGCATTGTATGGGTGTGTAACATTACATTCACTAGTAGGGGTGAGAAAAACATCACGGTGTGGTGCGCATTGTATGGGTGTGTAACATTACATTCACTAGTACGAGTGAGAAAAACATCACGGGATGGGTGAATCGGAAGGTCTAAATTAGGATAGGCAGTGAGTGGCAATGTAGGATGGAGAAAGGCCCCGCCGGGTGGTCAGCATGGGGACGTCTGGGAACACGCAGTGGCAATGTAGGATAGGTTTCTGAAAAACATCGCGTGGTGGTGCGCATTGTATGAGTGTGTAACATTACATTCCCTAATAGGAGTGAGAAAAACATCATGGGGTGGTGTGAATCGGAGGGTCTGAATTAGGATAGGCGGTGAGTGGCAATGTAGGATGGAGAAAAGCAACGAGGGGTGGTCAGCATGGGCAGGTCAGGGAATATGCAGTGGCAATGTAGGATAGGTTTCCGAAAAACATCGCGGGGTGTGGCGCATTATATGTGTGTTTAACATTACATTCACTAGTAGTGGTGAGAAAAGCATCACGGTGTGGTGCGCATTTTATGGGTGTGCAACATTACATTCACTAATAGGAGTGAGAAAAACATCACGGGGTGGTGTGAATCGGAGGGTCTGAATTAGGATAGGCAGTGAGTGGCAATGTAGGATGGAGAAAAGCATCACGGGGTGGTCAGCATGTGGAGGTCAGGGAACATGCAGTGGCAATGTAGGATAGGTTTCTGAAAAACATCGCGGGGTAGTGCGCATCGTATGGGTGTGTAACATTACATTCACTAGTAGGAGTGAGAAAAACATCACTGGGTGGTGTGAATCAGAGGGTCTGAATTAGTATAGGCAGTGAGTGGCAATGTAGGATGGAGAAAAGCACCGCGGGATGGTCAGCAGGGGGAGGTCAGGGAACATGCAGTGGCAATGTAGGATAGGTTTCTGAAAAACATCGCGGGGTTGTGCGCATTGTATGGGTGTGTAACATTACATTCACTATTAGGAGTGAGAAATACATCACGGGGTGGTTTGAATCGGAGGGTCTGAATTAGCATAGGCAGTGAGTGGCAATGTAGGATGGAGAAAAGGACCGCGGGGTTGTTAGCCTGGGGAGGTCAGGAAACATGCGTTGGCAATGTAGGCTAGGTTTCTGAAAAACATCGCGGGGTGGTGCGCATTGTATGAATGTGTAACATTACATTCACTAGAAGGAGTGAGAAAAACATCACGGGGTGGTGTGAATCGGAGGGTCTGAATTAGGATAGGCATTGAGTGGCAATGTAGGATGGAGAAAAGCACCGCGGGGTGGTCAGCATGGGGAGTTCAGGGAACATGCAGTGGCCATGTAGGATGGGTTTCTGAAAATCATTGCTTGATTTTGCGCATTGTATGGGTGTGTAACATTACATTCACTAGTAGGAGTGAGAAAAGCATCACGGGATGGGTGAATCGGAAGGTCTGAATTAGGATAGTTATTGAGTGGCAATTAGGATGGAGAAAAGCACCGCGGCGTCGTCAGCATGGGGAGGTCAGGGAACATGCAGTGGCAATGTAGGATAAGTTTCTGAAAAACATCGCGGGGTGGTGCACATTGTATGGGTGTGTAACATTACATTCACTAGGAGGAGTGAGAAAAACATCACGGGGTGTTGTGAATTGGAGGTTCTGAATTAGGATAGGCATTGAGTGGCAATGTAACATGGAGAAAAGAACCGCGGGGTGGTCAGCATGGGGAGGTCAGGGAACATGCAGTGGCAATGTAGGATAGGTTTTTGAAACACATCGCGGGGTTTTGCGCATTGTATGGGTGTGTAACATTACATTAACTAGTAGGAGTGAGAAAAACTTCACGGGATGGGTGAATCGGAAGGTCTGAATTAGGATAGGCAGTGAGTAGCAATGTAGGATGGAGAAAGGCCCCGCGGGGTGGTCAGCATGGGGAGGTCTGGGAACACGCAGTGGCAATGTAGGATAGGTTTCTGAAAAACATCGCGTGGTGGTGCGCATTGTATGAGTGTGTAACATTACATTCACTAGTAGGAGTGAGAAAAACATCATGGGGTGGTGTGAATCGGAGGGTCTGAATTAGGATAGGCGGTGAGTGGCAATGTAGGATGGAGAAAAGCAACGCGGGGTGGTCAGGATGGGCAGCTCAGGGAATATGCAGTGGCAATGTAGGATAGGTTTCCGAAAAACATCGCGGGGTGTTGCGCATTATATGGGTGTTTAACATTACATTCACTAGTAGGGGTGAGAAAAACATCACGGTGTGGTGCGCATTGTATGGGTGTGTAACATTACATTCACTAGTAGTAGTGAGAAAAACATCACGGGATGGGTGAATCGGAAGGTCTGAATTAGGATAGGCAGTGAGTGGCAATGTAGGATGGAGAAAGGCCCCGCGGGGTGGTCAGCATGGGGAGGTCTGGGAACACGCAGTGGCAAAGCAGGATAGGTTTCTGAAAAACATCGCGTGGTGGTGCGCATTGTATGAGTGTGTAACATTACATTTACTAGTACGAGTGAGAAAAACATCATGGGGTGGTGTGAATCTGAGGGTCTGAATTAGAATAGGCGGTGAGTGGCAATGTTGGATGGAGAAAAGCAACGAGGGGTGGTCAGCATGGGCAGGTCAGGGAATATGCAGTGGCAACGTAGGATAGGTTTCCGAAAAACATCGCGGGGTGTGGCGCATTATATGGGTGTTTAACATTACATTCACTAGTAGGGGTGAGAAAAGCATCATGGTGTGGTGCGCATTTTATGGGTGTGTAACATTACATTCACTAATAGGAGTGAGAAAAACATCACGGGGTGGTGTGAATCGGAGGGTCTGAATTAGGATAGGCAGTGAGTGGCAATGTAGGATGGAGAAAAGCATCACAGGGTGGTCAGCATGTGGAGGTCAGGGAACATGCAGTGGCAATGTAGGATAGGTTTCTGAAAAACATCGCGGGGTAGTGCACATCGTATGGGTGTGTAACATTACATTCACTAGTAGGAGTGAGAAAAACATCACTGGGTGGTGTGAATCAGAGGGTCTGAATTAGTATAGGCAGTGAGTGGCAATGTAGGATGGAGAAAAGCACCGCGGGATGGTCATCATGGGGAGGTCAGGGAACATGCTGTGGCAATGTAGGATAGGTTTCTGAAAAACATCCCGGGGTGGTACGCATTGTATGGGTGTGTAACATTACATTCACAAGTAGGAGTGAGAAAAACATCACCGGGTGGTGCGACTTGTATGGGTGTGTAACATTACATTCACTAGTACGAGTGAGAAAAACATCGCGAGGTGTGTGAATCCGAGGGTCTTAATTAGGATAGGCAGTGAGTGGCAATGTAGGATGGAGAAAATCACCGCGGGGTGGTCAGCATGGGGAGGTCAGGGAACATGCTGTGGCAATGTAGGATAGGTTTCTGAAAAACATCGCGTGGTGGTGCGCATTGTATGGGTGGTAACATTACATTCACTAGTAGGAGTGAGAAAAACATCACGGGGTGGTGTGAATCGGAGGGTCTGAATTAGGATAGGCAGTGAGTGGCAATGTAGGATGGAGAAAAGCAACGTGGGGTGGTCAGCATGGGGAGGTAAGGGAACATGCAGTGGCAATGTAGGATAGGTTTCTGAAAAACATCCCGGGGTGGTACGCATTGTATGGGTGTGTAACATTACATTCACTAGTAGGAGTGAGAAAAACATCACGGGGTGGTGTGAATCGGAGGGTCTGAATTAGGATAGGCAGTGAGTGGTAATGTAGGATGGATAAAAGCACCGCGGGGTGGTCAGCATGGGGAGGTCAGGGAAGATGCAGTGGCAATGTAGGCTAGGTTTCTGAAAAACATTGTGGGGTGGTGCACATTGTATGGGTGTGTAACTTTACATTCACTAGTAGGAGTGAGAAAAACATCACGGGGTGGTGTGAATCGCAGGGTCTGAATTAGGATAGGCAGTGAGTGCCAATGTAGGATGGAGAAAAGCTCCGCGGGGTGGTCTGCATGGGGAGGTCAGGGAACATGCAGTGGCAATGTAGGATAGGTTTCTAAAAACATCGCGGAGTGGTGCGCATTGTATGGGTGTGTAACATTACATTCACTAGTAGGAGTGAGAAAAACATCACGGGGTGGTGCACATTGTATGGGTGTGTAACATTACATTCACTAGGAGGAATGAGAAAAACATCACGGGGTGGTGTGAATCGCAGGGTCTGAATTAGGATAGGCAGTGAGTGCCAATGTAGGATGGAGAAAAGCACCGCGGGGTGGTCAGCATGGGGAGGTCAGGGAACATGCAGTGGCAATGTAGGATAGGTTTCTAAAAACATCGCGGAGTGGTGCGCATTGTATGGGTGTGTAACAATACATTCACTAGTAGGAGTGAGAAAAACATCACGGGGTGGTGCGCATTGTATCGGTGTGTAACATTACATTCACTAGTAGTAATGAGATAAACATCACGGGGTGGTGAGAATCGGAGGGTCTGAATTAGGATAGGCATTGAGTGGCAATGTAGCATGGAGAAAAGCACCGCGGGGAGGTCAGCCTGGGGAGGTCAGGGAACATGCAGTGGCAATGTAGGATAGATTTCTGAAAAACATCGCAGGGTGGTGCGCATTGTATGGGTGTGTAACATTACATTCACTAGTAGGAGTGAGAAAAACATCACGGGGTGGTGCGCATTGTATGGGTGTGTGTTACATTACATTCACTAGTAGGAGTGAGAAAGGCATCACGGGAAGGGTGAATCGGAAGGTCTGAATTAGGATAGATATTGAGGGGCAATTAGGATGGAGAAAAGCACCGCGGCGTCGTCAGCATGGGGAGGTCAGGGAACATGCAGTGGCAATGTAGGATAGGTTTCTGAAAAACATCGCGGGGTGGTGCACATTGTATGGGTGTGTAACATTACATTCACTAGGAGGAGTGAGAAAAACATCACGGGGTGTTGTGAATCGGAGGTTCTGAATTAGGATAGGCATTGAGTGGCAATGTAACATGGAGAAAAGCACCGCGGGGTGGTCAGCATGGGGAGGTCAGGGAACATGCAGTGGCAATGTAGGATAGGTTTCTGAAACACATCGCGGGGTGGTGCGCGTTGTATGCTTGTGTAACATTACATTCACTAGTAGGAGTGAGAAAAACATCACCGGGTGGTGCGACTTGTATGGGTGTGTAACATTACATTCACTAGTAGGAGTGAGAAAAACATCGCGAGGTGTGTGAATCCGAGGGTCTTAATTAGGATAGGCAGTGAGTGGCAATGTAGGATGGATAAAATCACCGCGGGGTGGTCAGCATGGGGAGGTCAGGGAACATGCAGTGGCAATGTAGGATAGGTTTCTGAAAAACGTCGCGTGGTGGTGCGCATTGTATGGGTGGTAACATTACATTCACTAGTAGGAGTGACAAAAACATCACGGGGTGTTGTGAATAGGAGGGTCTGAATTAGAATAGGCAGTGAGTGGCAATGTAGTATGGAGAAAAGCACCGCGGGGTTGTCAGCATGGGGAGGGCAGGGAACATGCAGTGGCAATGCAGGATAGGTTTCTGAACAACATCGCGGGGTGGTGCGCATTGTATGGGTGTGTAACATTACATTCACTAGTAGGAGTGAGAAAAACATCACGTGGTGGTGCGCCTTGTATGGGTGTGTAACATTACATTCACTAGTAGTAGTTAGAAAAACATCACGGGGTGGTGTAAATCGGAGGGTCTGAATTAGGATAGGCATTGAGTGGCAATGTAGCATGGAGTAAGCACCGCGTGGTGGTCAGCCTGGGGAGGTCAGAGAACATGCAGTGGCAATGTAGGAAAGATTTCTGAAAAACATCGCAGGGTGGTGCGCATTGTATGGGTGTGTAACATTACATTCACTAGTAGGAGTGAGAAAAACATCACGGGGTGGTGTGAATCGGAGGGTCTGAATTAGGATAGGCAGTGAGTGGCAATGTAGGATGGAGAAATGCACCGCGGGGTGGTCAGCATGTGGAGGTCAGGGAACATGCAGTGGCAATGTTGGATAGGTTTCTGAAAAACATCGCGGGGTGGTGCGCATTGTATGGGTGTGCAACATTACATTCACTAGTAGGAGTGACAAAAACATCACGGGGTGTTGTGAATAGAAGGGTCTGAATTAGAATAGGCAGTGAGTGGCAATGTAGTATGGAGAAAAGCACCGCGGGGTGGTCAGCATGGGGAGAGCAGGGAATATGCAGTGGCAATGCAGGATAGGTTTCTGAACAACATCGCGGGGTGGTGCACATTGTATGGGTGTGTAACATTACATTCACTAGTAGGAGTGAGAAAAACATCACGGAGTGGTGCGCCTTGTATGGGTGTGTAACATTACATTCACTAGTAGTAGTTAGAAAAACATCACGGGGTGGTGTAAATCGGAGGGTCTGAATTAGGATAGGCATTGAGTGGCAATGTAGCATGGAGTAAGCACCGCGTGGTGGTCAGCCTGGGGAGGTCAGAGAACATGCAGTGGCAATGTAGGAAAGATTTCTGAAAAACATCGCAGGGTGGTGCGCATTGTATGGGTGTGTAACATTACATTCACTAGTAGGAGTGAGAAAAACATCACGGGGTGGTGTGAATCGGAAGGTCTGAATTAGGATAGGCAGTGAGTGGTAATTTAGGATGGAGAAAAGCACCACGGGGTGGTCAGCATGGGGAGGTCAGGGAACATGCAGTGGCAATGTAGGATAGGTTTCTCAAAAACATGGCGGGGTGGTGCGCATTGTATGGGTGTGTAACATTACATTCACTAGAAGGAGTGAGAAAAACATCACGGGGTGGTGTGTATCGGAGGGTCTGAATTAGGATAGGCATTGAATGGCAATGTAGGATGGAGAGATGCACCGCGGGGTGGTCAGCATGGGGAGGTCAGGGAACATGCAGTGGCCATGTAGGATGGGTTTCTGAAAATCATCGCGGGATTTTGCGCATTGTATGGGTGTGTAACATTACGTTCACTAGTAGGAGTGAAAAAAGCATCACAGGATGGGTGAATCGGAGGTTCTGAATTAGGATAGGCATTGAGTGGCAATGTAACATGGAGAAAAACACCGCGGGGTGGTCAGCATGGGGAGGTCAGGGAACATGCAGTGGCAATGTAGGATACGTTTCTGAAACACATCGCGGGGTGGTGCGCATTGTATGCGTGTGTAACATTACATTCACTAGTAGGAGTGAGAAAAACATCACCGGGTGGTGCGACTCGTATGGGTGTGTAACATTACATTCACTAGTACGAGTGAGAAAAACATCGCGAGGTGTGTGAATCCTAGGGTCTTAATTAGGATAGGCAGTGAGTGGCAATGTAGGATGGAGAAAATCACCGCGGGGTGGTCAGCATGGGGAGGTCAGGGAACATGCAGTGGCAATGTAGGATAGGTTTCTGAAAAACATCGCGTGGTGGTGCGCATTGTATGGGTGGTAACATTACATTCACTAGTAGGAGTGAGAAAAACATCACGGGGTGGTGTGAATCGGAGGGTCTGAATTAGGATAGGCAGTGAGTGGCAATGTAGGATGGAGAAAAGCACCGTGGGGTGGTCAGCATGGGGAGGTAAGGGAACATGCAGTGGCAATGTAGGATAGGTTTCTGAAAAACATCCCGGGGTGGTACGCATTGTATGGGTGTGTAACATTATATTCACTAGTAGGAGTGAGAAAAACATCACGGGGTGGTGTGAATCGGAGGGTCTGAATTAGGATAGGCAGTGAGTGGTAATGTAGGATGGATAAAAGCACCGCGGGGTGGTCAGCATGGGGAGGTCAGGGAAGATGCAGTGGCAATGTAGGCTAGGTTTCTGAAAAACATTGCGGGGTGGTGCACATTGTATGGGTGTGTAACATTACATTCACTAGTAGGAGTGAGAAAAACATCACGGGGTGGTGTGAATCGCAGGGTCTGAATTAGGATAGGCAGTGAGTGCCAATGTAGGATGGAGAAAAGCACCGCGGGGTCGTCAGCATGGGGAGGTCAGGGAACATGCAGTGGCAATGTAGGATAGGTTTCTGAAAAACATCGCGGAGTGGTGCGCATTGTATGGGTGTGTAACATTACATTCACTAGTAGGAGTGAGAAAAACATCACGGGGTGGTGCGCATTGTATCGGTGTGTAACATTACATTCACTAGTAGTAATGAGATAAACATCACGGGGTGGTGAGAATCGGAGGGTCTGAATTAGGATAGGCATTGAGTGGCAATGTAGCATGGAGAAAAGCACCGCGGGGAGGTCAGCCTGGGGAGGTCAGGGAACATGCAGTGGCAATGTAGGATAGATTTCTGAAAAACATCGCGGGGTGGTGCGCATTGTATGGGTGTGTAACATTACATTCACTAGTAGGAGTGAGAAAAACAACACGGGGTGGGTGAATCCGAGGGTCTGAATTAGGATAGGCAGTGAGTGGCTATGTAGGATGGAGAAAAGCATCGCGGGGTGGTCAGCATGGGCAGGTCAGGGAACATGCAGTGGCAATGTAGGATAGGTTTCGGAAAAACATCGTGGGGTGGTGCGCATTATATGGGTGTTTAAGATTACATTCACTAGTAGGGGTGAGAAAAACTTCACGGGGTGGTGTGAATCTGAGAGTCTGAATTAGGATAGGCTGTGAGTGGCAATGTAGGATGGAGAAAAGCATCACGGGGTGGTCAGCATGGAGATGTCAGGGAACATGCAGTGGCAATGTAGGATGGGTTTTTGAAAATCATCGCGGGGTTTTGCGCATTTTAAGGGTGTGTAACATTACATTCACTAGTAGGAGTGAGAAAAGCATCACGGGAGGGGTGAATCAGAAGGTCTGAATTAGGATAGGCAGTGAGTTGCAAGGTAGGATGAAGAAAGGCCCCGCGGGTGGTCAGCTTGGTGAGGTATGGGAACATGCAGTGGCAATGTAGGATAGGTTTCTGAAAAACATCGCGTGGTGGTGCGCATTGTATGAGTGTGTAACATTACATTCACTAGTAGGAGTGAGAAAAACATCATGGGGTGGTGTGAATCGGAGGGTCTGAATTAGGATAGGCGGTGAGTGGCAATGTAGGATGGAGAAAAGCAACGAGGGGTGGTCAGCATGGGCAGGTCCGGGAATATGCAGTGGCAATGTAGGATAGGTTTCCGAAAAACATCGCGGGGTGTGGCGCATTATATGGGTGTTTAACTTTACATTCACTAGTAGGGGAGAGAAAAACATCACGGTGTGGTGCGCATTGTATGGGTGTGTAACATTACATTCACTAATAGGAGTGAGAAAAACATCACGGGGTTGTGTGAATCGGAGGGTCTGAATTAGGATAGGCAGTGAGTGGCATTGTAGGATGGAGAAAAGCATCACGAGGTGGTCAGCATGTGGAGGTCAGGGAACATGCAGTGGCAATGTAGGATAGGTTTCTGAAAAACATTGCGGGGTAGTGCGCATCGTATGGGTGTGTAACATTTCATTCACTACTAGGAGTGAGAAAAACATCGCGAGGTGTGTGAATCCGAGGGTCTTAATTAGGATAGGCAGTGAGTGGCAATGTAGGATGGAGAAAAGCACCGCGGGGTGGTCAGCATGGGGAGGTAAGGGAACATGCAGTGGCAATGTTGGATAGGTTTCTGAAAAACATCGCGGGGTGGTGTGCATTGTATGGGTGTGCAACATTACATTCACTAGTAGGAGTGACTAAAACATCACGGGGTTGTGTGAATAGGAGGGTCTGAATTAGGATAGGCAGTGAGTGGCAATGTAGTATGGAGAAATGCACCGCGGGGTGGTCAGCATGGGGAGGGCAGGGAACATGCAGTGGCAATGTAGGATAGGTTTCTGAAAAACATCGCGGGGTGGTGCGCATCGTATGGGTGTGTAACATTACATTCAATAATAGGAGTGAGAAAAACATCATGGGTTGGTGTGAATCGGAGGGTCTGAATTAGGATAGGCAGTGAGTTGCAATGTAGGATGGAGAAAAGCACCGCGGGGTGGTCAGCATGGGGAGGTCAGGGAACATGCAGTGGCAATGTAGGATAGGTTTCTGAAAAACATCGCGGGGTGGTGCACATTGTATGGGTGTGTAATATTACTTTCACTAGTAGGAGTGAGAAAAACATCGTGGGGTGGTGCGCATTGTATGGGTGTGTAAAATTACATTCACTAGTAGGAGTGAGAATAGCATCACGGGATGGGTGAAACGGAAGGTCTGAATTAGGATAGGTATTGAGTGGCAATGTAGGATGGAGAAAAGTACCGCGGCATGGTCAGCATGTGGAGGTCAGGGAACATGCAGTGGCTATGTAGGATAGTTTTCTGAAAAACATCGCGGGGTGGTGCACATTGTATGGGTGTGTAACATTACATTCACTAGGAGGAGTGAGAAAAACATCACGGGGTGTTGTGAATCGGAGGTTCTGAATTATGATAGGCATTGAGTGGCAATGTAAGATGGAGAAAAGCACCGCGGGGTTGGTCAACATGGGGAGGTCAGGGAACATGCAGTGGCAATGTAGGATAGGATTCTGAAACACATCGCGGGGTGGTGCGCATTGTATGTGTGTGTAACATTACTTTCAGTAGTAGGAGTTAGAAAAACATCACGGGTTGGTGCGCCTTGTATGGGTGTGTAACATTACATTCACTAGTAGGAGTGAGAAAAACATCAGGCGGTGGTGTGAATCCGATGGTCTTAATTAGGATAGGCAGTGAGTGGCAATGTAGGATGGAGAAAATCACCGCGGGGTGGTCAGCATGGGAAGGTCAGGGAACATGCAGTGGCAATGTAGGATAGGTTTCTGAAAAACATCGCGTGGTGGTGCGCATTGTATGGGTGGTAACATTACATTCACTAGTAGGAGTGAGAAAAACATCACGGGGTGGTGTGAATCGGAGGGTCTGAATTAGGATAGGCAGTGAGTGGCAATGTAGGATGGAGAAAAGCAACGTGGGATGGTCAGCATGGGGAGGTAAGGGAACATGCAGTGGCAATGTAGGATAGGTTTCTGAAAAACCTCCCGGGGTGGTACGCATTGTATGGGTGTGTAACATTACATTCACTATTAGGAGTGAGAAAAACATCACGGGGTGGTGTGAATCGCAGGGTCTGAATTAGGATAGGCAGTGAGTGCCAATGTAGGATGGAGAAAAGCACCGCGGGGTGGTCAGCATGGGGAGGTCAGGGAACATGCAGTGGCAATGTAGGATAGGTTTCTAAAAACATCGCGGAGTGGTGCGCATTGTATGGGTGTGTAACATTACATTCTATAGTAGGAGTGAGAAAAACATCACGGGGTGGTGCGCATTGTATCGGTTTGTAACATTACATTCACTAGTAGTAA